>NC_070604.1:94156350-94461516 GCF_027172205.1 Podarcis raffonei | reverse complement strand
GAGAAAGAGCACTACTCAGAGAAACAGAAACAAGTAAGCAAATTTTCCTACTTTGCTACTGGCTGTTGGCGTGTTTGAGAGTGTGGTTAAGCTCCTTGGAAAGGTGGTGGTGGTTGAGAACTTCACGAACACTTGAAGAGGTGAACTTTTTTTTAACTTCAATTTGACATTAAATTCTGTAATCTGTTTAATATTTAAATGTCAGCACTTACGATTGAAAAGTCCAGTAACTCATATTTTCCATTGGGTTTTGGAAACCTGACCATTTTTGTGTGATGTGGGCCTTCACTGCTTTGGAATCCACACAAATGGCTCTCGTCAGCCACACATCCTTAGAATTTTCCCTGGAATGTTCTATCCACACTCATGCCTCCAAGATTTATTTTCAATATTTCTCCTATGTTCTGAAGGTAAAATAGTCAGGAGAATTAATGGTAACTTTTAAGTCAATAATCTTACAACATTTATAGAATTGTAGTGTTGGACGGGACCCCCAGGGTTATCTAGTTCAACCCCCTGCAATGTAGGAATCTCAGCTAAAGAATCTATGAGAGATAGCCATCCAAGCTCTGCTTAAAAACCTCCAAAGAAGGAAAGTCCACCACCTTCTGAAAAGTCCTTTACACTGTCGAACAGCTGTTACTGTCAGAATCTCCTTCCTTATAGCTTGAATCCATTGTTTAGGTCCTACCCTCTGGAGAAGGAGAAAACGAGCTTGCTCCATCTTCCATGTGACAGCCCTTTAGACAGTGGCATAGCATGCGTTGCCAGCACCTGGGGCAAGGCAAGGATTGCGCCCACTACCCACCTTGTGGGCGTTGTGCGAGAGGCAACAGGTGGCCTTCCCTGCACCCTTGTGGTGGCTGCTTCTTACAGAGTTTGCCTGCTGGTTACTCTGTTTGCCCTCTCAGCTCAGTGAGATCCCAGTGGGACCTGCGGCTGGCACTCCTTGGCGGACCTGGCAGCATCCCAGCAGTGCTGGAGCCGCAGCTGCAGCAGGCCTAGGAGGAGGGTGGCAGAGAGCAGGCCAATCAGCCAGGCACAACCCTTTCCTGGCCACCTCTCCTTGGCCACGCAGTGCGATGGTGGGTGCTGGTGGACCCCAGGCGAGTGGGTGGCTCTCCTCTCTACGTTCTCACCTCAGGGCATGCATTTTGCCCAAGGACACCCGCTAGGAGGAAGGCCCTAGGGAAGGACCAGTGTGGGCCAGGGCCAGGTTTCCTATCCTTGGGACCCAAAACAAACATTGTGGCTCTCCAAATGTTGCTGAACTACAATACCCATCATCTCTTATGAGGTTGATGGAAGCAACATGTCTGATCCCTGACCTTAAGCATACTGATAATGCTTAACATTTATTTAGCACATTGCAGTATTCAGAGTACTTCATAGAGCTTATTTCAGTCCTTGCAACAGTGCTATAAGGTAGGCTAGTAGTATTCACATACTGTGTTGGTGAGACTGAGAAATAGTGACTTGTTTGCCTAAGGCTATTTATGAATGACGCAATATGAGCCAGTATTCCAGCTCAATATGTATCTTTTCTTATTCTGAGACTAGTAAATGTGTTTAGGTATTTATGGTATGCTGCTCCTTTCTTTGAGGGGGTAAGGAACCTATCTTTGTAACTGGGTTTCATTACAGAACTTGAAATAAATTATATTAGGTTGCTGGTAACCTGAAAGCCAGCTTACCTAGTTTACGTACTTATACATCTCAGTAAATGTAATGTCAGTATAACTCTTTTGTTTTCAGGTCCAATATGTATGCCTTTTTTGTTTCTATTCACAGCTCACAGAAGCTCAGAAGTCTTTGGAGAACTTCCAAGAAATCATCACATTGCATTCTGTAGAGCTCTCTGAGGTAACACATCTGGATTTTGAATTCAAGTAAATCTTTGACTTGATATCAGCATCACTTTAAATCACAGTTAAAAACAAATTACTGTTCAATGTGAATGCACAACTTGCTGGTGCATGCTGCTGAAAAGTTTTCATTCTGCTCTTCGCACTCCTGCTGTGCTCCCAGGACCAATTAAGTGTCTGGCTTGTCCTGATGTTCAAATAAACAGATCTATGAGCAATAAACAAAAGTTTGGTCTTGGCTTACTGCTTGTAGTTTGTTCAAGGTTAATACCATGAGCCTAGGTTTGAACATCATGACAAGCGAGAATCTCTCATGTTTCAAGGTGGTGCAACAGAAGTGGGGGGAGGAATGCAGCAGGAATTTTTTAGCTGCGTGCACATACAGCTTGTGCATTTGTATTAAACCATAATTCGTTTTTAACCATGGTTTAATGGGAGGTATGGTCTCCCAAGAAGAATAGAAGAATCTAAATTCTGAATGTTGCGGGTTATTGAATTATTCTGTGCTTTTTTGGTGTAAGCTGGCATTTTTATGTGATTTGCATATTAAACTTGAAATTATTGGAATTTTTAGGTGCAGATAGCACTTAATGAAGCTAAACTAAGTGAAGAAAAAGTGAAGTCTGAATTGAGTCGTATTCAAGAAGAGAATACGAGACTTAAGAAGAGTAAGGAGCAAGTGAGTGTGCCGTTTTTGTTAAACTGCTGTTCTTCATTAATTAGGCTTTGCTTTGTGTACATATCAGACCAAGTTAATTCTGCTTGAAAAGTTTGCTCATTTTAAAATATTGAAGGGCATGAGTAGTTGTTGGCATCCATCTGTTTCGAGGGACAATGGAGTGCACCTCCATAGGTGAAGTCTAAACACTGTTTGCAGCACCGAAGTGACCTCTCCGGGATGTAAGCCTGCATAGTATATATGGAGGTCCTGGACCATCTAGACAACAAGACCCCCCTCTCAGCCTCACTGATGTGGTCCAAAGGAAAATAGAGCAATATGTTTGGCACCAGCTTGGCTGGAGTTGCCGGAAGGAGGCGTACAAGGTGCAATCCAACCATCTTAGTGAGTCTGCTCAGATTTTGTGTAGGGTTTACTCCTTAGCCTTTTCTTCTCCTGAAGATATCCCACAAGGCAGCAGAAGTTTAGGCTCAAGAGTTTTCCTTCTCCTAGATGGGCTACCTTCTCAGGTTTATAAACCCCATCTGCCCCTTACTTCCCCCTACAGCATGTGCAGAAACCACCTTCTTCACTGTTGGAACCACTATTGGTCTCGTGCAGTCAGGGATTGGGCAGTACCTGGGCAGCACTGGGGAAGGAGACAAAGGACAATGAAGATAGCTAGGTGCTGCTGTGAGTGTGAGGAAGCCTTGGGAAAACAGTTGACCCCCAGGAGCTAAAGCAGGGATGGGAACCTTTTTTCTATTGAGGGCTGCCTGACAGCAGTGGGCAAAACCAAAACCAATGATGGGCAAGCCAGGCTTGTGTAACTCATTTCATGGGATGGTTCCTTATTTAGTAAAAGCCGTTTTTAATATTTTTCCTTGGAAAAGCAGTATTGGGAACATTTTTTGCCAGTTCTGTTGCCATCATAAAGGCATTGCTTAATATCTTCCTCCTTTAGCAGAACAATGTGGGAGGAATGCAAGACTAGGGAAGGAAAGGAACAAGAGTCTGATAACTCTGGGGACATAAAACTGGCTGAAGGTTTCATCCGGCCTCTGGAATACACATTGTCCAACCTTAAGCTAATGGATTGTTGCAATCAGGGATGGTGAATTTCTTTGGAGATTCTCAGCAAAAAGAATATATCTGTAATGCAAGCGTCATGTTTCTGTGTTAGCTGAGATGGTATTGTTTTGCGTCCCCATCTGTGCACAGAAGTTAAGGAGCAGCAGCAGTCTTTGTAGATGTAGATGTATTTGACCCTAGATAAATTTGACCAGTGCTACGCATACCCCTAAACATTTTGTGAATCTTTGTACTTTTGTCCGTTTACTGTATTTATTTTTCCCGATTTGAAATATAAAATGGTGATTTTCCTGAGTCAAAATGAGAGCACCCCTAAACATTTTTTTGAAAAAAGCACCGTATGTGACCATATTGAGCTTCACACTTTCTTTTATTAAATCCTTTGCTTATATGACAAGTACAGTTCTTTACAGTGAATTATACTTGCTGTTCTGTTTAGAGCTGGTCATTGCAAAGACAGTCTGGAACCCTAGTACTAGGAGGCTGATTTTCATTGCTCTGTGAGAGAATGAAACCTGATGACGGTGCCTCTAGTTCCTGTGACTGGCAAGAACAGCTGCCCACCCCACCCCCACAGCCATGCTCAATGTTGTTCCTGTGCAGATTCGTAGTGTCCGGAAGGTCATTTCTGGCCATGCTCTTCAGTGTCTTCCTAACTTAAAGTTACATCCATATGATGCCAGAACATAAGTGACAAGGTGAAAGCACATTGAACAAGAAATACTTTTTGACCTTGAGAGAGAGAGAAAAGGAAAGCTGATGAGAAGTCCAGGTCAAACTTCCTTAGTTGATGATTCCTATACTGTTGAAGAAATTACCATAGCTGTATCAGCTGTAGTTATCAGACCTTCTCTTCCCATGACTTCTGGCAACATGTTAACCTTTTGTTACATTGATGATATTGGAGCTAGAGAAGATGGAACCTTGGTAGAAGTGAAACATGAATACACAATTGTGGGGAAATAAGTGGTTAGGAAACTCCACCATAGGAGCTGCTAGCTACAATATTTACTCGTGTAGAATACCTACATCTTCATTTATATTCCTGAGAAGCTCTCAACAGTAGCTTATAGAAAAAAATTCTCACCCAAAATGATGTCCCCATCTGGTTTTGGGAACTCTCTGTGGTTCTCTGACACAGTGGAGTGGGGATGAACAGCTAGATTGTGCTCAGGTTATGATGAAGGCAAGTCTCCCCTTGCTGACAGTTGACACTGATGGACAGCAGCTCCTACTGAGGTCATTTGAGGCAAGGGAATAGACCACATACAATACACTTTCTCAGTATAATGAAAAATTGGAGAAGGTGGAAATGTTCAACAGTGAATTCTAAAAGAAATATAGATGGTTAGACAGATGCTGAAGATGCATGTTATGGTTAGGTGAATCCCATCCTGAATTCCTTTATGTATCGGGTGGGTGCCTTGTGGCAGCTTTAGAAATGTTATTGCTCCAGGGAGAATATTAAAATGGTGATCCTCTGTGAAATCCACCCACCCTCCTGTTTTCTGATTTTATTATAAGATGATATCTAAATATATCAGTTAAAGCTGTGCTTTCATTTTAAAGGATTTTGTGCATGGCTGCAGATGATCGTTCTTTTGCCTGTGCCTCCCCTCATTTTGAGCCAGCATTATTTTTTAAAGGGGTGGCATGTTCTTTTTTGTTTTGGCACAACTTTAACTTTGACATATTTAGCCACTCTGGTGTAGTTTTAAAACCTGATGGCCTGAGTTACATGCTGTTTGTCATCCCAGTAATATTGTTAATATTGTATTTGTGTTCTTTCAGCTGCTGCAACAAGCAGAAGGCTGGAGTGAGAGGCACAGTGAGCTCAGTGAACAGATCAAGTTGTATCAGAAATCTCAGAATGATATGGAAGAAGCACTTGCCTATAAAGAAAATGAAATTGAAGTAAGCTCTCTTGAAGAACAACTTTCTTCTGTGTTCATGACTCTGTGATTGAACTACTACACCTAATGTTGTGGACTTATAGTTTAAAATTTGGCTTTTTGCTTCTGCTTTAGGTTTTGACTAACTGCATTATGCAGCTGAAGCAGCTTGATGCAGAATCTGAGTCAGAAGGCAAGAGGGATGATGGAAATGATCTGGCCAATGGAGAGCTCTCAGGTACTAAAATCTTAGATAACCTGGTAGTCCATTCAAGCAGCTAATCTTGAGGAAGCAATAGCTGAAGTCTCCTAGGGGGAATGGTACACAATAGTGAATAATTAACATCTGTTATGTATCAAATAGGAACAGATACTCCTAATACAAAAGACCAGAAATTAAGATGATGTCCATCTAACATACTGGCTATATCACTGAGAAGTAAATTTCTCAACTCTGATGAATTATATCTATAATGTGAGCAATTCATCAGATAAATAACTGGATTGGATTACCATTGGGATCTGCCCTTTCTTGAGTCAATTGTGAACATCAGTAGCTTTTAACTCCTATAATTGAAATATTTTCCTGCTTCATGTTGAAATGCGTTGCTTTCATCTGTACACTTCTAGAAAATTATGGAGATTTCCTCTTGCCAGCTTTTGAAAATTTTGCTTAAACAAACACAATGAAAATAATTTTTCTCCCTTCTAGATACCAGGAATGAAAAGATGAAGAATCAGATTAAACAGATGATGGATGTTTCAAGGGTATAACACAGATGCTTCCAATCTTTTTGGGCCAGTGGGCACATTTGGGATTCTTGAAGTGTCACAGCAGTTTCACAAAATTGCTGCCATGGGGGCATGTACATTCATAAAATGGCTACTGTGTGGGCATGCCCAAGCACAAAACACCCATTTCACATAACACAAACTGGGTAGGCTGAAATATAACTATCCCACGGATCTGAGTCTAAGCAGAGCCCCAAAATACAAAATTCTTTTGAACCCATGTTAACACAGATCCCTTCCCCTTACCCACCATAGTGTAGAAGCTCACAAAAATCTGAAACGCCTTCAGTGATATTCCACTAGTTATAGCAGGCCTCAAAGGTGCTGTGAGAGAATCTGGGGGCAGTTTGGTACATGAATTAACCCCATGAAAACATTGTTTTGTGTAATCAATATGGCCTAAGTTTGTATTCCAGGAGAGTGTTTCACTGGCCATTTGTTGCTTTTTGCAGGTAAAAACAACATTATCTATCATTGAAGAAGAAAGAGATCACATGCGGTCCAAACTTAATGATGAAGTAGCAGCAAGGCATGAGTTGGAAGGTGTGTTCAGCAAATGTATAATTTGGAATGACAAGTTCTTTAAAAGAAACCACTGCAGTAGCTCATCAGTTAAGGGGGTTCCCATTTCCATTCATTAATAGACTAGAAACTTTGGGGCACAAAACATTCAAAAAAGACTTGAAGGATAAAGGATATGTTGAAAAAGAATCAATTTTCCAAAAAGACATAATAAATAATGAGTATAAAATTCTGTCAAAAATGTATAAGATATTGCTGGAATGGTATACTAAGGATGAAGAGGTTAAATCGGTAATGATACAGTGGGCAAGGGATGTGGGGCACAACATTCAATTCGAAGAATGGGAAAAATTGTGGAAAGAGAACATAAGATTCACGGCTTGTACGTTATTGAAAGAGAATGTGATGAAAATGTTTTATAGATGGTATATGACACCTGTAAAATTAGCAAAGATGTATAAGGTTGATAACAAATGTTGGAAATGCAAAGAAAAAGAAGGGACGTTCTTTCATCAATGGTGGGAATGTAAGAAAGTGAGAAGCTTTTGGGAATTGATATATAATGAGTTGAAAAAAATGTTAAGATATACTTTTGTGAAAAAACCTGAAGCTTTTCTTTTAGGGATAGTAGGAAAGGACATAAGAAGGAAGGACTGCAAGCTTTTCCAATACGCAGTAACGGCAGCCAGAATTGTGTTGGCCCAGAAGTGGAAACAAGAAGAGATACCGACAGTAGAAGAATGGAGACTAAAATTGACAGATTATGCAGAACTGGATAAACTAACTGGGAAAATTAGATATAGTAAAGATCAAAAGTTTATTGAGGACTGGGAAAAATTTGTGGACTATCTGAAAAATACATGTGGTATTAACACAACGCTAGCAGGATTTCAAGAGGCACTGTAAAAAACAAATAAGTATTGTTTATTAGAAATATTAGGAATAAGGAGGAATATTGGCAATACGAAAAAAGGGAATGTGTATTAAAGGTATAAATATGGATGATTGTCAGAGACGCTGAAGGAAGTCCAAAACAGCTATGATTTGTTATATTCGGGATGAAATGTACAATTTGATGAAAACCAATAAAATTTATCAAAAAGGAAACTTTGGGGCACAAAAATGGTTGGTTAGTTCAAATCAGTCAATGAATTCCTTCTGCTTCACCCTGCTTTTTGTCCCTAATACTTCCCTTGCCAGTGTGTAATGATGTGGTGACGATAGAGACTACAGTCAACCGCTTAGACCTCTCACAGATCCAGCAGCTGCATTCCCCATTGGCTGGCATTCATCAGCCTTCTAGACATTCTTTGTCTGCTCATTTCCTTCAGGCCAAGAGAACATAGGGCCTAGAAAAAGGGAACAGTTGTGCATAGTCTAGCCCAGTTTCACTTTTTCCACTCCCTGTTGTGTTTGCAGATTCCTGGTTTTTGGCTGCTGACTACTACTTTAAGCTATCTTACTTCCCCTAGTGCTTACAGCATCTCCTTATCTTAAGCTCTGGGGAATTTATTTACAGCCCTTTCTTTGATAGACTGCATTTTGCTTAATTCATGGTCTTATTTCTGCCTCTTTCCACCTTCTTTCAGCCTCCTTACTTCAGGGCTCCATCTTTCGGTCCTCCTCTTTATGTTGGGACCTCTTCCAAGTCATTGGCCTGCCTCTGTGTGAAGCTTATTTCCATCCAAATTTGCAGTTTTTCCTTCTGTCATAGAGCCTGGAGTGAAAACTGTCTTGTTTCCTGAGCAATTGAATGTTCTGTGTCACCGTATCTTAGCTCTTACAAATGTTGTACTAAATAGATTTGTCTTATTGCAGAGCAAATCAAGAAGCTGGAACATGATTCTTGTTCCTTGCAGAGAGCAAAATCTCAGCTAGAAAGTGAATGTAAAACTCTGCAACAGAAAGTGGAGATTCTCAATGAGCTTTATCAGCAGAAGGAAATGGCACTTCAGAAGTAAGTACTGGGCTTTTAAAAGATGATAAAAATACCCCAAAACATGGTATAAACCAGTTTACCCCAATCTGGCACCCTTCATATGTTTTGGATGACCTCTCATCAACCCAACCAGCATGGCCAGTTGTCAAGAGATGATAGGAATTGTAGTCCAACAGTATTTGGAAGGAATAAGGTTCTGGACATGGGTGGCGCTGTGGGTTAAACCACAGAGCCTAGGACTTGCCGATCAGAAGGTTGGCGGTTCGAATCCCCACGACAGGGTGAGCTCCCATTGCTCGGTCCCTGCTCCTGCCAACCTAGCAGTTGAAAGCACGTCAAAGTGCAAGTAGATAAATAGGAACCGCTCTGGCGGGAAGGTAAACGGCGTTTCCGTGCGCTGCTCTGGTTCACCAGAAGCGGCTTAGTCATGCTGGCCACATGACCCGAAAGCTGTACACCGGCGCTGTACAATAAAGCGAGATGAGCGCCGCAACCCCAGAATCGGTCACGACTGGACCTAATGGTCAGGGGTCCCGTTACCTTTAAGGTTCTGGAAAGCTTGTGTAAGCTATAACATCATTTTGCTCCTTTTCTGTTTGCCTTTCATAGAATCTTGGAAGGGACCCAAGGGTCATCTAGTCCAACCCCCTGCAATGCAGGAATCTCAGCTAAAGCATCCTTGACAGATGGCTATCCAACATCTGCTTAAAATACTCCAAGGAAGGAGAGTTCACCACCTCTCATGGGAGTCTGTTGCACTGCTGAACAGCTCTTGCCATCAGAAAGTTTTTCCAAATGTTTAATCGGAATATCCTTTCTTGTAACTTGAAGCCATAGCCTTGAGTCTTAACCCTGAAGAGCAGGAGAAAACAAGCATGTTCCCTCCGCCATGTGATAGCCCTTAAGATATTTGAAGATGGCTATCATATCTCCTCTCAGTCTCCTCTTTTCCAGGCTAAACATACCCAGCTTCTGTTTTTTCAGCCATTCCAATAGGGCTAGAATTGATCCCCATAGCTGCAAATCATTTTTAAAAAATTTATTTTACCCCACCATTGAATCAAGGAGAGGCTGAAACGCCAATTGGCAATTTGTCATGGTTGAGGACTACCTGAAATATGGAGTTGTGTAAGAGTGATACAAAAGCTTTAGAACTTTTTCCAATGCTGTCAGGTTGTGTCTGGCCACAGAGGGTTAATTATACCTAAATTTCTGCTTTAGGAAGTTGTCACAAGAAGAGTATGAGCGTCAAGAGAAGGATCAGAAGCTCTCTGCTGCAGATGAAAAAGCAGTCCTGGCAGTTGAAGACGTGAAAAAATACAAGTAAATAGATTGATTGATGAATGTAATGTCTCATATTTTCAGACAGTGAGCAGAAGTAATCTCTCAAATTCTTTGACAGAAAGAGAATTGACGAAATTGTTGAAGAACTGCAGCAAACAGAGCGATCGTACAAGAATCAGGTGTGATGCTATCCCAATAAATCTTTCTGAAGCAGTAGATGTAGGATATAAGCCAATGTGCAGACTCAAATAAACTTTTCTTCCTTCCTTCCTTAATGTTTTAAGATTGACATCCATGAGAAGAAGGCCCATGAGAACTGGGTAAGGATTTTATTAAAGCATATAAAAAACCTTTTCATTTAGTTGAGCAGGGCAGTTAATGCTTTTTGCAGAGCAGCAGCAATTAGCCTTTAATGTGTGTTTTCCTATTTTTCCCCCTATTGCAGCTCATAGCACGTTCTGCCGAAAGGGCATTAGCTGAAGAAAAAAGGGAAAATTCCAACTTAAGGCTCAAGTAAGTATGTTCTCTACTTGGTAACTGCAAAAGGTGATTGGTTTTATAGACTGCCACTAATACTAAGCTATTCACAACTGCAGGTTTCTTGGTGAAAGTGCATATTATTTAATGGCAAATTCCTTCAGCACAAAGGCGCCGACTTGCCCCCCCCCCCCACATTGTGGGGGTGCATCATGTGATGTGTTATGTTACACATCATGTGACGTGTCCTGCCCCACCTAGCGCTCGCGCGCCATGCTGAGACGCTCAAGCATCCTGCCGCTGTGATGCCAGTGCTTGTGTGGTGGAGAATGGGGAGCGCAGAGCAGAGCTCCGTGCTCAAGCTCTTCCCCACACGACATCGGTGGGGATTAGGAAGTGGAGCAGGGGCTACAGGATCTTGGGGGAGCCCAGCCCCCTCCTTGAAAAAATGTTGGGGGCTGAAGACCCCTCAGCCCCCAACCACCTGGCGCACCTGCTTCAGCGCTATATCGTACAAGCATGAATGCACTTTGAGATTAACTTTCGATTTCCCCCCCTTTAATAGATTAATAGAGATGGATCAGAAAATAGCTGCGCTTCAGAGACCACTAATTGTGAAACCAACTGCAGGCCGACCAGACCATCAAGCCCCCCCTCGCAGAGGTAAATGCTCTGTTCACCTTTTGCTAAGGATCTGAAATGTCAAGCCTAACCTTTCAGAAAAGGAAATAAAAAGTTGACACCAGTGACCATGCTTTATTACAGGTCCATTAAGTCGAGATGGATCCTTTGGGCCCTCACCTGTGAGCGGGGGAGCTCCTTCCCCACCGCTGATGATGGAACCCCTTGGGCGGCCCCTTTCTGCCAATCCAAGAGAAGGTTCAAGAGGTGAAGATGGCAATAAATCAATCCTTTTTCTTTCTTCCTTAGGTTGTCTTGCTATAGAAGCCTTCTTTATTATCACTGAACACTTTAAACTTTTATAAAGGGCCAATTTTTTATTTTTACGGAATTCACTTTTCTTTCTTTGGTTTAAGAATGGAAATAGTAAAAATAACAAAGCAGTCCTAAATTAGCCAGAATGGCACACTATGTTTAAAGGTGTTGGGTTATAATCCAGTTAATTTTAAGCCTTTTCTGTCCTGTTGACCTTAATAGGAAAATAAAGCACCTTATTTTTTGCTAGCATATGTGCATAGTTTGTAAATGGAGTAATCCTTAATGCGACAGCGCTATGCTAATTTCATTCTGCCCTTTCTCCAAGGAGTTCAGAATGGTGTGCAAGGTTTTCTCCCTCCACATTTTTATCCTCTCAAACCTGAGAGGTAGTTTAGGCTGAAAGTCATTGGCTAAGGTTGCTCAATGAGCTTCCTGGCTGTGTGAGTGTTTGAAACTGGGTCTCCCTGGTCCTAGTCCAATGCTCAAACCACTGTACGTGTTACTGTTTAGGGAGGAAGGGAGTGCATAGCCCAGGTCTCTAAACCAGAAGTAGGGAATATGTGCTCCTTCAGATGTTGCTGAGCTACAACTCCCATCCTGTCTGACAATTGGCTGTGCTGGCTGGTGCTCAGAAGCCATTAGGGCATGTAAGTGGTATATAAATTGAGAAATAATTTTTAACAAAATGTACATACCACTTAGAAGAACAAAAGATCTCTAGTTGTAGACAAGCAACAAGTGGGTGTCCACAATTGAGAAAGTGCATTTCTTTTCAAAATGGTAAAAATATGTGGTCTTTGTCTTTAGAGCTTGGCCCTGCTGTAGCATCCCTAATGACCTGTGGGCCAAGGACATCATCTCCTGCTGCAGTAGTGGATGGAATGGTAAGCAAGGGGCAGGGAGGTTTTAAATTTTTTTCTGAGATGGCATTTTGGGAAGGACCATGTATGTTACCCCACTGTACGGGTCACATCACCTCTTACATATCATGTTCTTATTTTGTCTATCATCTTACTGTCTTTATGTTGCTGGGGGGGAAATAAAGCCAAACCCTCCTAAAGAGCCTGAAGCCCCCTGTGTTTCTACTGCTCCACCTTCATCTGTTGAAGCAACTGCAGTGAGTACCAAGAGGCTGGGATTGGTGCTTTTGCTTTCCCCTGATTTGATGGAGAGGAGCATGATGCTTCATATCTCAGCATGACAAAATGAGCCCCGCGAGACTCATTTTAGGCTACAACTCTTCTGGGGCTTCTTGACTTCCTAAGGTTGCATACATTGGTGAGGGCAGCTAACATATACTACATTTGTAAAAGCTATGCTTTGGTCCTGAGTTATTTTCTAGAAATCTAATATAGCAGATATTTGAGGCTTCTTTTTTTTAATCCCTTGGGTACTTTCTGGATTTCTTTGTGTTTAAATTAACTGTTTGTTTGGGTTTGCTGGTGCTTTAAGAAATACTAACTACATGGATGATGGGTTTTAGGTGGTTAAATATTCAGGATTGTAACTTAGTTGAAACACCTGTTTTTTGTATAGCCAGAGTATTCAGGAAAAGGAAAATCCCCATAGCAGGGGTGGGGAACCTTTTCCAGTTCAGGAGCAGCATTGCCTTGTGCAGTCTGCATCCCAATCATGGGTGGAGCCAGAGGCAAAAGTAGTTTGGGCAATGGATGAGAGTCTTGCCTTTGTACAGCAGGCCACATTCCAGTCAAAATTTGAAGACGGCTACACACACAAGAGGGGACACGGGTGGCGCTGTGGGTTAAACCACAGAGCTTAGGACTTGCCGATCAGAAGGTTGGCGGTTCAAATCCCCGCAAAGGGGTGAGCTCCTGTTGCTCGGTCCCTGCTCCTGCCAACCTAGCAGATCGAAAGCACATCAAAGTGCAAGTAGATAAATAGGTACCACTCCGGAGGGAAGGTAAACGGCGTTTCCGTGCACTGCTCTGGTTCGCCAGAAGCGGCTTAGTCATGCTGGCCACATGACCCGGAAGCTGTACGCCGGCTCCCTCAGCCAGTAAAGCGAGATGAGCGCTGCAACCCCAGAGTCGGCCACGACTGGACCTAATGGTCAGGGGTCCCTTTACTTACACGCACAAGACTCTACATTCTCCATTCAGGCAAGGAACAGGCATAGTCTTAACCAGGCAAAAGTACTTGATGGGCACTGAAAAGGCTGTGCAAGGAGGAGTTTAGTCTGAGGCTCATTTAGAGAGGTCTGGAGGGCTGCAACTGGTCCCCTGGCCTGAGATTCCTCACCCCTGTTTGGTAGTATGCAGTGAAAATGAGTTTGAAAATACATAGCTTTCAAACACTTAACATTTTTGGTGGAAGATCAGCTTTATATTTCGCTGGTGTATATAGTAGACTAACTTTTCTGTCTTACACAGGTTAACATGGGTCCTAAAGGCCCTCCACCTTACCCAGGGGCCCCTGTAATGGGACCGCCAGCAGCTGGGCATTTGCCACCACCTCCAGTTCGTGTTGGACTTCCACCCCGGCTACCCTATGGACCTCGACCTCTTCCCTTAGGTATGGTTGTTTTTCCATTGTGCTTTTTTTTTATATAAAAAAGGTGTTTATTTGAATTGGCATTACAGGTTCAAGAATCTTTCTCACAACCTGTTGCAGAACAAGGTTATCTTTGCGGCAATGAGTGAGTGGGCAGGGGTGCCTCATGGTGAATTTGTGAGAGCTGAGCAATGTTAGCAATACTAATTTGAGAGCCATAACCTGCTTTGAATATTTGGCTGAAGTATTTCATCTGAATATTGCCTTGATAGATTTGGTGAGTCTATTGATAGCAAAGCACCGTTGTAACTATGTGGGGAAAGGACTGGAAGTGACAAGAGAGGCATGCAAAATACAGATGGTTCCTTTTCTGAGAAGTGGAACATTTTGTTGTCTGTTCACATATTATCTGCCAGGCATAAAGGCTTCAAATATGCTTCTTTAAAATGGAAGTTAGTAAACTTGGGATTCTGTGCCTGCTGTTTGGTTTCTGCCAAATTTCTGGGGTGAGATTGCATGTACTTCCTGCCAGTGAATAATTCACTGTACTGCTTTTCCTTCCAGTACGTGGAGCCCCTCCACCACCTCTTCCAAGAGACTATCCACCTGTCCCTCCATTTGGAATGAGAGACTTTCCACATGGTCCACTACCACCTCCTGATCAGAGAGGATATCAGCGTGGACCTCCTCCTTTCCGGCCTCCATACCCAAGAGATTATCCTCCAGGCCCTCCACGGCTACCTCCACAAGGATTAAGGGACTACCCCCCTCCTCCTGCCAGAGACTTGCCACCTTCAGGACCCAATGACTACCAAGGAGGTCCTTCTGGTCCCCCATCCCCAGCTAGCTCACGGGACTCTGCACATCATGCTGAAGAGAAACCATGACTTTGGATTTCTGGACTGATCTCCATCACGTTTCATGTGGGGAGGATTTCATTGGCTTCAGAACCAACTCTTCTTTCCTCCTCTGGACTTGGTTTCTATGTAGCTTTTTTCTTTCTTTCTCCTTTGCAGAAATAATTTCTCTAGCATCGCGCATTCGATCACCTTTAAATGAGGACTTGTTCATCCACTTGGGATGCACATATAATTTTTCTGTGATGAACCTGAAGCCTGCTTCTACAGCTGTGGCTGACCTGCAGCTCTCAACGTGCAATATATGAAAGTACCTGTGTGGTTAGTTTTTAATTAATGTAGCCTATGTAATAAGTTGGTGAATGATTTCAAAATGATAATTTGAACATTTCCTGTGGAAATACCTTTGGTAAGAAATGCTACCCCTTCACATATAGCCTACAGTGACTGTAGACAAGTGGTTTACATAAGGATTCTAATGCAGATATTTTTAAACTACCTGGTATGAAAGACCAGAAACAAACTACTCTGTACTGGAAGGACAAATCTACTAATAAAGTGAGCAAGATCTCTTTCTCTTTTTTTGCTACATTTAGAAGAATGAATTTTGTACAAATGCATTTTCCTTTGCAGTAATGAATAGTACTAGTCACGAGACGGCTTAAGATGAAAGAATAGAACAAACTCTTCCAGCTAGTGGGTGATATTCAGCTAAGTTTTAGACCCATTGCAATTAATAGGCCTAACTTAGTAAGAGTCATGGATTTAAGTCGGCGTACGCTGAGTAAAACTTACAGTGTCATGCCTCCATAAAGCACAAAAACCCCACAATTTAGAGCCCTAGCGGCCCAGGAAAATTCAGGTCAAATTTCCCATGTTGAGTGCAGATTCAAAAAATTATGGGTTGAAATGGTGCCATTTATCACTTGGTAATTGTTATAAAACAGCACATTTGAGTTGAATCTGAGGGGGATGTGAGCTGGTGGCTCCTTGCTCAGGACTCCTTTCATTACCCCACCCCTGTTGACTTCACTATAGTCATTTGACCCTCCTGAGCAGTATGGGCTATGGTGCTGCAGTGGGGAAGGGGTCTTTGGGCAGATGCAGCTTCCATGAGCAGTACTGTTGAGGATTCTCTAGAGAGTCCAACACAGAGGGCTGCTGAAGAGGGGCTCAGAAGCTCACCCTTCCCTTGTGCTTTTACTGTACTTTTTGCATGTCATGTTTGGCTCTGTAGTAGGCCAGATCTTGTTTCAAAACTACATCAGTCAAGAAGATAGCTCAGATAAGACTACCTTACAACCCAGCCTTAAACATGTCTACTCAGAAGTGACTTCAGTGGGGCTTACTGCTGAGTATGTAGATGTTTAGAACGGTAATCTCAATATGTAATTGGTTTAAGAGTGAACAAAACTTGTTCCAGACTTGAAGCACATGGAAAGAGGCTTCTATAGGCTGCTGCTTTACCTTGGAGAGTCTTCAATCTCTTCTAAAACAAATACAAACTTTCCTTCTTTGGAGCACAACACACAGCTTTCTATGAATGTGCTGGTATGTATGAAAGGGCATTTCTAGGAGAATTAGCCCCATCATTAAACATAGGCTTCAGTGTTCTCATCATTTAATGTTGGTCTTTTGGAAGCTTTCTAAAGGATCAGAAAATGCTTTGAGTATTATGTAAAGAGACAATTCACACTTCAAAGAACAGTTCCATTTGTGATAATCACTTAAGGCATTCTGGGGGTGAATAAATACTTTTGCTGGGTAGCATACAGTGGTACCTCTGGTTAAGAACTTAATTCGTTCTGGAGGTCCGTTCTTAACCTGAAACTGTTTTTAACCTGAGGCACTACTTTAGCTAATGGGGTCTCTCACTGCTGCGCGATTTCTATTCACATCTTGAGGTAAAGTTCTTAACCCGAGGTACTACTTCCAGGTTAGCAGTGTCTGTAACCCAAAGCGTTTGTAACCCAAAGCGTTTGTAACCTGAGGTACCAATGTAGTAGGAACTACTCGTCTTGACTAAGAATATTTTCAGAATGGTTCTTGGTGTTAAGACTTAAGTCATGTGCCTGCCAACAAGAAGAAACAATCCAGCTGTGGCTTTTCTTCCCCCCCTACTGCTGGGTTAAAACAGGTTTTACATTAGAAAGTAAACTAGCCGGCTGTAGCAGGATTGTTGGAGATATATAAGCAAGCTCTGGGTTTGTGACTTGGCCACCTCAAAGAACTGGTCCTTGCTTACCAAGGCTCTTGAGTAAACTTGCAAGAAAATGGTTCCTTTCCTCTTATGGATCAGTAACTAGTTAATGTGCAGCAAGTTAATAGGTAAGTGAAAACACCTGGCTGGGAACAAACACTGAATTCAGTAGGATTTCCTTCAGAGTAGACACGGTTAGGACTGCTGTGACTCTCATGTGACCTAGTTTAGTGATGTATTGCTTTATATCTGCACTTTAAAAAAAGCATTTTGTGCATTGTCATCTTTGATCTGTAATTAATTCAGAGAGGATTAGGCCTGCCAAATTATAAGTACAAGGGCTTTAAGGGAGGGGAAGTAAAGGGATACATTTTATTCCACAATCCAGCAAGTGGGGGGGGGGAGTATTCTCTTTTATGTTAAGTGGTGTGTAGTGTTGCTCATCTATTTTTTGTTGTCTTTTAAAAAAACCTTTGCACACTAACCCATCTCCAAAAGGCCTTATAACATGAAGATGCCCAGAATGGTGCTTATGGATTTCTGAAAAGCTCCCCGTTTGTTTCTGTTAAAGCAGAGCAATATAGTTTCTTTTTTTAAAAAAAGTAAATGAAGCTTTTAATTTAATGTTTTTTTAAAACCCTCTGCTGATCAAACAGTCCAGAGCTTTTCAGGCAACATTTGGACAGCCCTACTTCTTGCAGAGCCTAGGGCCCTAAGAAATGGAGATTATAAAGCATATAGCTATCACCCCAGTTGGTCTCATTATTTGGCCTCTCCACAGAGTTGATGCACACCCCGTTAACTAGTTAAGTATCCATGCAAGTCCATGATCTCAAAATTATTTTGCATATTTCCATTCTCTTAAAGATAAGGTAAATGTCACAGGGAATTTTGTATGGAGGCTGGCAAAGAGCTCAGTTCCTCTGGTAACAACAGTTGTTTCTCTTCTAAGGTTGTTATACAATTTGTTTTTCATATAACAAGGTAATTGGGGTGGCTTAATTTCCTTTAATGATCAATGTAGAAAATTCAAGTCAGTAGGATTATTCCTAATTTGCCGTAGCAAGTGTAAATTACCTATTTATTTTCAGGAATTCTGAAGCACCATGATTCATTTGTAGCTACTTTTGTCCCCAAACTGAAGAAAAACAGGCATATGAAAAGATGAAGGCAATCAAGGGCACAGCATCCTACTTTGGAGTCTTACTCATGACCAAGTATCTTTTTGTATCAAGTAAATTCAAGTGCTTTTTTGTGGGGGGTCACCTTCATAAAATCAATCCATTGACTAGAGAGAGATGCATACTTGAAGAGTTGCAGCAACCATCACGATAATAATCTTGTTGATACTGGCACATCTTTATTGCTGTATCAGGTCTGGCGGATGAGGACTTCCCAACCGCCTTAGTTGGGGTGTTCTTATATGGGTGTAGAAACCAAATTACAAAACTGAACTCTTACAACCAGCCCAATTAGGAAAATTCACAACACGCTTTGGAACATCTGTGATAAAAATATACATTCCAAAGAAAACTGCACCTAGGTGGCAGGGCTTGGCCGCTGATCCACTCGATGTGCGGCAGGTGATGGTCCCATTTGTCTAGCTGGGTAAAATGCAGCCATTTCCCTGCGTCCTGAAGGATGAGTGCTACATAAGGCAGCTGCTATGGTTTTGTGGCAAGTGGTTCAGTTCACAAAAGTCACTCTTTGTGCAGTGTTTGATGGAGGTGAAGATAAAGTGGCTTCTTGGTCAACAACTGGAGTTTCTTCCTCTTGAAGTCAGTGGGTTTTTTGTACCTATAATTACATAAAGAACTGTTAGACTCTTCAGTTTAATGATCCTTAGGACATGTGCATGCACACAGTTACGATGAACCTGCCTCTGTGCGCTGCAGCATCCCATGTCAAGGTGTATTAGGTTTTGATTATCACTCCCCTGCTATCTTACCTACTAAAAGCTTTAATACTTTGATAGAGGATGCTCAACATCTTTATCAGTCTAGCAGACTTTGAGCAGCAATTGCCAATCCAGCATAGCACAAGTAGTTATGTTCTTCAACATGCAAGCAATTGATAGGATCTGAGTGTACAGCATGTGCCCAAGGTCACTTACAGTTCTATAACAATTGGTCCAGGTTTAATTTCATCCATCTCCATGAAGGCAAAGCACTTGGTGCTGGTGAACCTTTTCTTAGGCTTATAGTGTTTAAATTCAAAGAAAATAGCTGCACCTGAACAGAAGGGAAAAGAATCATTCCTTGATAGGAGGAATCTAGGATACAGAGGGTGAAGACCCCCAACCACATAGACTCATAGAATTGTAGAGTTGGAAGGGACCAAGAGGGTCATCTCGTCCAACCCCCTGCAATGCAGAAATCTTTTGCACAACGTGGGGCTTGAACCCACGACCCAACTGAGCCATGTAGCGATGATGTAGAGCTGTATGTTACATGGCAGAGTGCTTCTTTTCATAGGCTTGGCACAAAGCTGCCTCCCATTAAACAACATTTTTTGCTTTACGATATAAAAGGTACTGAGCAATTATCAGAAATACTGTTGTCAATCTGTCACGAAAGCAAAACATGGAAATGTTCTTCCTCCCCACCCTAGATTTTTGACTTCTGAAGTGGTTCTAAATTCAGCTTTGATCAGCTGGTCATATTTCAATGCAACAAACCTTTTGTTAATTTTTCAACATGTTTCTGAATCTCGATGTCCACATTAAAATGAACGTATGTGTCCTCCTTCCTTGAAGCAACTGGTGTGTCCTGCACAGGGGTCAAGTCTATCCCATTCAAATCTGTTAGGGGCAAAAGATGATGTTTTTATCAGAAGAGAGAGCTGTTTCAATTCTTAGAAAAATACAAGGACCACTGCGTAAAATTTTGGAAGCCTCCATTTCTGAAAATGTAACAACAGAATTATACATGTTACTAGTGAAAAAAGCATTTGTTTTTGGGAACAGCACAAGAATCACCTTTAGACAAGGCGAGTATCTTACATGACTATCACGTCCAATCCAAAATTGTGTACATAATACCAGAAGGAACTGACCTATCACACCTATTAGGAATTCTCATTGTGCATCACTTGTTGCAAGAGAAACACGTGCATATGGCAACATATTTATTTAGGGTGAAATCCAATGTTGCCATTCTGCTTAAGGAATCCTTTTAATCCAGCAGAAGCATTGACTAACATAAAAAAAAAGAGGAAGACGATTTTTCCTACTCCCTGTTGCAGTATCCTGCACCCCGCCTTCTACTCCAGATAGCTGAGGGACCCTCCAGTACAGCATGGACGGTGGTCTAGACTGAAGGGGAATTGGTTAAAGAATGCCTCTTTTCTAACATTAGCAGACAGCTCCATGGGATCAAAAACACTTCCGTAAGTAGAATTGCAGTGTTGTTCATTATGGTTGTACGGCTACTCGGTAAAATATATTTTCTTATAGTGTAAGTTCTTGTAAACTCACAAAATAAAAACAGCATTAATCATTTCCTTTCTTGCAGATTAAGACTGGAATTTCATGTTTTAAAAAACTCAAGTAGTTTAAAAGGCCTGGATAAATACAAATACTTTCACCTGGCACTGAAAATAACGTGAGGTGGTTCCAGGTGAGGCCATTGCATAACTAGGATACCACCCTCCCTAGTAGTAAGCTCAAGGTATATGCTATTTCCTACCCAGGGGTGATTTTGCTACAGAAAATCTGACATGTTAGATCTGAATGTATTTGCAGTGTATATTGCAGGATATTGTCCAGTAAACTATCACCCACCAGTAACAGTAACAGTAGGCATAACATAAATTCAATACTGTGAAGGGAACTTTCCAAACACATAATCCACCTTTTTTTTTTATAAGGTTCAATACTTTCATACCTCAAACGTCACTTGAAGATTTTCAAGAAATCCACAAAAGATGTTGCTCTATTTATTCTTTTAGGAACACTTTGTCATTAGCATTTTTTACGAAACAGAAAGATACAAAGGTAGACGAGGCTTTTATATATTTGAACACACTTTCATCGTCAGAAGAAGTTAATCTAATAGAAATCTGTCATGACTTGCTGAATGTTAAAAGCCAAGAAAGATTCAAACACTTATGACTTGAAAGTGAGCATTCATTTCAAAGTGAAAAGAGGAGCTACGATGTTGAGGACTTGGAAGAAGTCTGGATAATGCACAACTCCTAACAGATGCAGGATGTCGCTCAAAACCAGTATCTTGGGGTACTCGTATGACACAAATGTGTCATTTTTCAGCCCTCCATAAACACTGATTGAGTCAGAAAATGTGTACATGTTGAGGGGGAAAACTACCTATTTGCTGTGGGAGTCTTAAGCAATTAGTGCCAAGTCTGCTGGCAACCGGGAGTAGATCAGAAGTGTCAAAGGAACAAAGCCTGACTTAATTGCCTCGCCAACGCAACTAACACAACAACTACCTTTCACACTAACTGTGATATAGGGATCGATGCACTGCCCAGCATCTTTAAGACCAATTTTCTCTATTTTGATAGTAAGCAACGTCATCCCAGGTTCAGATGGCAATCTGGGTAATAATGTACCTGGCAAGAAAATAAGACAAGGGGGTGTTAAAGAAACAGAATTATAGCGCTTCAGCACAGTTTCTACCGCTGTTTTTATCTGCATTCTGAACCTGGAGGATTCAATCCACTGACTGTATTCAAGGAAAAACGGGGCTGCCTAATGTCAAAGGACCACCTTGAGCCACAAACAAACAGCTATTCATTTGGATCTGGCAGCAAGTCTCATGAGTAAGAAGTCTGCAGGTCCTTTTCGAAGTTCACCATATGGGGAAGCAAGGTACCAGCCACCAGTAATCCAGTACACTTGGATTACAAGGATCAGATATATTATATTAGTACATCTAATCCCCCAAATAAGCACCAAACAGATACACCCATTGTGGGAAGACAAAAGATTCACCTCTGTACCCAAAGACCTTGATTCAATTGAGGTGGGCAGACTTCAGGGGGTTCGGGTCAGCTCTGAGGTCAACTTCATTGCTGTTTAACTGGAACTCTGAGGTCCAGTAACTGGAACCAGGTATAAAATAGTGGATCAGGGAAATAGCAGAGCCAGATGCAAAATGGCGGCTCAGGGCCAATTAACAACTATACTCGCAGCTCTATATGGTGATAAACCTGTGTATATATAAGTACAAATCTACATTTGAGTCACCTTAGATAAAGGATACTAACAAAACAGCAACTGGCAAGCAGAGTTTCACAAAGGTCTGATCAAAGGTAACCAATGAATATTATTATATGTTTGAGTTCAGAAATAAATATCAGCATAAATTTCCTCCTTTTGAAAGAGATAGTACCAGGTATTAATCTGCAGGATCTACTCTTCAAATTACAACCTCCCTCTGCCACCCCCCCCCAAATGGAATTACTTTCTTCATGTGACCTTGGTCATATAAAGCAATATGGACACTTGGAGATGTTCTGACTTTGGGTTTAATTGTGTGGTGGCATGGGCAAAGAGCTCTGCAACATCTAGCATTTGTTGCTGTGGGCAGGATGATTTTACATACAAGAGTTTTCACATCCAAGTGGAAGCACAAGGCCAGTGCTCTGGCCAATATGAACACATTCACAATTAATAGCTGCTCACATTAAGATATTATCATACCTTCATTGGCTCCTGCGTTAGATGAATTATGTAGTATATGGTTACACGATGGAGCCATGCATGTAGAAGACAAGACCACGTACAGTTAGGCAGCACAATAATGCAATAGGGGAACCATGGAAACAAGCAGATTGTACAGGCAAAGCAAGTACAATGATCAGTACAAATTCAGCAAAGCAGTTGATTGAGAATAGCAGTATATAATGCCTCCCAAAATCTAGGTTGCATGAGTCACCTTAAGCCTTTCACATTTAAGCCCTTCTGTAAAAAGTATTTCAACACTATGTTTACACATATCTACCTGCAAATTTTGTCCAGACATAGAAGACAAAAATGAAAGTGAGTGCTGGTGGTCTAACAGCCATTTCAGACATGGCAATTTGCCAGGGAACAGGAAGCACAACTATCAGGTGCCCTGGACACCTCTAGAGATTCATCAGCTATAGGAGCCGAGTCAAGATCCCAATGGATGCAAGTGATTTTATACTCAAAATGCTTTGCAAATAAGTCACAGCGAGCTACTGTTGATTCTATCATCTCTTTTATAACAGACTATAAAAGGCCCTGCACTACCCGGAAAAGTTCTGCTGGACAGCACAATGAGGATGCAAAGGAAGCAGCAAAGTATGCCCTCTTTACTGCCTTCACTGCCACTAGGTAGGCTTAATGAGTGTTCGACTGCATTCGATTGCAATTTTCCTCCACTCATGTTTGAGCCGTCTCCTAGCTTGTTTCCTCTGAAACATACCAGGGAGTCAAATGGGCTCCACAAAGCGGGAGAGAGCACTCGGGACGATCGTGTCAACAGTGTGAGCCACTTGGATGTTTCAGAGGTCAGCCAGGGGTTTGACAGGAGTGCCAGTCATATCAGCCAGAAAATCCTCCAGAGCCATCTGGAAACCCACTGGATCCATCAGCCTCTGGGGTAGTGTTTTTATAGGATCTTTTATTTTGTATTGTAAGCCACCCGAGGAATTTACTTGAAGCGCAGAATATAAATTCCTACAATAGATACAGTAATTTAGCTGCTGAAGAAAAGCAGATACCTTGTTGACATCTGTAAAATGTTTCCCCTTTTTGGCCTAGTATAAAGAATTATCCAAAGTTAGCAAACCTATTTCATATCCAACTAGTAACCAATACTTTATTACTATATGTAAACTATGTGAAAAGAACTTTAGCAAAGCTTCTATGCACAGACTGGTACAGAAGATGTACCAACTGGTATCCATCCATTAACTAATGACCATCCAAGTGTGCACCTAAACACTTCTGCAACAAATCTTAACTCCCACATCATCACCCTCATCCTAGTAAATGACATTTGAAGAAAATGATGCCCCTACTACCTGGAATTCTGGCAGGAAACGCGTCTGGAGATCCTGCTCCAGCTCCACCCTCCTCCTCATCTTCTTCAAATTCCAAATCTTCCTCTTCACCAGGTGCTAAGATCTTCCTTTAAAAACACACACACCACAACTGAGGGGTGATTATGCACCTTCATCACTCAATTATTTTCAGATCAATGTGCCTGCAATGAACAGTATGGCTTGAGGAAATATCCGTAGCCTTCCAGGGGGTAGGAAGTTAGAATTGACCTATAACAATTCCCTGTTAAACACTATACTCCAATCTCTGGTATAGCTTCCTAAAGCCCTCTCCATATATACTTCTAATTTATTGGTTGCTTACCTTGGCGGAACAGGCTGAACATCAAAGGGGAATTCTTTATTATATGAAAGAATATTCTTTAAGACTGTAAGGGAAGACAGACAGTCACCATCAACTATCAAAAAGCCTAATTAGTGTATAAATGAAATAAATAGGCAGAGGGTTTCATTCTTGTGCCCTCCCAGAAGACACCTGAAAGAAACAGAGGCTCCTTACATACAACATAACAACAGGGTCACTGTAATTGTCATTTTCACAGTCACCCCCCCAAAAAATCATGAGTTTTAAGTAAGTAGCATTTCCTACAACCTAATTCATGCAAGAAAAGCAAAGAATGAAAGAAAAAGGGTCAAATGCATGGTGAGAAAAATTACATCCAATCGTATTTTAAATCAATGTCAATGTGAGAACCATACTTTTTGTCTTTTCATGTTGAAATAGCTTGCTCTCTTCTCAGAAAAAATAGCAACTTGCAAACACTGAGAACCAATAGTGTTTCCTTTCATTCCTAGTAAGGCTCAGACAATAATCTCTCGGAAATAGTATGAAGAATTGGTGATGGTACTTTTATCATTTGTTCCCACACAATCACACACAGTATGTATTTTTTTAATAGAACAATATCTACTACCATCATGTAAATTAAAGGGGGTGGGGTGAGAGAATAAGGCATTGTATACATAGAACTCTTCTCCAGAATAAGATGGAATATCCAGTCCTGATAATATGAGGAAGTTCTATAAGGTTGCTGAACTTCATAAAGTACAATTAATCGTAGCCCTGGCTACAGATGGACAAGACCTTTCATTTCAAAGTAATGTTTCATATTGTGGTTTTGGATTTACACATACAGGTTCTTTGTTTTTAATGGTTTACCTGTGATTTACCCAACACACTGAGAAGTTAAGGAAAGCACTTTGCTTTCAATGCTTTACTACAGAAGAATCCAATTTCACCACTCTCCTGTTCAAGAATGAAAAAATTCAGGGCACCTCTCTCTTTTGTGAAAGAGCACACTAGTGACTAAGGCTGCAGTGTTATGTACACGTTCCTGGGAATAAACCACAATGAGCAAAGAGGGGTTCAGACTTGCATAGGATCGTGCCCTTAAGTGTTACGAGTGGAGAAAAAAGTAAGTACCAGATTCAGAGCAACATCAATTCAGTCCCCTTTGCCCAAATCAAAATATGACACTACTGTTCTCAAGCTTTCCATGTGTGAAGAAATAGGATTTTCAATCATGCTGCATTTGGGTATTGGTTAGAAAATTTGGGTTGTAAAATACTTGCTCTCGCAGCTCTCTCCTGCATAGGAGGGTCAAAAGTTCACAAGAAGGTTAAAAGTACAATGGAATGTTTCACTCATGAAGTTTGCTTATATTGATTTATTTAAAATACTCACATGCCATCCTTTATTTTAAAACGTTCCAGGTAGTTCACTCACATAGGAGGCTGTGAAAGCCCTACCCTCCATGAATTGCGTAACTTCCTTTTAAAGCCATCCAAGTTGGTGGTTATCAAAGGCTACTAGGCAGTAGGCTTCTAAATACCAATGGCCAGAAAACACTGGAGGGTAGAGTGCTTGCAGGTTTCCCACAGGCATATGGTTGGCAATTTTGAGAACAAGATGTTGGACTAGACCAGGCATAGGCAAACTCAGCCCTCCAGATGTTTTAGGATTAGAACTCCCATCATCCCTAGCTAACAGGACCAGTGGTCAGGGATGATGGGAGCTGTAGTCCCAAAACATCTGGAGGGCCAAGTTTGCCTATGCCTGGACTAGACAGACCGTTGGCCAGACCTTACATTAAAATAAACCCTTTGGATCAAAGAAACCTACCTGCCAAAGTGGAACCTGTGCACTGGTGTGTAATCAACTTACTTCTACTCAGAGCAGAAATATTAAATTAATGGACCTAGGTTAATCATGGTCATTCGTTTCAATGAGTCTACACCGCATAGACATTTCTTGACTAAAACCCATTATGTGTCTGCAATAGTCACTGTTCTGGACATGCATTGTGAATGGCTCATGTAGGCACATAATGGGCAGCTGTCTCAGAGGAGGGATAATCTATCTTTACATCAACAGTGACTGAATGATCCATACACATCCCCCTCCTCCAAGCGAAGCCGATTGTGCTGGAAGGGTAAACAGCCAATGAATCATGCACAGATGCAGTGGAAATCTGTGCTGATATGTTCAGTTCAAAGGTAACTTCTCGTTTCATTAATTTCTCATGATGCATTAACATCTTTTTCACAGCATTCGTTTTAGGAAATTCTGGTCTAGAGAGTTGCTTCACCACTTGCTTGACGGAACAGCATGCTTGGAAGATTATTTTCCTGGAGAAAACCAATCAGCTCCTAGCTGCTTACCAATAGAATCTTTATAGAACTGTTTGGAATACATTTATAGCAATCAGGAGCCCAAGCACCTAGATATGAAAACCAAGACTATCTTGTGGGCCCTCCAAGTTGTTCTTTGTGGTGCATAGTAAGAGAAACCAGAATATCACAATAGCACAGCTGACTGAACACCATCCCACACTGACACTGCTTTTAAATTATTCTTGAAATTAAAAGATACTTACTTGGTTCTAGTTTCTTCAGATCCTCTAGCTTAAATTCTTCCTGGGACTGTGTAGACTAAAAGGAAAGTAGTATTACATATCTGTATCTACTATCCATTGCTACAGCCAGTTACAATGGTAAAAGTAGTGCTGGTTTTGCATTTTGTTCTACCTCTTGTTTCCTGAAAGGGCCCTGTATTTCAAAGAGAAACTAACTGTTAGTTCTTTGGGTACCTTTGAACTTCATTGTTTACCTAAAGGGAAAAAGTTATTGAGACACAAAATCCTGCTGATGTAAAAAACTGACTGGAAAACATGTTGAATTATCAGCATGTCTTTAATGCATCAAAAAAGACAGCATTCTCTCCAGCTTCTTGAAGATTCATTAAGGCATTAGAAATAGAAAAAATAATTTCCCTCGTGAGTCTTAAGCAATATCTGCTCTCTTTTAAAAAATTGAATATGGTACTAATGTCCAATCATTTTCCATATTAGATCCACTTTATCACACACACACTGGTCCCTTATATATTTTAATTAAACCACAGGGCGGGAATTTTTGTGTATGTTAAGACCACCAAAATTCAGGGCAGAGTTTACAGGACTAAACTGTGGCCTTTCAGATGTTGTTCGACTCCCACATCCAATCATCCCTGACAAGTAGTCATGCTGGGGATGATGGGAGTTGGATTCAAACATGATGTGGAGAACTGCAGGTTACAGGACTAGAACCAGGACAAAAAACATTAAGGATTATGGATGTGTTTTAATTGCTCATGTGGTCAGACCAGGCCAGAGGTGAAGAAACCAGTGATAAGATGTCTGATCAGGCAGAACTAAGGTGGGGCCTTCTGCCAAAATAACTTTACAAAGAGAAGATAGCATAGATCAAGACTGGAGGGCAAAGCAAGTTATAGACCAGGAAGAAATAAAGGCTGCAGCGAACACAGGACAGCAGCAACAACTAGTTTACTAGTCGCTGCATTTAATTAATTAAACATCCTGGTGATGCTCACATATTATATTGCATGGAGACCTATTGGCAATCTATATACCGTATTTTTCGCCCTATAGGACACACCGTCCCATAAGGCGCACCTAGATTTTTGGGGGGAAATAAAGGGAAAAAAATTATTTCCCCCGCCAGGCACGGGGCTGGGGCGGGGGAGGCCCGAGCTTCCCCCGACCCCAGCCCCCAAACAGGCAGCTCTCTGCAAGCCGTGGGAGCCCAGCGCTGGCTCCCGCTGCTTGCTGAGAGGTCTGTGAAGCCTGGGCGCGCTGATCTCAGCGTGCGCAGGCTTCGGCATGCAGGCAACTCTCCGCAAGCAGCGGGAGCGCTCCCGCTGCTTGCGGACAGGTCCGCGAAGCCTGGGCGCGCTGGGCTCAGCGCGCGAAGGCTTCGGCATGCTGGCAACTCTCCGCAAGCAGCGGGAGCACTCCCGCTGCTTGCGGAGAGGTCCGCAAAACCTGGGTGCGCTGAGCTCAGCGCGCGCAGGCTTCGGCATGCAGGCAACTCTCCGCAAGCAGCGGGAGCGCTCCCGCTGCTTGCGGAGAGGTCCACGAAGCCTGGAGAGCGAGAGGGATCGGTCCCACCGACCCCTCTCACTCTCCAGGCTTCAGCGAAAGCCTGCATTCGCCCCATAAGACGCACACACATTTCCCCTTCATTTTTGGAGGGGAAAAAGTGCGTCCTATAGGGCGAAAAATACGGTAGATATCAAGAAGTAATTATGCTGGTGTTGAAGGCAAATAATGACACATTTGCTTAAGACTGAAGTATTGGCATGTTGAAACAGCATGCAATTTAGTAGTATGTACTTAAAAGAAAGCAATGACACTGTAGACTTTGGGTTGATTTGTTTAAAGTCAGAGCCCAGCGAAACATTATACTCACTGTGAGAAAAATATAAGCCATGGTCTAAAGGCTCCCTCAACAGGAAAGCTGAAGGAGCTTGTCCTGATGTCAAACTGAAGGGAGAGAAATCCACAGGCAGCAGGCTTATCATCTCTACTTTTCTTTTTAACAGCTATGAGAGATTAACTGAGCAAGATAACCAGAGATAGAAGTCTGCCCGTTGGCCAGCAGCATTTCTTCACCTCTCAGTGTGATATCAAGGCAAGCACCTCCAGCTCCTCTTGACTACGGGGAGGAAGTCTTCAGAAATCTCAATGACTAGAACCTGGGCTGCTTTTCTTATAGCAAAGGAAACATACTGCCATGTATCACACTTCTCAGTTCTATTTTTTGTGCTCCAGCAGTAAAGCATACATATGCTTTGCGTGCAGAAGGTCCAAAGTTCAGTCCCTGGTGTCTCTAGTTAAGAGGATCTCTGATACCAGGGTTGAGACCTCTGCTTGGAGAAATTCAACCAGTCACAGAAAAGTAGACTATAGACAGTTGCATGGTCTAGTTCAGTATAGGGCAGTTTCACATTGAGAATTTCAGCATAAGCCCAAAGGGCTTCACTCCTGTACTGGTTGTAGTAAAATGATTATGAAACAGGTTTCAGTTTGCACTACTTTCTATTGTGATCTAACATGTCAGTAGGAAAGGAACTAAAGTTTATCTGAAGTATATATATGAGTGATGTTGTTACTTTTTCTTGCAGAGTATCTATAGGAGAAAACTTAAAAGGTGAAGAAAAGCAACAAATAAAACTAGACGTCATTCTCATCCTAGACCAACTCCAAGGTACATCACTACTAGTGAAGTGATCAGTCTACTTTACTTTGTTGTTCATGGGACAAGAGCACCTTTGTGAGTAGCCCCCTAAGCACTTCAGTGATATTTAGGAACAATTCGGTGAGATTAACATGGAAGGCTTGAAAATACAGGCAGAAAGCCACCACCCTCAATATTCAGAAGTTGTTTTAAGAAGAACATTGATCAACCAGAGGAGGGTAGTCAGAACGGTGAGGGGTTTGGAAACTAAGATTTATGAAGACTGACAGAAAGAGAACTGAGTGTGTTGAGCCTGGAGAAGATAATATTAAGGAAATAAGTGATAGCAATCTTTAAATATGTAAAGAGCTTTGATGTTCCAGAGGGCTAGAGACAAAGAATGCAAATTGCAAAGAAGACTTCAGCTAAGCTTTAGGAGAAACTTGCTAACAAAAAGCAGTTTGTCAATGGAACAGACTGCCCTAGGAGTGATGGCATCTCTGCTGGAGGTATTTAAGCATATGATTGTCAGGAATGCTGTAGCTCCATTCTGAATTGAGCAGGAGGTTGGACCAGAAGACCTCAAACAGTCTCTACAATTCTATGATTCTATTCTCAACCACTGCTTAATTTTATCTCTCCTTCTGCTTCTGATTCCCTGTAATAAGTGGCTAACAGAGGAATAGAATACAATATATGTAACAAGCCATCTTTCCATAGATAGTGTCTTTTATTTAACATTCATTGAGACCCACAAAGAAACTGGAAGTCACAAGGTGAAAACTGAATTAACTGTACCTGCAAAGCTGCACTCCTGAGTTCCAAACATGTTGCGATCTTTGCTAAGGTTTTCTGTAAGTGAGAGGAGAAAGTTAACTTTTTTTTTACTAACAGAATATTTCTTTTCAAGCTCATGTACTAAAGCAGCAGCAATTCAGTTGTGTGTGTAAAAGATGGAAGAGACGGCAAAGTGCCTATCTAAGTGTAGAGGCAGAAACAGCGGGCAAGAATATTGTTCTGTGTTCCTAAGAGCTGTTTCCCATATGCAGCCACACTCCTGCACAAAGATATACATTTTATTATGCAAGTTCAGCTGTGCAACACATGTAGTTTGAAAGCAGAATGACAACCAACTTCCAGACTGAGCTACAAGAGACCACATCTTCATAGATGAACGCAAATCAGAATATATTAAATTCTAATATGAGACTCTTCCCAAATACAGTGTTGTAAACAAGAGGGCTAAAGATGTTCTCTTCTTTTTCCTCCACCCACATTCCTTCCCACTCACCCCCTGCACTGAGCCAGAGGCAACTGAGGTATCAGTCTGCTTTCCTTTCCTGGTTTAACAGCTAGGCTTACAGCCCTATTTCTTCTCCCCAAATTAGAGCATTACAGCTGCTTGAACTTGCCAGCTGCACTTTGTTGTGGAGCAGAAAGCTTTGAGATGTGTTAGAAGGCACTTGAGAGTTGAAGAATGATAATGCACTCAGATTTGCTTGGGAGAGATTTAGAGCCACAAGGAATAGGTCTGGTTTGTTATTTTTTAAAGAAAGAAACTGAGATCTATTGAATGGTGGCAAGATACCAGCAAGCATTATTCATAGCTATTTCTCAGGAACCACACCCAACACTAACTTTTTTTTTAAAGGGAAAAAAAGCCCCAAATCCAAAACACTACAGCTAGATACAGCTAATGTTTTCCCAAGTGTTGCTTTCCCCAACAAGATGCTTCATTTTTCAGCTGGGAAAACATTTATCACATTAAAAGCATTAAAGTTGTAATGTCCTTGCAAGTGAGAATCTTTGTCCACAATTTATGTTAAAACTGAATCTTAAGAGTGCGCTATTGGATGTGTTAACCATTAGCTCTGCTGTGCAAGTAATGTTTGTGCTACTGCACATGTTTTTCATCCAAACTGAATTTTGCTTTGTTAGAGCTTTAAGTCTATTTGCTAGTAATCAGCTATAAGTACAGTATGTTTTAACGCAGTGATAGTTTGCAATGAAACAGGATTTTCATGACTTGATACTGCTAAATGTAACAGAAAAATCAAGACACAACCCTCCTTTTACAAGAGCCAAGAACTCACCATGGGAAGAGAGGTGTGACCAGTAAGAAGAAATTAAACAACAAAGGGATTAAACTAGTGAAATTTCTAGCTCATTTGACTTTATGTCCTCTATGATGCATAGAATGACACAACGTCCATTATGCCCACACCTGTCCTTCCTATAGAGTTTGTACCTAGAGATAACCATGTCACACTGGTTCTCTCCATTCCACCAGCTTTCTGTTATGCCGATTCTATCTATGCTTGCCTTCAAGACCATGCACTCCAATTCACCCATCTTGGTTTGGTGGATTCTAGTATTAATGTCTGAACACAGTTTCTCTCTCCAAATGTTTTTGGCACTTGCATATTTAAAAAAGAGAGAGATGTGGCTGAAAAGTTCTCATTCTAATTCCAAACCCAACTCCATTCCATTTAGTCACCTATCCACTTCTCCCTAAAGAAACACATCATTCATTTGCTTCCTGACCCTTCCTTCTTAGAACATCAGAACCTGAATGCTTTCTTTGCTCCTGTTCCCCCCTGCCCCTGAACATCAGAAATTTATGCACCGAGATGGCAATGTCCAGGGGAGACCCGCCCCATTCTAATTGCCATGTAGCAATTTGCTACTCTAGTTGGAAGAAGACTCTCTTTACATTAAAAAATAGTCCAAAACAAAGCTGCTTATTCTTTCAGAGATTGTATCTTGACATTTAAAGCAAGATCCATTAAATCTCATCATTCTGCAATGATAGTTCTACAATCATTCTACAATCGTCACAGCAGATATAAACATATAGCAGTTATAACAGGCGAAGTCCCGGCAGACTGGAGGAGGGCAAATGTCATCCCTATTTTCAAAAAGGGGAAAAGAGAGGACCCAAATAATTACCGCCCAGTCAGTCTGACATCAATACCAGGGAAGATTCTGGAGCAGATCATTAAGCAAACAGTCTGTGAGCACCTAGAAAGGAATGCTGTGATCACCAATAGTCAGCATGGATTTCTGAAAAATAAGTCATGTCAGACTAACCTGATCTCGTTTTTTGACAGAATTACAAGCCTGGTAGATGAAGGGAACGCAGTGGATGTAGCCTACCTTGATTTCAGCAAGGCATTTGACAAGGTGCCCCACGATATTCTTGTAAAGAAGGTGGTAAAATGCGGTCTTGACTATGCTACCACTTAGTGGATTTGTAACTGGCTGACTGACCGAACCCAAAGGGTGCTCATCAATGGTTCCTCTTCATCTTGGAGAAGAGTGACTAGTGGGGTGCCACAGGGTTCTGTCTTGGGCCCGGTCTTATTCAACATCTTTATCAACGACTTGGATGATGGACTCAAGGGCATCCTGATCAAATTTGCAGATGACACCAAACTGGGAGGGGTGGCTAACACCCCAGAGGACAGGATCACACTTCAAAACGACCTTGACAGATTAGAGAACTGGGCCAAAACAAACAAGATGAATTTTAACAGGGAGAAATGTAAAGTATTGCACTTGGGCAAAAAAAATGAGAGGCACAAATACAAGATGGGTGACACCTGGCTTGAGAGCAGTACATGTGAAAAAGATCTAGGAGTCTTGGTTGACCACAAACTTGACATGAGCCAACAGTGTGACGCGGCAGCTAAAAAGCCAATGCAATTCTGGGCTGCATCAATAGGAGTATAGCATCTAGATCAAGGGAAGTAATAGTGCCACTGTATTCTGCTCTGGTCAGACCTCACCTGGAGTACTGTGTCCAGTTCTGGGCACCACAGTTCAAGAAGCACACTGACAAACTGGAACGTGTCCAGAGGAGGGCAACCAAAATGGTCAAAAGCCTGGAAACGATGCCTTATGAGGAACGGCTAAGGGAGCTGGGCATGTTTAGCCTGGAGAAGAGGAGGTTAAGGGGTGATATGATAGCCATGTTCAAATATATAAAAGGATGTCACATAGAGGAGGGAGAAAGGTTGTTTTCTGCTGCTCCAGAGAAGCGGACACGGAGCAATGGATCCAAACTACAAGAAAGAAGATTCCACCTAAACATTAGGAAGAACTTCCTGACAGTAAGAGCTGTTCGACAGTGGAATTTGCTGCCAAGGAGTGTGGTGGAGTCTCCTTCTTTGGAGGTCTTTAAGCAGAGGCTTGACAACCATATGTCAGGAGTGCTCTGATGGTGTTTCCTGCTTGGCAGGGGGTTGGACTCGATGGCCCTTGTGGTCTCTTCCAATTCTATGATTCTATGATAACAATGAAGAAATGTCCTTGGCATTAACACCTGCTGGTTCTGCCTTTATCCACCCATCACTCTTTTGATTAAGATGGACCATAGATCTAACCAAAACTTTTCAGAGTGCACATTGGCTTCCCTATTGTGAAGAGTGTGAAGATTATACTTCCATGCTATCCTAGAATGTGCCTTGAAAGGCAGGGAATTAATCTCCGAATCCTCACCATGCATACTCTTATTTAAGATCCATTTGAAGGCTCTACTACACAATGGCAGGGATTCAACAGAGCCCTAGAGTAGAAGACATTTCCATTCATGAAAGGGGAGACCGCCAATCTGCTGATCCTTCCTTCAGCTATAGTCCACATATTTCATGGTGTTGTGAGAAGCAATTTTTAATTTTTTTTTTGCAGGGGGGACTGCAGTAGGAAGAAGAGAGGAGCTCTGTTCAAGAGCAAAATTTTGTCTGTTAAGGCCAGGCAGAGTCAGTTAAGCAATATGGAGACTCAATCAAAACTATTTTAGCATACATTTTTTCCTAATTTAGGTCTGGAAGCATTTACCTATTAAGTGATTCAAGCTCCAGATCTCAGTGGACAAGTTACCCATACACATTCACTTCTATCACACATCATAGCCCCAAGGCTATGATAAACCCTGATTGGTATTGATTTAGAAAATCTGTTTCATCCAAGAGAGCCTGGATTTGGTTAGCAACCACTTGCTCAAGAACTATGTACAAGAAGGGGACATTAGTAACTGGCTGGCAGCTGTTTAAATTTTGTGGATCCAGGGAAGGCTTAAGGAGTGGTTTTACCACTACATCCTTTAAGCAGACAGGGACCGTTCTTTCTAGTAAAGAGGCATTAATCACATCTGGCCCAACTAGCCTTCCCTTCTTTATTAGTTTTTATCAGCAATGAAGACCAAAGGTCCATTCCCACACCAATCCAAGCACCTTGTTCACATCCTCAAACCATACCAACTGAAGTTCATCCAACAAAACAAGACAAAGCAGTGTTCTGGATCCCTCTCGAGATTCACCTGCTATGGAGTCAAGGTCCAGCAGATGCAAGTAATTTTATCCTCAAAATGCTTCACAAACAAGTCACGGTGAGACACCATTAGTTTTACCACCTCCATCAGGCTAGAGTATAAAATGCCCTGTACTACACAGAAAAGCTCTGCTGAATGATGCAGTGGAGGCAGCCAGGTTGGCCTTCTCATTAACAAATTGTGAATGGAAAGATTTGGTTTAAAGCCAAAATGTCACCTGTATAATAAAATGAATGAATTTTCAATGGCCTGGCTAACTTGTTGGTGCATGGTAAAGCAGGGATCTCCTGCTTAGCAGTGAGAGTACTTTCTATCTATGGTAATCTATGTTAAGTTTCTTTGAACAAAATTTCTTCTCCTGAAAGCTGAATGCCCAAAGCTTTAGAGGGCAGATAATGACAAGCCAGTTTTCAGACATTCACTGCCACACAAAACCAATATTTTTAAATATTTAAATAAAAAGAGGAAGATAGTACTTCCTCTTTTCTCTTTACCTCCACCCAAAGACTGCAAGAAAAGGGTTAAAAACTATTTTAAAGAATATTCCACCACCAATGAACATACACCATCATGTACCTTTTGATCTTCTGTGAATTCTGAGTTGTTGGGTTGAGACTGGGCCTCTTTCTGTAGATGCCTTGCTAATCTGGAAAGAGGGGAGACACTTTGTGAAATTTAGGGTCATAAAAAGGGTAACTGTGCTCTTAAAATTCTTAAAAACAGGTTTAAACAGGAACCTGTATGTTTTATGTTAAGAGGCAGACAGTGTTCTCAGTAATGAAACAGCAAGTATATTGTATAGTGTTAGGAAGGTGTACAAGAATTAAAATAAGGATAATCAAACCAAGATTTAAAAACATGCACTTCTTCAAACATTTTCACCTAGAACTAATTGAGACATACATTAATTAGCCACCCAATGTTTCTTATGTTTATGCTTGGAAAACACAACTATGTTGGTCTATGTTGCCTCCATCATTACATTCTGCATGGAAATTCTTGCTGTCATTAATGCAACTCCCACCTATGATGTAAGTTCTGAGTAAATAAGAAATAGTAAAACTACTACTGTACATCTCAACCAAACTCCTAACAACACTTGTTACTATTCTCTGTAAAAAGCCATAGTATATCAATACCATTTAGCATCTCTGTAGGTCAAGTCCTTATCAGAGAATGACAGAAATTGCTTTATATTTGAGGAAGCACTTATGTGATCAAGGGCACCAAAACACTCTCAAAACGAGATCCCTGTTCCTATCATTTTTAAAATCTATAATCTGACTTGCAGGAAAGTTGAGTTTGAAGCAGATATACAACTTCCAATGCACTTTCTAAGCAGATGCAATCAAACCAAGGAGTTACGTAACATACAGGGAACTGAAGTTAGGCTGTTTCGTATAACAGATAATGCAGACTCCAGGCAACTTAATCCAAGTTCACACAAGTGGCAGGAATTAGGGCTAGGATATAAACAAAAGTACGCCCAATAGCGCTTCTGAATCTCTGCCTCCCAACAGCAGCTACCCACCCTTGTTGGCAATGCCCCAAAAGCTGCACCCGGAACTGGGAAGCTTCACAACAGATAAGGTACCAGTGTAGTAGAGCAGCAGGCAGTGGCAACCTGTTGGAGGTGTGCCTAAAGGTCTTGCTGGAGCCTGCTGAACATCAGGTTATTGGAGATTCCTTGGAATAATGATCGAGAGCAATAAGTTCATCCCAATCTAGACATTGAATTTATACAATCCATTTCTACCACTATTTCAATCAAAGCTAAACCATTTATACTTGCTTCCAAAAAATACTCATACAGAAGCAGGCTGTTGGCAATTCTGTTTAGTAATCAGTTAGCCGGTAACATTTGGAACTTCACTGAAAAAGTTCATTATTATTAATGAGAAAGGGTCAAGATGAGACAAAATTCATTTAGCAGGAATCTACCTAGGAGCAGAAGGCATCAGAAACCCCTCTTATTTTTACTGATCTTTCCTTACATGACCTCATTGGCTGTGTTCCAGGGTAGAAAAGCAATTATTATATATCTGGCTAACCACCTTTATGAACTGTGTACCCTAGAAACCTTTGCAACACACAGCAGCTCCCCAGCAGGCAAACCAATGTGCACAGGGCAAGCACAGAAAGCTTGAAAATGGTTGCCACAGCTTACAGGGATTCTGAAAGTTAATATACCAATATTCTCCCAGGTCTAAAGTAAGCTTGCACCTCTGCCTGTGTGGCAACAAAGACAGAGCTAATGCTTGCCTCAGGGAATGGGCCATGCAGGTCAGTGGCAAACAGCAAAGTATGTGGCATGCCCCAAGTCCCCCAGCAAAGAAGCCCAAGAAAATGCAGAAAACAGGTTGTTTTGACTGGTCACCCACAGATTTATTCAACACACTAAGTTAAGGGTAGGGATACTCAGGCCCAGGGGCCAAATGTAGCCCTCTGGGCCTCTCAATCTGACTCTCTCCAGTTACATACCCTGTCCCCAAAGCCACACACCCTAACAGCCTTGCTTTCCCACCCTCCTTGAGTGCCTTTGCCCGGCTGGAATGTGCCCTTGAACTCTGATAAAGATTCTTGCTTGCCTGGATGGAGGATATAGAATTGGGTATGTGTGTGTATAGAAACTAGGCTGGTGCATTAAGGTAAAATTTACAATTACTGCTCCTCCCACTCTTCCCTCTGGCCTGCTCATCACTGGCATGTGGCCTCCAGGTCACCTGAAAGGGGATGTGGACCTCAGACTGAAAAAGTTCCCCTAGCCCTGCAGTAAAGGGAAACAGGACATCAATTTTCCACTTTAAAAAACAACAACAAACAAAAGACAGGGAAAAGCTTTTATAACCATTATGCAGGCCAACCAAAACGGTGGTGTGAAAAAATATCAGAAAAGGCTTGCCTCTCTCCTCACAACTGCATACCCCTCCATAAGAAATCCTTCAAATGATGGGGGAAATGTAAGCCTACACAGCACATGGCTTGTAACACATGATTTCAGCTAGTAGAGTTTTTCCAGATCAACCATCAGACCATTTGGTATTTATGTTACCTATATGCTGCTTCCAGCAATGCACAAAGCCAAGAGATGTAAATGCTGCAGTGGAAGCACCTCTTTTCTCAGGTGCTTGAAGAAGTAGATGGACCAAGAGTTCAGTCCACTTTTCCTCATGGCCCGAGTTGCAGTACTAATTTTGCCAGGAGCTATAGGCTCCGGTTCCTCCTGAGTGTCAAGCTTATAAACCTCTTGTGTAATGGAATAAGAGATGGGAGACCAAAAAAAAAGCAAGGTGGGAAAATGCTAGAGATTTTGGAGGTATGTAGTTGAGAAGGCAAAAAGGTGTTTGAAGATCTTATGCAGGCTTCCTCAACCTCAGCCCTCCAGATGTTTTGAGACTACAATTCCCACCATTCCTGACCACTGTGCTGCTAGCTAGGGATCATCTGAGTTGTAGGCCAAAAACATAGGTTGAGGAAGCCTGATCTTAGGTACATGGAAAAATATGACTTCATTTATGTAGTACTACTTTGCTTATATAAATTAAATGCATAGCATACAGCATACATTTGAAAGAGACAATAAATCCCTTTGCAGGGTTATACAACCCTGTAAAGTGACAAGGGCTATCAATTTAACAGCAAGAAAAACAGTGAAATGATCTAAACTTGCAAATGGAAACTCATACTTACCTACCTGGAAAGAGACAAAGAAAGCTGCACCCAGTTGATGTTGCCAAACAACTCCACAAATCTAAGTGGAACAGTCTGAACTATATATATAACTTGCTAATTCTGTACATGTGCTATAAACTGTCAATTTTGCAAGATTTCTATACAAGCATACAATGATTTCTGTCCAGCACACCCTCTTTTGCCTTTCTGAAGTATGAGATTTGTGATTTCATTTCGAAGATTGAATTTGCTCATCTTAAACATAAATGATGTTAAGGCAGAACAGCAAAGACAGTCCCTACCCATCTATAAAGCTACAAAAAAAATATAATATGAAGAGGTGAAACCTGACATTTTTAGGAAGGATAGCAAAGGAACAATTCTCAAAGTGGGTTATAAGCGTGTCTTATTTTCATCTTTGATATTATGCGTTTGTATGTTTTGTGACTCACTCTGAGAACTTTTTATGATGAAGTGCAGAATGTAAACGTAAAAATAAAATAAAATCTAGCAAAGTTGATTGCTCTTAGAAACCATTTTAAGGGAACGAAGTTCAGTGAACACCAATAATTTAAAACAGTGCCTTTAAAAGCATCCCATCCAATATTCTAAAAGAGATAAGTACTTAATGTTTTCCCCATTTACCTAAAATTTTCAATTTTCCCATGTAGGGCTGAAAATAGGAAAAAAGTTTTGTCCCTCAATATTCCCAGGCCTCCATATTGCTGCAGAACAGGGATGGGCAATCTGTGGCCCTCAGTCTAATTTCAAAAGGTCCCTGCAAGTTCACACTTCTAGCAAGAGTGCTGTGGCCTGCTCAGCTGAGCAAGTCCTTGGCAGTATGAAAAAGGAGAATGGAAGAATGGTCCCATCTACTTTTTGCTCCAGCCCCATCTACCATCATCGCAGAATGAAGCCCTTGGTACGCAAAAGGTTGCTCAAATCTGTCAAAGAACCTAACAGTTATTGAGGCACCATTTTCAATATTTTAAAGATGGGAAGCTAAGTTGGGAGCTGGCAAGTTATCCAAAGGCACACCATGAGTCAAACTGGCAAAACTGCAACTCTGAGTGCATGAGATTTGGATGCAAATCCAAATCCGCCCACAGGATTACTCTGCCCTATTTTTGTCCTAGAAACACAGGACCACATTTACCATTTCTAGATTTCACCATTACATCTCTTAGGGCAGGTTTGCACACTCATATCGAGTGAAAGTAGTGCAGTAGACAGCCCTGAAATACAGTTCAATGAAAAGGGATGTTATGCTCCACTACTTAAGCATCTGCCAGGGCAAAAGAGAGTCACACTATTACTACTGCTTTCTGACGAGACATTAGTGATGAGGTTCATCACTTCTGCTGCTTGGTTTATCCCATCCTTCAAAAACCTGTGAAAGTTTTAAGAGGCAAGGCAAAACGGCTAAATTCCTATCGCAGAACCACGTGCATGGTTTTCCAGGAAAGTCTGAAACTAATGCATACTGCACAAACCAAATCAATTTAACAAGAAAAAATTATTGGAGTTCCACAAGCCTACCATGAAACCCTACAGCATTTTCCATGTAAAATCTATATTAAGTTCCATCGCAAACATAGAAATGAACCTTTATTTGCACAGACCATCTGATGCAGTACTGTACTTGGCATCTCCTTGAGTGAATTGTCCTCTGTATTAACATTTTACAGGCAATTCCAGTGGAGACCTAGAACAGCTCCAGCAAATGTCAACAGCAGGTATTTAAGTGTTTTCTTACTTGACAACCTGCATGATACACAAAAAGTGATACGTACTCATAAATCAGTAACGCCAACTGCAAATCAGAGGCAGCCAAAGGTAGCTGAAACCAGTGGGACTGCAAGGAAGTCACAGAGGGGTGGCCAATAAGGCCATGGGGACATAGCCAAGTTGCACTGGTTTTCTGTCTATCCTCCTCTCTTGCAAGGATATAGTGGACATTTAAGTACAGTATTGCCTTTGTACAACTAACTACTTAGTGCCTAACTAAACTGAAAAGTGTCATACTTTAGGTTCAGAAGCAGTCACAGTTGCTTCTCTCCTAGAAGAAAAGTTGAATGGCCTCCATCTGTTCTGGTTCTCTTGTTTTAGTTGTATAATTACTTTGTTGTTGTTGTTGTTGTTGTTTAGTTGGTTCGACTCTTCATGACCCCATGGACCAGAGCACGATACTTAGTACGTAACTAAATGTCTTACCTTTTTAAATACTTAATTATTTATATACCACACTTTCAGACGTTGCAAGCAGCTACAACTTAAAAGCACAACTCTAGAATAAAAACAGTAACAACTTGAGGCACCTCAGTAAAAGCTGGTTGGCGAAGAATCTCAGGTTCAAAAAGACCAGTGCAAACCTTGGTTCAAAAGATATGCCTGCTGTGACAATGTCTACTGTGGGTTCATGCCACAATAAACGTACATTACCAGTACTCAGAAATAAGCCCCACTGAATTCCATAGGGATTGCTTCCTGATATGAACAGAATTGCAGTATGAATTGGTAAGACTTTTTTTAAAAGTGCCACAAAGGACTTTTAACTAGGGACCCCATAAATTTCCAGAACTATGGAGAGACTATTCCCCTCATCTGGCCAATCACTCTCTCTTAGCCTAACCAAGCTCTCAGGGTTGTGGGTACAAAATGGGGAAACTGAGACCCATGAATGCCACCTTGAGCTCCTCAGAGCAGCAGTGGGGAACTGTGTTCAGCATGAAGGCCCAGAAGGGAACGTTCTGAGGGTCAGTTTGTTCTAAATTATTATTATTAGTAGTAGTAGTAGTAGTAGTAGTTTATACCCTGTCCATGCACCCCCTCCATGAGCGGTTCAGAGAGTGGCAACACAAGAATGGGCCTTTTTTAAGGTGGTTCTGTGTGTAGAATGCTCCCTCCAGGGAGGCTCACTTGATGCCTTTATTACATATCTTTAGGTGTCAAGCGAACACATTCCTCTTCTCCCAGGCCTTTGGCTAATTAAACAATTTATGGCCTGTAAAGCGAGATGAGCGCCGCAGCTCTAGAGTCGTTCATGACTGGACTTAATTGTCAGGGGTACCTTTACCTTTTTATGGCTTTTTAAACTGTGTGTAGGGGGTGCTATTGTTTTGTTTTTTGCTATATTGTGTGGGTTTATAAATATTGTAAACTGCCCTGTTATTCTCAGATGAAGGGTGGTATAGAAATTTAATAAATAATAATAACTGGGGCACTGTACTCTGATTAACAATGATGTGGTGACATGGCATATACTAACAAGGGGAGACCTAGAACAAGTTTCATCGTATGTCAACAGAGGGCATATAACTGATTCTACACTTCACACCTAAATGGCACTCAAAAAGGGATACTCCTATGTTGTGGGAGGGAGAGAAAAAGATTCTGAAGTAACTTGTAACGCGCAGCGAATAACTATTTGAAAGATGAAGGGCACATGCTCTAAGACAAGACACCAAAGAATTATTAATCTCATTCTGTGAGGTCAATGGGTTTTTAAGACTTCCTTTTCTTGAACTGGAGCCCTCCCCATGCCATACTGACTGGAAGTCACGAAGGTGCTTTAAAAGCTGTTTGTGGTATGGCAGGGAAGATGTCAGCTGTTTGAATAGGAACAAATTTAACTGAAAGCCCCTTGCATGAATTTAAGGCTTAAGCAGCTCTCTTGGATCTCAGCCTGTCTTCTGGCTTTTTGCAGATTTGATTCAAGTCAAGAACAGCAGTCATAATTGCTTCCCAGCAAGCTATTAATATTATGCAGCAGTCCCCAAGTGCCAGCTGGGTGCCGATCGGCGAAACATGAAAGCTTGGCAGGAAAGAAAAGGTGGGTCTATCCGATTTTTATGGAGGGTAGGTATCTAACTGGCAAGCACAGATCTCCACGGCACGGCATCCAAAGCACCTGCACCTGCAGAAACCCTTCTTCCACAGATGGTTTCTAGAGTTGCAAGAAGCCCTGTGCCACAGCACATCTGGCAGCTCCAGCGAGGGCTGAGATAGTTGATAGTCGCAGCATCCAGATTAACAATGTGGACAACAACAGGTGGCTCCCAAAGGCAAAACTTTCGCCAGACACCACACAACTGGCAAACACATAGATGTGCCTGGGGAAGCAAGACAACGTTAACAAAATCATTATCATTTAGTCTTATTTCTAATGCTAACTTTAGGTTTCAGCGCAGAACACACACACACACACAGAGAGAGAGAGAGAGAGAGAGAGAGAGAGAGACCCAGGGCGAGGACACTGAGGCGGAGATATCTCCCCATCCTTCCTTAAGGCTTCAAAGCTCAATGTTGGAGGCAAATATTTAGAAATAGAGATAGGAGTGATCTAGTTCAGCAGCCCTTCCCACGGCTCCCCAACGCCTCAACTGAAGACGGCCTCATCTTCACCCACAGGCAACCCCCCCCCGGGACCTTCGTGGCCCTACCCCCTCCCCAAAAAAACCCCACAACAATCCTCCTGAAGTGAAGCATCGACACATGGGCTCCAAGCAGGCAGAACATCTTGTAGCCTTCAGACCCCCCCCGCCTCCACCGCCTTCGTCTCCTGAGGAGCCGGAGCCTCTCAGCTCCTCAGCCCCACCCAGAGCTTTTTCGATGCTTGTGCCCTTCGGGTCACCACCCTCGGCCTCCGCCCAGAAGCGCCAGACCCACCCAGGAGCCCTCAGCCCTCCAAGTGCCTTCGCCCCAGCCTCAACTTCTTTGCCCCACCCAGTGCCGCCCGCCGCCTCTCTCACCCGCCGCCGGGCTGCCCAGCCCTTCGGAGCCGCCTCGCCTCAGCAGCCCCAGGCGCCGCCGCCGCCCACCCCGCACTCACATCTGATACTCGTCTATCGCCTCCACGAGCTGCCCCCAGGAGTCGAAGTCGGTGCCTTTCCTGAAACTGGCGCCCCAGCGCTGCAGGAGGCTCCGGGCCGCTTCCGACATGGTCCCAGCGCTGCTAGGGCACCATTTTCACCCCCGGGGCCGCGCGGGGGGGGGAGGAGGAGGAGGGCTCGCGCCGGGCAACCGCCGCTCCGTCCAAAGCCTGCAGCACCGCTACTCAGTCACCGACCAAGCCCATCTGCCACCGCAACCAAACCTGGCGGCCGCCTCTGGGCCGGCTCCGCCTCCCCGCCATCATGCTCGGTTGTGCCCGACCCGCCTTCCTTGCTCTGCTCTCGGGCGCATTTAGAGCCGCGGTGACACTGGCGAGCGTGCGTCGGCTTTGGATGCGCCGGGGCCTCCCGCCAGTCCGTTGTTCCCACTCCGGAGTAAAGCCGCCTTCAGGTCAACGGGGCTTAACTCCCTGGTCAGTGAGCATATAAAGACGGCAACCTAAAGAAGGCGCTGCTGGGTTTACATGCTCGCTGGGCTTTCCCAAGGAAGCCAGGCAGAAGCAAGACAGGGCTCGTGATGGAGCTCGAGCATTTCTTGCGGGAAATATTTATTCATTTCTATGTGCGCACGCAAGCGATCATTGTTATTCCATGTCAAAAATTGGGAGAGGGTGGCTTTTAGGACAGCCCTCCAGTGTAGTCTGGTGTCCCTTTCTCCATACTGGCAGGTGAGCAGTTGAGTAAGCGCATGAGACCATAACCCAGCAGTGTAGTCCAGGCTTAGCATCAGGCGTAATTGCGCAGCTAATACACCGTCGCCCTCCTTTTGTAGAACAATAGGCAGTAGCAGCCCGACGGAATTCCCCACGGGGATTATATTTTAGCGGAGTTTAAAGGTAGGCCCTGCAATAGAAGTTACACGCTCCCTACATGTCACTTTATATTTAGGGCTATATAGATATTCGCATACACACACGCAAACACATACAAAATCCATAGATTATAGGAAAAATGTAATCGAGTTGTCCTCTCCACCAATACGCAGCGCTCAGCTGGGGCTCAAGGTGCCTTGCCTTACACGCACTTCGCCGGACGCGTTGGTGCTTGCACCCCTCCACAGCGTGCATGGAAACTCAAATTCAAACCCGGAGGCAGAGGAGGGGCGCGTGGGCGTGGCTACCTCCTCCTGTGGGCAACGTGCCGGGCAACCAATGCAAAGAAAAAAGGCCAGGGCAACATAGAGACATGGATGTTAGACTGACTGTCCCGTTTCTGCATTACGGCTCTGCCCTGCAGCGTTCAGAGGGAATCGGGAGGCGAGCTCCCTTAATAAAAAGCCTGCATGCACTCTCTGCTTCCCGATCTTAGCCGTTACCTCCCCAAGGGGCACCTAACCCTGCGTGTGGCTCTTCAGGCGTCGTTGCTACTGAAGCAGCCGCCCCGCCCAATTTCTACGATGGCACCAGCCGAAGCACTTCCGCCTCGTTACCTGATTCTTGCCAGGGCAAGGGAGGACACGTGATCTTCGGCTAGTAGATCTATCTCGGGAGTTTAGGGTCTCTCTTAGCGCATTTATTGCCAAGGTCTTGGATCAAACCTGTCATCACGCTCCTGCTTACCATCACATCTGGATCTACATAAGTGGGCTAACGAATCCGTCGTGGGTAGAGGTGAGTGCTACAGACAGACTTTATTTATATTATCTTAAAATGTGTGTTTATCTTGCGTTTCAACCCCTCCACTCCAGCATCCGAACTAAAAGACAACGGTATGTACCCTGCCTCCTTCCTCTCTTTGCCGATTGTAGTGTTTCAACGGCTCAATCCTTTAAAATGTTTACACGGAAGTGCCATTGCATTCAGGTAGGGCTCAAAACACCGCGACAGCCCGATGCTTTCATGTAGAATTAGACACAGGGTGCTAAGAAGGCATGTTCTCATCCTTATATTGTGTAGGGGATATTTGTGGATGTGGACATAGGAGAACTTCTGTACACTGGGGAGTTTCCTTCTAATGCCACCTCCTTGGCTTTATTTTGTCTACTCTTGTATAGTATGTATATTATTGCCTAGCTAAGCATAGACCTCACTTCTCGAAGGCTTGTTCTATTTTTCAGGCTGCGCCCCCCCCTTCTCCCCTCACTAAACAATCCATTGCCTGCTTTGCTATTACAATCCTTTCGATAGGAAGTACAATCTCAGCGCTGTCTCCAAAGCAAACTGAACTGATTTCAATGGGCACGGATTGCATCTTCAATTAAACCCAAGTTCTTACCTTCCATGTGATAATTCTAAGAGTTTTAGCAACTTAGTTACCTAGAAAGTGAATCCCATTGGTTTCAGGTAGGATTACCTTAAAAGTAAATTCACTGATGACCGCAGCCGAAGACAGTTGGCAACAAAACTCGTGGACAAAGATTCGTATTAACACGGTAGTCCGCAGCCTGATGCAATATATGATTACTTAGAAGCAAACCCCACTACGTTCAGTGGCGCTTACTCTTCAGTAAATTGGCATAGGATTGTAGCCTGAATCGCGCGAAAAATTAGACCCCCCTTTATTCCCTATTATGCCTGCCTAAGGCAGTTGCACTAACAAAAGGGAAGGATGGAACAATAAGGTCCTCCTACTGTCTCTTTCAATTGATAGCTCGTGGTGGCCATTAGCTCGCGTGAGAGAGATCGCAATCTACAACTTTTTAGTCCAGATCAAAGTGGTCTTGCTGTAGTCAACGGGACTACTTCGGAGCAAGCCGTTTATTATGGACTGCCGCAACCGCGCTAGATACTGCAGTTGTGCAAAGCCTCTCACCCACCCCCCTATTGCGGTCTCTAACAGTGAGCAACTTTGACATCCATAGTTTACAACGCAGTTAGTTAATATAAGAAGTGTCCTGGAGCAAACCGATGAGCAGGCCATGGATAACCTTTCCCCGCTGATAGGGTCTTGGCTCCTTATCAGGGGTTGAGAGGAGAGGAAAAAACTGTGCAGGATAAGTCCCTCAGAATGCACGCGGGTGGCAGATACCAAAGCAGGAAACTGATTAAGCCTGTACACTTTTTGGAAAGTAGATCACCCATTAATCGGCAGGGTTTGCATCCAAGCAAGACTGGAACCTATGTGTCTTGCATTGAGCCCATGGCAACCTGTCTGAGGAACAGACTGGCAAGGCCATCGGGTGCAGGCTGGCTCAAAATCCCATTGGGCTCCGTGGGCTTTACTCCCCCGTAGTCCCGTCTCTTTCCGGCTGGGAGCAATAAGAGACAGGGGCGAGGCGTGGGGATCCGCTTCCCCCCTTCCTCCTTCGCAGGCTTGAGACGTATCGATGCGCTCGGGCTACCGCGAGGAGGCCGCTCCGCTGCGCGAGCGACTCCCTGGGCTTTCGCGGCGCGGCCATTTCGCGCCTGCTTCCCGGATCCGCGCGGCACCATAGAGACCGGCGGGAGGAGAAGCCGGCGCCGGAAGTGGAGGAGCTGCTCCGCCCGGGATCCTTCTTATTATATCTCGGTCTCTTTTCCTCCCGCACCCACAAGCAGGAAGTGGTTGCCGTAGCAGCGGCGCAGCAGGAAGAGCTTGGCGGAGAGAAGGTAAACAGAGCAGCCCCGCCCTGGGGAGGAAAGGCCGAAAAAGGTGGCCGGTGGTGGGGCACACACAAACACACACGCGGGAGGGTTGGCGGGGCGCGACTTCGTGCCCTTTTTAATACTCTGGTGCTTGGCCCGGTTGTGTGTTGGTGAGGCCAGACTGGAAAGAGATTCCCCTCGGCAGGGCCTGCGACGAGTGAAGTAATGTTTATAAGCAAAAGATGACAACGCCCTGCACTACTTTGCCTTTCTCAATCTGCTAAGTTTTGACAGGGATTTGAGGGAGGTATGTGCAATCCTTCATGCCGTATGTCTACTCAGACGCAAGTCACATTGAGTTTACTGGGGCCTGCTGCCCAGTAGGGAGGTAAAGGATTGCTGCCCTGGGATAGAAAAGTATTGATTCAGGGCAAACATCTGTATGGGGGTGAGGTGGGGATAAGCGATGGGGGAAATCTGCTTGGTCACTATAGTGCTCTGGTGTGAAGCTGGGGCGGATGATGGCCATCCTTGACTCCTCCGAAACATTGCATGGAAAGTGTGTGTGTGGTAAACAGGAGATTTCGGGAAAACATCTCCGATGATACATATTCCTCCTCCATTAATGATCTATCCTATTAACCTGGTGGAGGCTCTTTCCTGTTCATGGCTTAAATAGTTCTGTGAAGTGATTGATTTAGGTCAGAGGCTCCAAATTAAGTATCCCAATGGATTCTTTATATTGCATTGTGAAGGGGTAGACATCTAACAGCTTAAAAGATCCTTGAGGGGTATATGTGCTATCAGGAACACCTCTTCAACCCCAGTTTGCTTCCCTTCTCCCATTAGTCCCAGACTGAAGAGAAACATTCAGTAATTCCCTTTTGTTTAGCTCAGAGGTTTTCAAGCTTTTTTAGTCTATGGCTCCCTTAACCAGCTACATTCTTTCTGTGGCACCCCTGTGGGGGACAGGAGCCCAGTTATGTCACCCCTTGCCTGCCAAGCTGAAAGCCTCTCACCCTTTTCAAACACCCTCCCTTGTGGAGTGTTCCTTCAGCCTCCTCTCCTCTCCCATCTCCTTGGGAGTTCTCTGGGCAGCTGCTAAAGTCATCCCTGGTCTCTGAGCTGCCCACCTTCCATAAAGATAGCCAGGGCAACTGCAATAAACAGCTGTGAAAGCCTTTGGGAAGCAGAGATGTGAGGGCATCAGAGGAGAGAGTGCAGGGAAGAGGGACAGAGGCCAGTGTTGCCCGCAGCACCCCTGACCATCATTCAAAGCACCCCAGGGTGCCACGGCACACTGGTTGAAAACCACTGGTTTAGCCTAATGGTCATCCAGCAGACTGAGGACTTGCAAGATTCTCCGCATAGCTGTCAACTTTTAGACCTGAAAATAAGGGATCAGCAGCCTCGAAAATAAGGGATCAGCAGCCTCACCTGTCCCAGGGACAGTCTACGGGATAACTAACAATCCGGGATAGCAGTGGGAAGCAGTGGGAAATGGCGCTGGAATAAGGGAATTTCCCGCAAAAAAAGGGAAGGTTGACAGTTATGATTCTCCGGCATGAAACAGAGGTTAGTGTAGTGGCTTAGGCATTGTTATGCTATTATTTGGGTGTTTTTATGACTATTGGTTAATAGTTCAGTTAACCAGTCCTGACCTTATAAGCGTGACTTCTTGTCTAAACATCCACATATGCATTAAGCTGTAATGGTGGACTGAAATAACCAATTTGAGAAGGACAATATTTTTAAGAACTGTTTTAATAAAATAGATGTTAGATGCAAAATGGTGTTAGTAGAACCTGGGCTGTGGTTTTAAACCTTTGTGCTGTTATGGTAGAAAACTACATGCACAATTGGGGGTGTCTTTTATATTTTTTGCTGGAGCCTCTTACATGACGGATCAGACAAGGTGCTTTTCAGTTTAAAATCAGTTTGCTTCTTGAGCTGTGCAAGTGCCTACAGGAGAACTTTCAAAGATAATTCCAGCTGTATGTGTTCTCACTATGCATGTACATAGCTTCACATGCACATTGGATCGCAGCCCTTGTTTATGCCATTTACAAATGGGAAAAGATTCAGTAATGTTATTTGTAAAGGAAGCCTGCACTGAGGGTTTTGTTCTAAAGAAGCTTGCTAAGAAATATCAGATGAACATCAGCATTTATGTTGTACAGTATAAGTTTAGTGGTTGTGCAGCATCTCAGTCAATAGACTCAAGCCGAAGTTTCTTAATGCTCTAAAGTAATACACGTTAATCAAGAGAGCACAAGCAACTTTTAATTATATAGAAGTGCTTTCTGTAAATATAGTTTGTCTGGGGCAACTCTTGTAAAGGTATCCCTTTCTTCAGTTCTTGAAAAACACAATGGGGGTGAAATTACAGTAATTAGATTGTTCAAAGTGTTGCTTTAACTATCCTAATCACAATCTACTTGCTTTTAATATTTAATTGTACTATGAGTCCATTCTGCTAGGAAATAGTCGTTTTTTCAAAAGCAGCTGCTGCAGACTTTCTTCTGCTTTAATGTAGGCTAAGCTTGTGAAAGGGTTGGATGCTTTTTTACATACATGTAAGCCTCACAGTTGAACAAATCTACTAATGCAGGAGTGGGCTTACAACAAAAACCAATCAGATATCTGATCTGAACAGTCAAGTTTAATTAGTTCTAGCAAATACTTCTGACATTAAAGCAAAGGCATCTTATGGACTAGCGTGAACTCACAGATACAAAAGACAAGTTAATAATGGCCCCATTGATAGAAATTCTGAGTAGCAAATCTAGTTGATGCAGTTGTATGAGTGCTCTGTACTTCTTGCCTCTTAAAATATTCTTGAAGCTCTGGTTATTGTGTTGTTGTGTTTATTCCAGAACAATGCCTAGATTAATGAAAACTGGAAAAGATAACATAAAATAGATTTATCCTTCTTCAAAAGTATATCGTGTGATAAATGAATGATTGGTATGTAGTACCGTATTTTTCGCCCTATAGGACGCACCCTTTCCCCTCCAAAAATGAAGGGGAAATGTGTGTGCGTCCTATGGGGCGAATGCAGGCATTCGCTGAAGCCTGGAGAGCGAGAGGGGTCGGTGCGCACTGACCCCTCTCGCTCTCCAGGCTTCAGGAAGCTATCCGCAAGCCTTGGGAGCCCGCGGGAGTTCCCGCCGGTCTCCCCAGGCTTGCGGATAGCAGCTTGTTCTGGGGACTGGGGTCGGGGGAAGCTCGGGCTTCCCCAGCCCTGCGCCTGGGGGGGGGAAATATTTTTTCCCCTCTTTATTCCCCCCCAAAAAAAACCTAGGTGCATCCTATGGGCCGGTGCGCCCTATAGGGCGAAAAATACGGAATATCTCTGCTGCACTAGTCATATTAAACTGGGTGTTAAAGGGTTAAGTATTTCCGTGCTGCCACCTTAGCTAATACTGACTTAAAAAAATACAGTAGATGTTTCATATAGTGCAGTCCTTTCTCAGAAGTAAGTGCTCTGGAGATCAGGCAGGCACCAACTATTAGATGCTTCCCCCAGCCACTAAAAACATTCCTTTTACCCAACCTCTTTTTGACTGTTAATACTAACTCCTAGCATATCTGGCCACTGTAATTGTAATGGATGTTTTACTGATACAGCTTTTATTGTTACATTTTGTTAAATGTTGCCGTTTTTATTGCCCTGTAACCACTTTATTGTGTTTGGAAATGCATGACAATATACAAATAATTTTAATATAGTAAATAAATTGTAAGGGAGATTTGCGTTGTAGTAATGTGTCTAGGATTCTACCCTTAAGTCTTTCCTGCAATGAAGAATTATTTCTAAGTAATTAGATACTTTATCATTATTATTTTTGCTGAAGATTGGTATTTATGTTTATAATCTCTAGTTTCTTCCCTTCCCTTTGCTGTTTCAGGCTTGCTGTAGTTCTAAACCTGCAGTAGACACTCAGAAATGACTCATTGGTTTCATCGAAACCCTTTAAAGGCTACAGCTCCTGTCTCATTCAATTACTATGGGGTAGCCACCACTCCAGCTGCAACAAAGATTTGCAAGTAAGTGGTTCTAAAAACTCAGTGGGGCTTCTCAACATACAACATGCATTTGCAAGTACTGAAATAAGAGACAATCCAACACTGAATCTCTCCAAAGTATCTGTCTTTGAACTGTGTTTTTGGTGTGTTTCTTAATACAGTGATCTAAGATTATCACGAAGCCGACTCTTGGAGCTTTTTACAGATCTTAGTTGTAATCCAGATATGATGAAAAACGCAACTGATTCCTATTTTTCACTCTTGAAAGGTAAGATATCAGTGCAGCTGGCATAGTTGTTCTGGGTTACTAGTAGTTTCAGTAAATAAATCTCTGTGCTTGGCACTAGAGAGCACAAATTCTCAGCTGTGCCAATAAAAGATAGAAATGGGACACTAGCCCAATGGGCATGATATGTAGATCAGTGGCCCAGAGATTCATATGTCTAGTGGATGTACTTGACATATTTGAAACTGGTAGGAAAATGCTGTACTTCTATAGCTTTCTTAATTCTGCTTTTCCACCTAATAATGAAACAATTTTATTTAATATATTTATTAGCCGGTTTATGCAATGAGCCTGTAGAAGATGTACAGTACAATATGAAGCATTAAAACTGGCCCCCAATTAGCCCAGTGGAGTAGATCTTGGGGGCTATTAAATAGTGAAAGTGCACATATAAACAAATTACGTATATAAGGCTGAGTAGTAGACTCAGGAACAATTGCTGAAGATCAAAATCATCATTTTGAAAGTTACTTTGAATTTTAGAGGAGTTTGTTTGTTTTAACAGGCTTTATAGTTTCATTGGATGACTCTTCACAGGACAGCAAGCTGAGATATATTCAGAATTTTAAGTGGACAGACACCTTGCAAGGACAAGTACCAAGGTACTTACTTACATGTAGTATGGTTTTCAGTGCCTATTGTAACTATTTTTATTACTTCTGTTTATGCTGTGCCCTTTTTTTCAAGGCCCAGTGGTAACAATATCATTTAAAACATTGTATAAATGATTAAAAACAATTGCATCCTATCAGCTGATTGGCTTCCACTTATCCTTTGTTCCAAGAGAAAAAACCTGTGAGCCTGGGTTCTCGAGTAGTCCATATTTTGGTAACTGAGAGGCTGGATTGTACAGTTGTTCTGCACTGCTTTTCCACCTGGAGAGCTGGACCATAAAGAAGGCTGATTGCCGAAGAATTGATGCTTTTGAATTATGGTGCTGGGGGAGACTCTTGAGAGTCCCATGGACTGCAAGATCAAACCTCTCCATTCTGAAGAAAATCAGCCCTGAGTGCTCACTGGAAGGACAGATCCTGAAGCTGAGTCTCCAATACTTTGGCCACCTCATGAGAAGAGAAGACTCCCTGGAAAAGACCCTGATGTTGGGAAAGATGGAGGGCACAAGGAGAAGGAGACGACAGAGGACAAGATGGTTGGACAGTGTTCTCAAAGCTACAAACATGAGTCTGACCAAACTGCGGGAGGCAGTGGAAGACAGGAGTGCCTAGCGTGCTCTGGTCCATGGGGTCACGAAGAGTCAGACATGACTAAACGACTAAACAACAAGAACACTGCTTAGATTTTCTTTATGAATTAGTGGTATATAAATATTTTTATAAATGAATACTAATGACAAGCCACACAGTGACTTGCTTCCTCTCTGGCTTGGCAGGAATGAGGGGCAAGCAGAGCACTTGTGTTTTCAGCAGAATGCTAGAGCACATTGCTCATTCACATTAAACCAGGCCACTATGATTAGGCAAGATGTTGGTGCCTGGAAACAAATCTATATATATTTTTTCTCCTATGATTTGGTCTTCCACAATACCTGCACATTTAGGGTATTTGTATGGGTAATTGCAGCCCCCCCCCAATTGCAAACTCTTCTGTATCATACCTGCCCAGAATGGATGGAGAAACCCAGCCAGATGTGCAGGGTATAAATAATGGTTTATTATTATAAATTATTATCATAGAACCCCAGAGAGAAGAAGATTAGTTCATATGAAATTTATCTTTACAGGGCATGTGAATAATTCTGCTTAAGATAAATGTTCTATTTAAAACATCAACTAGTACATTCTCAGTTGCTCTTTATAGGGAACTGTAAAAGTTCTGACTGCTATTCTGTGCTTTGTTTGGAGGGGTTGATGGAGACTTGGATTTTGCACAAGAGTTATGCTTCAACCATTCTTAATCCAGTTTAAAACAAAGCATAAATTGTTTCTGACTAAACAATTATCCTTTTCAAGTTGTCTGAAATCTATGTGAGGAGCATACATTTGAATACTCTGGGGTTTGCTCACATGATTTGGGATGGGAGGGTAAGGAGGGAACTAAACATAAGATTGTTTGTTCTCTTTAGAAGTCTCTAAAAGAGAGGTGGAGTACTTAACAGTGTGTTGTAGTTGATGCAAAAAACCATTTGAGTTTATATTTTTCTTTCTTTCTCTTCCCTTGTCCCTTAGTGCCCAACAAGATGCTGTGTTTGAATTAATTTCCATGGGATTTAATGTGGCTTTATGGTACACAAAATATGCATCAAGGTTGGCAGGGAAAGAAGAGTAAGTATTCTCACTTTAGTAATAGGCTTCTAAACTATCTACCTCTTTTCCTGTGCAGCATTAGTTGTGCTTAAGCCCATTGAAACATCAATTAAGCCAACAGACGAAATTGTGAAGTAGCATATATAGTGGTTATATAAAGCACATATATGGCTTTGGACCAGCATATCTGAAGGACTGCCTGTTGTTATCTGAGCCTGCCCTTCTCTGATATTCTCATCAGAGCCCCTGCTCCAGGTTCCCCTTCCTTCAGAGTTTTTGGTACTTGGTGACCTGATATAGGCCCTTTTCTGTTCTTTTCCTCCAATAGACAATGAAAGAGTGCTGTTGTGCCCATGTCCTGTTTGTAGGTTTTCCCTAAACATCTGGCCGGTCACTATGGAAACAGGATGCTGGACTAGATGGGGCTTTTATCCCATCCAGCAGGGCTCTTACGTTCTTCAATGATGGCACTCTGGTTATGGAATGCTCTGTTGACACTTGCCTTCCTAGCCATAAGGTAGCAAGTGAAGACAGTCTTGTTTTTCATGGGATATATATGTTGCATCTTTTGTTCTTACGCTTTCCATTTGAGGATTATGTTTTAGGTATGGAAACATAGGCCAGGGTCCAAAGCAGGCATCCCCAAACTCGGCCCTCCAGCTGTTTTGGGACTACAACTCCCATCATTCCTGACTACTGGTCCTGTTAGCTAGGGGTGATGGGAGTTGTAGTCCCAACACAGCTGGAGGGCCAAGTTTGGAGGTGCCTGGTCCAAAGGGTATTTGTGGTGAAACAGATACATACTGGAGCTGCAGTTGTTGGGCTGTGTTGACGACGTTTATAATTGGTGACAGAACACACATTACATACAGATGGTCCCAAGTTCCATCCCTGACATACTTAGTGAAAGAAATCAGTGTGTGAGAAATGGGAAAGGCATCTGCTTGAGACCCTGTCTGTCTGTCAGTACAGACAATGCTGAGCTAGATGCACAGCACAACTACAGTGGTACCTCGGGATGCGAACGGGATCCGTTCTGGAGTCCCATTTGCATCCCGAATGGAACGCAAGACGCGGCGGCACATCTGCGTGTGCGCGGGTCGTGTTTTGCCGCTTCTGTGCATGCGTGTGACGTCATTTTGAGCGTCTGCGCAAGCGGTGAAACCCGGAGGTAACGCGCTCCCAAAGCACATTCAACTCGAGGTATGACTGTACTTTGATCTGGTATAAGACAGCTTTTACCTTCTGACTGTCTCGGCTGTATCAGACATTTAAAGCAAAGGTTATCTACAGCAACCCCTCCTGAAATGGGGTGAGATAATAGACATTAGAAATATGGCCAATGAGAATTCTGGAAAATTTGATGAGGTTAAATGGAAGTAAATTCGGGTGATGTTTAATATCCTTGGAGAGTTGCAGTACTAATTTGTTGTTCCTCCTTTAGCATAACCGAAGATGAAGCAAAAGATGTCCACAGGAGTATGAAAATAGCAGCTGGGATTTTCAAACACTTAAAGGTACAAACCCATTTTATTTAAATAACAAAAACAAAACACACACACACATATTTCCTCTTATGAAGATCCTGTTTTCCTGTTTGTTTTTGGTCAGTATAGCTCTTGTTTGGGGGGATGTTCTGATTCCCCTCCTTTTATACAGTAACTTAATTTAGAGAACGAAGAACAACTTCAGATGTTTATGAAAAGTCTGTGGAATACCCACCATGGGATAGTTGCACATCAGGATTTATATGGGGGAATTGCTTGAAGGCATTCTAATATCACCATATTTGTATGCATGGAAAACTAGCTAAACAATGGGGAGTGGGGAGGAGATGGTTATTAGGGTTTTGACCTTATTACAGTAAAACAGAACAGTCTCTTACTCCCTCCCACAACCACCCCTGCCCAATTTTCCCCAGCCTGCCCTCATTTCATTGTTCAGGATCACATGCTCAGAAAAAGGTTAGGATAAATGAGTGCCACTGCTCTGATTGAATCCCAAATTAAAAACTGTTAAACTGGAGTGTTTCAGCCCTGTATTGTGCTTCCCACTTCTTCTAGTTGTGTAGATATTACTCTTGAGTGGACTTTCAAAAATGTACTCCAAATCTCTTGGAAGCTTGTCTTTTTTTCTTTTTCTTTTTATAGGGCAAATCTTCCTAATGCAAGGAGATTTTGATGTGAGGGTGCATTCAAGCAAGCAGTCAAGCCCTAGGGAGACTATACCACATGCTGTTTCTTAATTTTGGAATGACTTATTGACTAGTGGGGCCTGGTCTAATAGCAACTGTCTTTTGTTGATCCGCATTCCTCTGGAATTCCATGGTAGCCATAAATGCTCCATACACTTCACAAAGTCAGAGAATTCATTCCTTTGCTTGGAAGTAGAATGGCACAATACTTTTACTTATTTGCAAGACTATTTATAAACCCACAATACATGTGAAAAATATGGCAATGTGCAATGAATTCATTAAAACACCATAATATTATAAACGTATTTAGTACATAACATGACCAAGCACTGGATCAAATTAATTCTATAAAAAGCTGTGTCAAAACAATAATGTTTTCAACAACAGGTAATGAAATATAAAAACTGTAGGTGCCTGTCTGAATCCAATAGAAGTGTGTTCTAAAATAGTGGTGCTGCTTAGTTTGCTTAGAAACTGGGTTTAATAAATAAAAATAATAATATGTAACAATCATGTGCCTGCTCCTACAGGAATCTTTTCAGGATTCAGCTTCTATTTATTTTCCTGCATCCATCCCATCACTGACTCCGGACACTGATCCAGGACTTGCACAGCCTCCTCTGATTTAGATGTAACAGAGAGGTAGAGCTGAGTGTCATCAGGTCCCTGGTGACGTCTTGCTCAAAGTCTCCTAATGACTACTCTCAGTGGTTTGTTAAAAGCATTGGGGGCAAAGATGGTACCTTGAGGAACCCCATAGCAGAAGTGCCAGGGGGCAGCCAAATAGTATCTGAAAGCCACGAGTGCCCATCCCAGAGCCAGTCCAGGGTTATACCTGTGATCTCATTACTCCTTGGTCATTTCCTTCAGATGTTACCTGTGTTTGGTTATAGCGCTTCAAACATATCTTAAATTACATTTTTCCCCCTTTAGGAAAGCCACATCCCTAAGCTGATCACTCCTGTAGAAAAGGGAAGAGATTTAGAAGCTCGACTGATAGATTCCTACGTTATCCAGTGCCAAGCTGAAGCACAAGAAGGTACTTCTTAAATTTTTAAGGGCTCTCTCTGGATTTCTTTATATTTTCTCTCCTGGGGAACTCTAGGGTGGAATGTGGTTTGGCATTTTACCTCATACTTGTGGGCTGCCTGTAAGCCTTTAGTCGGCTGCTGTGAGGACAGGATGCTAGACTAGATGGGCCTTTGGCCTGATGCAGTGGGGCTGCTTTTATATAGTAATAATGCAAAATCCAGATATTTGAGGGGCATAGGAAGATGCCCCTGGCCAGTATTTGTCCACCTAGCTGAATGTAGTCTGCTCTGACTGGTAGCAGCTCCCAGTGATTTAGAGATGTTTCTCATGACCTGCTACCTGATCCCAATAATTGCACACATCGACAATCAAACCTGTAACCTCCATGCAGGACTAATGTCCATCCTCATAATGGATTTGAAAACATTGGTTATGAAACTCAGTAGATTATTTAATTAACTGATTTTCTCCATTTTTATCAAGTTAATTAAGGAATATTTCTATTTCTGATCCTTGGAAATGGAAATACTCAATTGCTGGAATATTTAAAAAACAGGATCCAGAGGGGATCTGGTTAGCTTAATGTCTTTTCTGGAAAAACTGCTGGAAATATAGGATTACCAAGCATATAGAAGAACAAGTCTTGCTGAAGTAGCCAGCATGGCTTCTGTGAGGGTAAATTCTGTCCTTTGGAGTCTTTTGAGAGTGTCAACAAGCATATAGATAGAAGTGAGCCAGTCAGCGTCATGTACTTAAGACCTCCAAGAGTATTTGATAAAGTACATCGCCAAATGCTCCTGAGTAAGCAGAGCAGTAATAGGATAAGAGGAGAGGTTGACAGGTTTACTGCTGACATCCTCATGTTCTGACATTGCTCTTGACATTGTAATTTCAATTTTATATTCTGGCTTGAACACCTGTGTCCCAATCCTTTTCATTCTGACATATATGCACAACTATACTAGAACATTATTGTGATCTTTGGTATAATGCCCGTGTTATTAGCTTTGGGGCATCTGTCCAGTTCTATTACTCATGATATCACTTTTGCTAATTTAATTAGCTACATTCAGCCATGAGCAATGTTTGTACCTTTTTTCATTGTGAAATCTGACCTTTCCTGTTTCTACCAGCAGCTATGAATAATTCAGTTTAAGATAGCAGGGCCTGGTATTTGAGCGATTTCCTTCAATAATTGGGGCAGGGGTCTCAGGGTCTCAAATTATTTACAAAGTGTATGGCTAAATTGTGGGATTTGCTCCTACAAGATGTAGTGATCACTACCAATTTTGGTGGTTTTTAAAAAAGAGGGTAAGGCTCTGAGTGGCTAGTAGCCGCAACGGCTGTGTTCTATCTCCTTTGTCAGAGGCAGTGTATCTGGGAATTACAAGTGTGGAGAGTGCTGTTGCTTGTGGGCTTCCCAGAGGCATCTGATTGGCCACTGTGAGCACAAGATGCTGAACTAAATGTGCCCTTTAGTCTGTTCCTGCAGGGGGCTTCTGTGTTCATTCAGTGCAGCTCAAGTGTTAGAAATATTTTATTTATTTATTTATTTATTTATTTATTTATTTATTTATTTCTGAACAGGACTTCTGTGGCCAATTTTTCACTTATACTTTTAATCACCATCAACTACAGCAAATAGCTTCAGCATATCTATTTTTTGTTTCAGTGACTATTGCCCGAGCTATTGAACTGAAACACAATCCTGGTCTAATAGCTGCTCTGGCCTATGAAACAGCTAATTTCTATCAAAGAGCAGGTATGTCAAAAAGCATTGCTGTATGAATTCTTGATAGCTTCTTAAGCAAGTCCTAAAGTACAGGCTCCTAAGCATTGAAAGAATACCAAGGAAATATTATGGACAGTAAATTATTTCCATGGCTTTCAGATTTAGCTAAGAAGGGTCTTGGTTTGGGTTAACCATGATTCCAGAAAGTAGATTGATCTGATAATGTTTACATTTCCCTCTTTATAGCTAACTGGAGCAAGAAACAAACTTAGGTTGAGAACTTGATTGGCTTGCTGTAGTTTTCTCCAAATAAGTGTATCTTGCAACCATGCATATTAAAGACAGTTCCCAGAGTAACTAGAGCTTTCATACCAAATTAGGGTCTCAGCAGTCACAGTAAGAGGATGGCTTTGTGAATAGACTGCTATTGTAAATGTAATGCTGTCTTCTCCTTCCAGATCAAATGTTATCCAGTCTGGACCCAGCATATACAACCAAGTGGCGAAAATACCTTCAGCTGAAGTCATGTTTCTATATGGCCTATGTGAGTGCTCTGTCATTGTTTATAAACATTTCAAGAAGATTTCCAAAGGGTCATAAAATACTAGCATAGAATGCGATCAAAACTTTGTGTTCGATTTAAAGCAGTACTTTTCAGGAAGAGTGTATTTTTAATAGGATGCTCTTAAATTTCCTATAATATATCAGGCCCAGCATCTTGTCCCCACAGCAGTAATCCATTACCTGTACGATTCTGCTGCAATGGACAGTGACAATTGCGTACTGTCTCAGATGAAGATGTGTGTTGTGAACGAGAGCAGAAATGCACTTCGTACATGTTCTCCTTTTTTGCTCCCCGGTTGGATTGTTGGTGATGCTTCCCAGGTCATGATTCTGCTGCTCTTCTGCCTCAACCCTTGAAGCAAGTGGCATTTTAATGTTGCTGCACAGCATGTCATAATTCAGGGGCCAGCAAACGTTTTCAGCAGGGGGCTGGTCCACTGTCTCTCAGACCTTGTGGAGGGCCAGACTATATTTTTTGGGGGAAAGAAGAACGAATTCCTATACCCCACAAATAACCCAGAGATGCATTTTAAATAAAAAATAAAACGGCACATTCTACTCATGTGAAAACACACTGATTCCCAGACCACCCGCGGGCCGGATTTAGAAGGCAATTGGGCCGGATCCAGCCCCCAGGCCTTAGCTTGCCTACCCATGTCATAATTGTTTAACAAATGTATTCTTTCACCAGGCCTACTGCTACCATGGTCAAACACTCCTGGCCGGTGATAAATGTGGAGAAGCCATTAGGTCTTTGCAGGAATCAGAAAAATGTATGTATGGTGGTTTTAAAAAATTATTTTAAACTTGTTCATAAATAATCTGGAGTTAAGGGTGAAAAATAATGAAGTGGCCAGGCTTTCACAGATGATGCCAAATTATTCAGGTGGTAAAAACAAATCTTGGGAAGAGCTCCAAAAAGTTTTCTCCAAGCTGGGTGAATGGACATTAAAATGGTAAAATGCATTGTTAGCATTTAGCTCCATGAAAGTGTCAGCACAGGGTTTGGCATCTGTGAGAAACGCAGGTTCCCTATTGGGGATCATTAGGAAAGGGATAAAAAACAAAGCTGCTAATATCATAATGCCTGCATACAAATGTTTGGTGTGACTACACTTGGAATATTGTTTCCCATTTTGATCACTCACCTCTAAAAGACATGTTAGAGGTGGGAAAGAGGGCAACCAAAAAATTCAGGCAGCAGGAGCAAAGATTACAATGCAATGTGTCTTAACGTGAGGGGACATAATAGAGGTTATAAGGTGAAGAGAAAGCAGATAGAGAGATTAGGTTCTTCTTCTGTTGTAATACTAAAACTGGGTTTTAAAAACTGACTAAAGAAATGACTATTTTATACAGCACACAGTTAAACTATGGAATTTGTTTCTACAACATGTGATGGTCACCACTTCTGATGACTTTAAAATAAGCTTAGACAAATTGGAAATGGCGGAAATGGCTACCGGTGACAATAGTGGGAGAGAGCTCTTGTCCTCCTGGCATCTGGTTGGCCACTGAGAAATGGAATGTTAGACAAGGTGTAGCCTTGGGTCAGATCAAGCAGGTCTGCTCTTACATTCTTTTGTACCTTGTTCCTCCCTTCCAGAAAATATGGGATTTTACCTTCTATTTACCACACACCAAACATCCAAAGTCTTGCTCATAAATGTAGAGAATCAGAGTGTCACCTAAATCTCCCTCAGAACATTCTTAATAGGTCCGGGACTTACTATGGTAAATATTCCTGTGCCAAACTGATAGGTGCGGAGAAATCATTAGTCTAGGAAAGACTGCACTGTACCTGAGCAAAATTGTAATATAAGTGTTTGCTGAAAGTATTTTCCACAAAGATACGATAGTCAGATTTTGTATCTGCTAATCGTCTATATGAGATTCTGTTTTTAAAAAGCCTAGAACGATTTACATAGGGAAAAATGCAATGGTTGTTATAGTCTGGTTTTTGCCAATGTAGAACAAACAGCAAAAGTAAAAAAGCAACAGTCTCACTTTGTGATTGTTCAGCTTGTTGTCATTTTTCCAAGTACATGTCATCCTTCTATAAAGTGTAAAGGATATGTCCATGATTGTGTTCTTGGAATTACAAATCTCCTTTCAGGTGAAAACAGTAGATTGTCCAGCTTTTACAAAGAGGAATACGTAATTAAAGAGCATGGTCTCACTTGTTGTTTTCTTGTTCAGTTTTTGCCAAGGCTGAAGCTTTGTGCAAAGAATATGGTGAAACCAAAGGTCCTGGAACTACAGCTAAGCCTTCCGGCCACCTCTTCTTTCGGAAACTGGGAACTCTGGTGAAAAATACCTTAGAAAAATGCCAGCGAGAGAATGGATTCATGTAAGTTTGTTACGTCTCTTCCATGCTTTCAACAAATACTTGCACGGTTTTTAAGTGATCTTGCTTGTTGTTTTTTGAAATACAGTAACAGCCAAATAAGCCATAAACATATTAACTAAAAAGTAGATCTTGCCGAGTTCTGTGGGAAATTAGTACTAATGGGTGCGCATGAACATGTGAAGATCGGCAGCCATTTTGTATGGCTGAGAGTAATGCTGTTAAAGGCCACTAGCAGATGATATTCTTTCATACTTCATTCTCTGGTTAAAGAAGGAATTGGCAGTGCATGACCTTTATCCATTTCCCAATTATAACAAAACTTCAGCAATAAAATAAGCAGCCTGAAGTGCTTGGGAAATCTTCATTCCAGGATTCTTTTTGGGTTGTGCTCCTGTGTTGAAGACCTTAAATACAGGACAGCCAGTGAAAAACTGGATCTGGCCAGTGGGCGAGATCATTATCTCCCCTGCTCCTCACAGGCCACATTTGGCAAGTAGGCAGAGCAGCCCACCTGTCAATCACTTGGTGTCACAGTGGTGCCAATTGACCTTTTCGACCCACAGGAGTGTTCAGAAGCCCCTTTTCAAAGTACAGTGGTACCTCGGGTTACAAACGCTTCAGGTTACAAACACTTCGGGTTACAAACTCCACTAACCTGGAAGTAGTACCTCGGGTTTAGAACTTTGCTCTAGGATGAGAATGGAAATCGCACGCCGGTGGCAGCGGGAGGCCCCATTAGCGAAAGCGTGCCTCAGGTTAAGAATGGTTTTGGGTTAAGAACGGACCTCCGGAACGAATTAAGTTTGTAACCCGAGGTACCACTGTACTGCCTTGCCCGGTGCTTTGAAAGGGACTTGTGAAGACCTGACATCCAGCTGATGATTGGATCTTCAAGAGCCCCTTTCAGAGTGCTGCCTCACTTGGTGCTTTGCACAGTGCTTTACAGCATAGCTGATTGGCAGTTCCTGCAAACCATTCAGCTGAGCCAGATTTATACTTGCCCCACACCTGACATTTATGGTTTCAGGTGTAGGTCAGTAGGCGTAGCTTGGCAGAAAAGGCTTGGTGGGCCAAATAATTAGGCACAGGACTAATTATTGCCGTGGGCCAGAGGTTCCCCACTCCTGATATAGGAATGAATGTGCAGACTGTGAGGTGTGTTTGTTTAAATTGTGCCCACTGCCTTGTGGCACGAATCCTGAGTCAAGAACGAGGAGGTTGCTAAAATCCAACGTGGTGGTTTTTTTCAGTTACTTCCAGAAGATTCCCCCCGAGGCTCCCCAGCTGGAGCTGAAGGCAAACTATGGTCTGGTTGAGCCAATTGCTTTTGAGTTCCCTGATTTGCATGCACACTGGACTTCAGAAGCCCTTTCTGCGTTTGATCTCACCAAAAGGCCAAAGGAGGACAGTGTAAGCAATTCTTGCTGCTTTTTCCAACTTGAGTTACCTTTTGCATCAGCATCACCTTGCTTTCTTGCTTTGTGGAGGAAGAATGGTGTTGATAGAGATTGGTGCCGTGAAAGTGTTGGATTTTGGTGTCTTGGATATCTTTGCCTTGTTCCAAGGGCTCCCTGCACAAAATGTTACTCCCTTGAAAAGCTTTCAAAATATGCCTTGGTTGAGACCACCATCGAATAATATGCAGCTGCAGTTTTATAGTAGCTGAAGAACTGGCCTAAATTTAGAGTGCCTTCTACATTCTTGTGTACCAAATTCAAAAAACAAAAACCTGAGTAATATAGCCCTGTTTTGGCATTTGTGTTGCTCTTGTGAAAAGAGCAGGGGAACGGTTGGGGCTCTATCAAGTCCTGTTGTCTGTTTACAGCCCTCCACAAGTTGGAGAACGAAGATCTACAAGAAGTGGAGGCTACCCACTTCAAAACCTTTACCCTCAAACTTATAGACTGAAGCTGACTCACTGGAAGCCACAGGCTTTGATAGCAAACCCCCCCCCAAAGGTCTCCATCTTGTGGCTGTTTTCATGTGGTGAATATAAATGCACAAATGGGGCTTATTTGTCTCTTGATTCTGAAAGCCACATTGCTTAAATCTGTATTTAAAAGAAAAACCAAAAAACATTTGCTCTCCAGTAACACCATTTTCTCCTTTCTATTTGTAGGCTAAACCAAAACCAGAGGAGGAAGTGAAACCTGTGAAAGAACCAGATATAAAACCTCAAAAAGACACTGGGTGCCAGATCTCTTAAATGCTTTGAAATAGCCCTTGTGAGCTATTTTGTGAACTCTGGGTTTTTTATCATCTACCTTGTTTTCTGGACTTTCTCATCCTACAAAGGAATTCACTGCTTTTCGAGTTTTTATAGATACTTTTCTTTTAAGCTCTCTTTCAGAAGAATTAAGCGATTAAAATTGGAATTGTCATAAATGTACCCTTCTCAGCATAGAAAGTGAGTGTTTAGATGAATTTGCACTAGAATGTGGAATAAATGATAGTGAATACAAGAGATGAAACAGAAGCAGGTGAGTCTTGGGAGAGGCAGTATTTTGCGAAGAAGGAAGACTGAACAGGAGGAAATTTTGTAGAAGCTTTAAGGTGGCATGTAAAAGAACTGACTGAAAATACAAAAGTCAAGGAACATTTTTTAAAGGTAGGATAAATTCATAGTATTGAATTTTAAGAGCAAGGATGTTAAGTTGAGGCAATGGAGACTTCTAGGAGAATCAAAATAATCTATTTAAAGAAATGGTATGGAAATATAATGCCTCACCTTGCTAAGGGAATAGAACGTTTTAGCTCATATAATTTTTACCCTGGCAGGAATACAACGGATGCCATGTTGGCACTTCAAATACAGCAAGTGAAATACACGTAAAATATGCCTTTGGAAGGTATTTTACCTTGAAGTCCTTTAACAGAAACAAAATGTCTTATTTTGGTCATGCTTGGGGAAGAGAGATTATAGGAACATATGTTAAGCAAGATTTAGCCTTTGCACCAAAAGGGCTAAACAGAAGCAAAACTTTTACAGAAGGACTATGCAACTCTTAATTGAACGCAGAGCTGCCATGGATAAATATCAAGCTGCTCTGTTGTGTTAAAAAAAATATCTACCCACTCCAGAGTCTAGTAAATAACACATTATGGGGAAGGCCTGAAGATAATGGCAGATCTGTGTAGTAAATACGAAAAGGATTCATGTTAAGTATTCGGTATTTGTGTCAACTGCTTTTATCAGAAATGGGGTAAAATCAATTTAAAAGGTTATTGTAAGTGTAGAGAAAGGATGAAGGAGAAACAAAATTGTGGAGTTATGGGAGTTGCAACGAGATAAGACTAATAGAATGGAAAAGCAAAATCAAAACATGTCATGGAGGATGGGGATGATGTTTGTGGAATAGAGTGGCTATACTGATTCTGTTCAGAAACCTGGGCTGCGTCTAGACACATCAAAAAAGTGTTTCAGTTAAATGAGTTGTAAATTTAAACAGGGAAAACAGGTAGAGAAAAATGAGACTCCACATCGCCATCTGGTGGCACAATGTTATATCGCATATACAACGCATATAAATCGCCTTTTTGTTACCAATCTGAGTCCCTGGTTGTGGATAACCAGCAGATTTCAAAGATCTAGAATGGTGACCTGGAAAACAAAGAAATGTTGACTCTTGAGCCAAGGCAAAAGAATGTTGCTGTATGTGAGCTACTTGGATTACGCTATGGGAAACTAGTAGAATCTGGTTTGCAGAACATTGCTTTGAAAGAAAAATGTCCTGTAAAAACAACTACCGTTAACACATGATTGGAAAAATTGCTGCTCCAGCCTACAATTGAATTTGTATACATTTGTATAAACAGCATCCTCAGTAGATTACTCTGGCTCGCTACTTGTATTTGGAGAAAGTAAGGTTATTTAATGCAGCTTGGCTGGACTCACCAAAGCCTAAAAACACCTTTAAGATGTGACCTGCTACTGTGCTCATGCCCTCCTTGAGGGCTTCCCATATTCACCTGGTAAGAATGGAACACTAGACTGAATGGACTTTTTTCTGGATCCAGCAGGGCTCCTTTTATTATTTGTGCCAGCTGTGCCAGTACAGGTCCGGACCCTTCATTTCCATCAAAATTTACAATCATCCAGTGGTTGTGGTTTAGGATGTCTTCTTGCTGCCTTACACCACACTGGATGAAAGAATAGTGTTCTGATGTATGGAAACATATATGAATATGCACTGAGAAGCTCATGGCATATGTAAAAGACCGGGAGCGTGTCCAGCCAGGGATTAGTAGGGATCAGATAAGCCTGAACGGCTTAACAAATCTTTGGAATGTATTGTGCTAAGGAACTGTAGATTATGTTCTTACTAGGGGTTCTGGTCAGTAACCTTAAATTAACCAGTTTGTAAAATGTAGTTAATGAACAGTTAGGAGTTGGCAAACAACCTGCCCCCAGGCTTAGCATAGAAAATAAGTTTCATAGCTCAGTCCTGGTTGTATGTATTCAGAGGTAAACAGTCAAGTTATTTCAGTGGAGCTTAACTCACATATAAGTGCTGCCTTTGCGTGCTTTCACTTACCACCCATACTTCTCATGCTCTTATTTATTCCATAACTTTCTTTTCCTCTCTGTTGCATCAGGTGGGTCCCCCCTGCCCCCCAACCACATGCCTGCAGGTTCAGCCACCTGTAGTTCTCAACCAGCAGTGTAAGAAGTTTTGGCTGCATGTTCTTATTCTTGTTCAGCCCCTTATCTTTGGTTGCTCTGAAGCTGCCACTAACTACTGCACAAAGCGCTTTGTGTGGTCAGGGTTGTGATTCCCAGCCCAGTACTCCAGCTTGTAGTGGATGCCCTTGTATGTTACATACATTAGTATGTACACCACTTTTCCATCTCTTGAGTTTTTCTTTCAACTCTGCTTCTTCCCTGCTGCCCTCGCTCCCTTTCTGATCACACATTCCCGACTGGTAAGATCTTCCTGGAGCTATTGGAGGAATAGGTGTGAAATGACGGGTTAAAAGTATTCAGCACACAAGCCAGTTTTAAATTAAATAGAAATGTGTGATTCCAGTGGGCATATCGGCACTGTCCTCTCTTTTGCTCTTTCCAGGCACAGCCCACACTTTAAGACTCTGTGTCTAAGCATCCTTTCTTGTGCCTCCAGGGTTTTCCCTGTGAAAATCTGTTCTTTAAAGCTCAGTCGGAGCAAACAGTAATCCACAGAAAATCTGAACTGATGTTTTAGTGGGGCAAAAAAGCTCCCAACAACCAATGCTTAGACATGGGGCTTTTAAGTGTATTCCTGTGCCTGGAAAGTGCAGGACAAAATGTAAGGTTGGCTAAACCCTCTGACTTGTTGGTGTGTTTCTGATGGTGAAAAGGCACTGCTTCAAATCTATAGAAATGTTAGCTGGCGCTGCAAGATGCTTTGAAGAATGTACTGATTTTTGTACTGGTCACTAATGAGGCAGCATGTTAGTGAGCATATTTGCAGATTTGGGATTCCAAAATTATCCTTGGCAGTAAAAAAACATTCCGTTTATTTTTAGAACAGCTGTGTTTATGTATTTAAGGTTTCCTAGTGTACATGTTTGCACACTCGCATACAAAAACACATGCTGAAAGTTCCTGATTGCTTTTTTGGAGTTGGGGAAACTTTACTCTTTACGTCTTGCCATTACTGGAATGCTGGTTGAGATCTGTATCAAGAGGGAATTAACAGATCTTCCTGGTCCCTTTCCCAAGCTTGGGTGGCCTTTGACTGCATATCAAGAATGTGGTATGAATGGAAATGAATCAACATGCTCTTGGATTTCTGTTTGCCTTTTCCCATTATTTTGACTCAGATGTCATGTAGTATATATAATTATGTATATAATTAATGAAAACAAGGCATGATCTTTTTACACTCCAGTGTATATAGATTTCTCTTTTGTAATTGTGACATTTTTCTCATGAAAGATAAGCTATTCATTATCAGTATGCATTCCCTACATTTAATACTTCTGATTTGCCTCTTCGGTTTGCTCCCCTGCTTGCCATAACATTCTTAAGAGAAGCTGGTTGGGACTTTATGGACGAATGAATTACTTAACATGCAAGCTGAACATTTTCATATTATTTTCTGAATGTTGGGCTGCTTTTCCTTATGCACTCATAATTAAAATGTATCTGACGGAAAATCTAGCAATTGATTTTAAAACACTGCTCTGTAAAGCACCATGTATGTTGATGGAGCTGTGGGAATAATAAAATGCCTAGCATGTTCACAGCTTGTAGGCTGCGAGTGTTAATTCTTCAGCAGATCCCTGATGTCACAGTGGGACCACGTAACCCCTCTGAATACCTTTTTGGCTTAGCTGCTCTGATGTTGCTGGTGCACTGGGAAGGCTCCCCAGCCTCAAGAAAATTTTGGTGGGACCTGCTACCTGGTATGACATCAGAGACCCACTAAAGCCAAAAGAGTGTCTCCACCCCATCATTCAGGTCCTGCTCCAAGGGCCTTCTGGCAGTTCCCTCACTGTGAGAAGCGAAGTTACAGGGAACCAGCCAGAGGGCCTTCTCAATAGTGGCGCCCACCCTGCAGATGACAAACAGATAAACAACTATACAACCTTCTGAAGGGAGCCCTGTAGGGAGAAGTTTTTAATGTTTGATATTTTGTTTTGTCCCTTTATATTTTCTTGGAAGCCACCCAGAGTGGTTGGGGCAACCCAATCAAATGGGCGGGGTATAAGTAATAAATTATTATTATTATGGCAGGAAATAAAACCTGGATAATTGATTTTCCTTACTGTTCTTACATTTCCATCCCACCTTTCCTTCAAGGAGTTCAAGGTGGTGTACGTAGCTCTCCCCTCCTCATTTTATCCTTGCAACGTCCCTGTGAGGTAGGATAGGCTGAGAGTCAGTAAGTGGCCCCAAGGTGACCCAGTGGGTGAGTGGGAATTGTAGCCCGGTCTTCCATGTCTTAGTCCAACATTATCCACTATGCTATATAACTTCTTTTCCTGTACCAGATTTTGAATGTGACACTATTTTCTTGTAAACCACTTTTAGATATGCTCTGGGCGTTAAAGTGGACTATACAAATTATATATACTTTTACATGAACTGAGAGTAATGCAAGGTTTAAGAGACTTTACAGAACTTGGGATACTAGTGTTAAAACCATTTTTATTAAACCAGATATATAAATTTGTCAGCATGATATGGCCTTTAATAAAAAAGAACTGCATAAGCTGCAGTTTCAGCAAACAATATGCTATGATAAATGGTATGCCTGAAATCTCCTCTGACTGTTTTCTGTTTTATTTTAGCTCACAGGAAATAGCTGGCTTTGTTAGAGACGCGCCACCCTAAAAGCTTAATTTCCCCTTTGGATATCTCAGACAAATCAGTAGGATTATCGGTTTTCAATGAAGAAACACTAAAGCAGCATGCGTTACACCCAAGTTTTCATTGAGCGTGCAGTGCTCGAGCTCAAAAGATTAGTATGTATCATAGCTAAGCATCTTTGTCTAAGCATGTGAGAACCTGTACTGAGGCCAAAGGTACTTGATTCCTTTAATTCAAAAAAATCTGCTTGTGTCCCGATGAGTCCTGTGATACAGCCTTACACACAGCTGAATATTAATATATTGCTGCAAAGACAACTCTGCACTTAAGAATTGTGTTGCTGCTTATAACTTTGTGAATTATCGCATGCTATTTGTACTGGTCAAGATACTATAAGGAGAAGTTTGACTACTGTAACCTACCTGATTACTTGAGCTAGGCCAGATTACAAACCAATGTTGAATTATTTCTGCATGGTCGCCTATTACTTGACTGGTTCGCAGTCTCTGTTAGCCTCTGCTTATCACAAGGCTTAACACTAGGCAGGGGAAACGACAGGCTTTTTTACGGCAAGCTGTTGTGGGGTTGTGCGTGTGAATTCTTCCATATCCTTCTGGTGCTTGCTCTTTTTGGCACCTAAAAGTTTATATGTCAAGTCTCTTTGTGAAATAAGCAACTAGCTTTCATGCAAAGGCTCTTCTGTCATTCATCCTTTGGAAATGCTTGATGACATCCCAGGAGCCCAGCACCAACCAAAGTACCAATGTTGCAACCCCATAGTTCAACCATGGTGTAGCAGCTGTTAATGGCTGCCAATTCAAATGGCTTTTAAAAAGCAGGAGACAAATTCATGGACGATAAGGTTATCGATGGATACTACTAACCCTGATGTCTACAGTATGTTCAATCTCAACTATCAGAGGCAGCAATGCTTCTGAATACCTGTTGCTGGAAGTCACAGGAGACGGGACTGTTCTTGCGCTTGGGTCCTGCTTGTGAGAATCGGATGGTGGACTAGAGAGGCCACTGGCCTGATCCAGCAGGCTTTTCTTGTGCTATTAAACTAAGGCGCTTCCCTGTATATTATAGTGCCTTAAGACTACAAGTGAAATAAAAAATGAAGGTTATTTATATATATATATATATATATATATATATATATATATATATATATATATATATAAAATAAATGTTCATAAATGCACCAACCAAGCACGTACATCGATATATAAACCACATGTCTGAAACCCCACAGAAAGTCCTGAAACCATTTTGTCCCTCCCAAACTGACCTCAACATTTCTCTGCAAGGTTGAAGGAAAATGGAAACGTCTCCCCATTGTCTCCTCCTTCACAAATCATGTCTTAAGGGTATGTCTGTGTATGAATAGGGTGAGCCTGTGACCTGGCTCAGGAGCTAAGTATTTGTCATTACAAAAGACTGGCCAGGCTCCCCAGGGTATCCAATCAAGTAACCATTAACAGTTAACCTGCCAGACAGGAGATAAACAACACACTCAGATTTCTGTTGTAGACTGCCCTTTCTGTGATGTATGTATGATGTTTCTGGGGGTGGTCTTGGACTCCAGGGCGGGCAATTTAAAAAGTCTATACAAGGGCGGGCACACCTTTGTTCGGGGTCCTCCTCTTCCTGCGTGGGAAGGGGGCACCCTGTTGTAACAGATCAATAAAGATCAGGCTTACCAGCTGCTTTGCTTCTCAATATTCTCTGGTTGGCCTCTGTTATTTTCTCCAACCGATGGAGAACCTACAAAGGACTCTATAAGGGCTCTTGTGTTCCCCATAAGGGAATAAGGGCAGATTTTTTGTTTATTACACAAGCATGAGCTGGGACATCTCCCAGGTTAAATTCATCTCGCCTATGAGCTCCCTACATGACTTAGGCAAGCCAGTATCTTTCAGTAGGGTGGTCAGAGGCTAAGCAATCATGGAAACTGGAATATCAGCAGCAATAGCAACTTGTCCCACCCACACATCCCATAATGTGCCTTCACAGTTTCCCATGCAGGACAAGTCTTATTTCCAGCTGGCTGCCCCATCTCTTAACCTCTGCCCCTTTGCGGTATGCAAATAATCGCCTACCTCTGCTTTTCTCAGCCTTGCCCCAACCAGATGTTGATGGACTACAACTCCCATCATCCCTGACTGCTGGCCTTTTTCTCTAGGGATGATGGGAGTTGTAGTCCAACAGCATTTGGGGACCCAAAGTGGAGAAAGCCGGACCTACCTTATAGGACTGTTGTTAGGACTACTGACAGTGACTGACTATGAATAATTTTGAATACCTTGGTACACTATAAATTAAAACCTATTACCAGACTGAATCAGAGTTGGACAGAATCAGTCAAGCTTTGGAGAAGTTAAACTCAAAATAAATATCCCCTTACCTAGTCTGATTATGCCTTATTCTTTGCTATGCATACGACAAAAGCTTCTGATTAAAAAACGAGATAATGGCTTGTTCAAGTCGGTTCTGTCGGGAATCCGCAGCATAGCTATAAGGCCTGCGATTGCTACGTGTAACTTCCTAACACGTGGCACTTTCGCAAAACAAGCAGTAGGTGGCGCAGCATCCCAGGTCACAAGCGGCTTCTCTCCATTCAACAAAGGTGTGGCGTTGATTCTGGCTGGTTAGCTGCTGGGAAAGAGCAAATACCACTGTGACTTTTAACCTTGTTAAACATTTTGAGGGAGGGAGGGCATCAAAAGGAGGTGTTGAAAATGGAGCCCTAAAACTAGATTTGGAACAAAGAAATTACAGATTTGGCAGCCTCCTAAAGTATCATTTTTGCAGGTACTCGTTCCTCTTGGCCCTCCACCTCTCTGTTGCAATCATTTAAATCTGCATGGCAGAAAAAGGAAGAAAAAAGCCCAGCCCACAATTCAAATACAGCCAGCCCTTTTATGAGCGCAATTCCCTCCTGAAGCAGTTCTGCTTTTCCTGGCTGGTGTCTTCAGTTATGAGCTGCTAATGTTCCCAAAAGAGGAGGAGGCCCAGTTATGTTTTCTTGTTTTCCTCCCAACTTCTTCAGCATTTTAGTCAGATTTTCATTTCTGTGATGGAAGGGAGCCAAGGGATTCTGAAGGTGAGTGACTATTGTGGGTTTTTAATAGATCTTTAGCAAACCTGCCTATTATAATTCCTCGCACACGGCAGCAGAGAAAATCCTTTGAACCTGCTTTTAACTCCCCTGCTGTTTGTCACAGTAGCTGGGAGATAATGGAGCGGTAAACAAAATTTTCTGCTCCAGAGCTAGATGTGTTTTTTGCACGATCCCCCGATGCATTGTAAAATATGTGTGCAAAATATTTTAAGTGCACAATATGATTTTATGGACTGTGCTGAAGCCCTGAGCTCTTCATAATCAACACATATAGACTCTCATATTTTGTACTTTATCTGCCTGAGAAGACAAACACTTTCCCTCTAGCTAAGCACAAATTTAAAACAACTCAGGCACGTCATGGGTGTGTGTTTGTATGTCCTGAACTTCTTCCCTGTTATCCTAGAATAGGGGTAGCCAACATGGTGTCCTCTAGATATTGTTGGACTCCAACTCCCATCATCCTCAGCCAGTATAGCTGGTAGTCAGGGATGATGGCAGTTGTAGTTCAACATCTGGATGACTCGTACCCTAGAATCAAGCCTGCTCTTGTCTTCATAGCTCTGCTTGGTTTTTAGTTTCTTGGTCACTCTAAAAGTGTGGCCAAAAGTTGCAAAGAGTGCAATGGAATGTTAAGTAGCTTCCATATTTGTATATGATATATACATGGAGGATATGTGCAGCACACAACTTTATTACCAACTCACTGTGAGTGAAATAAAAATAATGATGCATATGGATGCTCCCACAATTTTCCTAAAATTGTCTCAGCTGATTACCATCTTTCTGATGAGCAGAATGAAGAAAATGGTGGCAAACAGCCTGGAGATGACTGTTCAAAGGGGGGGAAACCTCCAAGGAGGATTATTCATTTTACAAGTGGTGAAACGATGGAAGAATACAGCACAGAGGAAGAAGATATGGAGGAAAGCGACCACAATCCACTTCCTGACACTGTGAGAATGTTTTTAAAAACCTCAAATTTGTATATAACCTTACATTTTAAAAAATATACTCCCAGGTCAGCTAATAACACAAAACAAAAAGCAATTAATGTATCTAATTCCCCACTGCATGCACACTATATCTTTAAAGCACAATCCACACACTCCCACAAAGAATTCTGGGCACTAGTTTGTTCAAGGTGGTTGAGAATTGTAACAACAGCTCCCATAATTCTTGACAAAAATAATGTACTTTGAATGTGCTTGAAAAGCAATATACGTGCACAGCATATGACATCAGGTAATTTAAAATCTCAGTAGAGCCGATAATGACCATCAGTTGGTAGCAGTCTTAATGTGCTGGAAGGCCTAAGCATTAATATATATACCTGGCAATGACTGGGGTCTAAGCAAGCTTTGCTAAAGAGGTCATTTGAATGTGCTGGGTGCCACGACAAAAAAGGCCCTCTTCTCCACCTGCCAAATTTTAGAAGGATGGGTTTTGAGGAGGCCTTCTGACAAGTTTGTTTGAGTACGCTCTTGTGGGATAACTCTCCTTAGCAGGGGTGTGAACCCCTTTTCAGGGCCACAGTTCCTCAAGGGCAACCTTCCAGGGACCATGTAAAAGTGGCGGATGTGGCCAGAGGCCAAGAGTAAGTGAAGCAACAGTGCGACTGTTATTTTCTACCACATATAACATTCCGGCCATGTAAAGGTCTTTCAATACTCTCATATGCAAGCAGTAGCACCCAGAGTGGGTGGCACACAGCTGGGAAGAGGTGTGGCCTGAGGAGCCCTAACCCTAACCCTAAGGACCAGAGAACAAGGTCTGGAGGGCCTCAATTTAGCCTACACACACACACACACAGAGAGAGAGAGAGAGAGAGAGAGAGAGAGAGAGAGTGTCTTGAGTTTTCCCACTTCTGCCTTAGAATGGCAAGTCTACTTCATTTGGTTTGGATTATAGGAGTTTGTAATGAGGGAGAGGAACAAGGACAAGATTACTTAATTCTAGTCATGGAGAGTCACCTAAACAGCAAACGTCCAAGTGTTCCTCTCCCCATCTCAACTCCTGCCGAATCTGCATCTTTATTTCTTGAATGAGAGGTGTTTTCTACAAGAAATTACAAATATCGGAGGAGACATATAATTGGATGTGAAGGCCCTACCAAATTTTAAACACCCTTGATAATAGAAGGCTCTCTATAGTTTCACTTGTAAGGGCAAGAAAGAGGTTTTTGAGTTGTAAGGAAGACATTTTGTCTTCTGAGGTCAAAAGAGACATCCACAGCCCTGATCTCAAATATATAATCCTGCTGTTAATGGAGTAGCAAATGAGTTTCTGTACTGTCATTGGTAAAATGTTGCTTTTGTTTCATAGGTTGGCCTCTCCTGGGCTAGTTACCTGCGATTTTGGGTCCTTCGAATAGCAGCAACAACTTTTTTTAGTAAGCGTTTTTCTTTTCAATAGGATTATCAAATTGATGGTGTGAGAACAGTCACCACATCAATTCACAATTGCTTTAAAAAAATGCCCATGTTGGGTCTGTGGACATTGGTTAAGTCTTCTGCTCCTGGGTGAGAAGGTCTGTCTGTCTTCATCTTCATCCAGCAAACCAGGAACAAGGCCTATCTTACTATAGCCACCCCCAGCTTAGGGCTCAACAGATGTTATTGGACTACAACTCCCATCATCCCTGACTAGTAACCATGCTGGCTGGGGTTGATGGAAGTTGTAGTCCAACAACATCTGGAGGGGCACCAGGTTGAAGAAGGCCATTTTAATGGAAGTTAAAATGTGGTGCATATGGTGTGGGAGGATTAATGTGCATCCATAGTCCACATAAACCAAGTTGCACTATGGCCCATCTTTTGGTCTCCATATATTCTGCTCACAGGTTAGAGATCAACATGAGCTCAACTCAGGTGGGATGTGGCTTGTTGTATCTGTTGGGATACACTGGTGATTTCCCACTTCCCTTCTATCCATTTTCTATTCTCCTTAAGATGAAGGTCCCAATTGCTGTTTTTCTTTAATATCTTTACAGCTTGCGAATTTATTGGTGGGAAGTTTGCCGCACTGTTTGGACTCAATGAATCCAAATATCAATATGCAATAGACGAATACTACAGGACACAGAACAAGGTAAGTGTAGTCTAGCTCCAAGTGGAACAAAAGCAACAGGAATTAAGATCATTGGGATTGTGTTTGGTTAATTAGGGTTGCTTTATTATGGCTCAGGCCCACAGCACCGATCCTATTGAATTTATCTCCAGGGAAGGACTTCCTTTTCTCTGGCAACTCTTCAGAGAATTCAGAGCAAATCTGTTTGTTTACCGATTGCTGGGTTATCTGGCTGTTTCATTGGAGGCTAAGAAGCTGCTAGGGATAAGCCCTCCTGTTTTCTTGTGAGTCTGCTGAGTGACAATAAAGATGAAGCTGGAATGCAATCAGCTTTGGATGTGGGGATCTCTGAAAAGCAAAGAGAAATGGGCCTGGCTGTGAAGTTTGGCAGGAAATAACAAAGGAGGGTCCTTTTGAAATTGGGTTACATGGGAATATTAAAGGCATGTTAGCACTCATTTCCCAAAATAAACATCTTGTTTTCCTGCTGGTCCCTTTTAAGTGTTTCTGCAAGCAAGTCTCCAAAACGGCTGATAAGAATTACTTGTAGCAGGTGGGACTCCACAAGACTTCATCTTTTCCTAGAAAACTTGCAGTCCCTTTCCCTGACACCTAATTTAGTGTTGGATGGGGGAGCATTTCTTAAGATAGCGCTCTCTCACACCTCCAGCCTGAATTTATGCAGTTTTGAGTCCTATGGAAGACTTCTCTTTCCCCTGCCCCAGCACAGCTGGAAACTGCTTATAGACTTTGCATCATAGGCCAATTTTTCTCAAAACAGCAGGCGAGTGAGGTACAGGTTTACCATTTCACCTGCTGTTTTGTGAGAAGTCAGCCTCTGATGCAGAAACCTAAAAGTGGTTTCCAGCTGTGCTGAGGCTGACCATGGAAGCAACAACACTTATTTTTCTTCAAAATGTCTGAGGTCTGCCTTTACAACTGATGATATACCTAAATTCTAATGTTGTTGGATCCAGAGAAACACCAGCAAAGGAGATGGGAGGAAAGGTGACGTCTTCACTCTCTCCTTCTCCCCCATGGTGTCTTTCTGAGGGCTCCCAAAAGCTTTTCCTTTGGCTGAATAGGGCGGGCTGTGGCTTAGGAATATGGGGAGGCTGTCCTGTTCTGCGTTTATCACAATCAGTGCTGTTTCCATTCTTCTACGTTTCAGCTTCCACTAATACTTACGTTAAGGGACACTGGTGGCGTTGTGGGTTAAACCACAGAGCCTAGGACTTGCCGATCAGAAAGTCGGTGGTTTGAATCCCCGCGATGGGATGAGCTCCCGTTGCTCGGTCCCTGCTCCTGCCAACCTAGCAGTTCAAAAGCACATCAAAGTGCAAGTAGATCAATAGGTACCGCTCCGGCGGGAAGGTAAACGGCATTTCCTTGCGCTGCTCTGGTTCACCAGAAGCGGCTTAGTCATGCTGGCCACATGACCCGGAAGCTGTATGCTGGCTCCCTCGGCCAATAAAGCGAGATGAGCGCCGCAACCCCAGAGTCATCCGCGACTGGACCTTACGGTCAGGGGTCCCTTTACTTTTAATACTTATGTTATTTATTTCACAAAATTTAAGTACCACTTGATTATAAAAAAAATTGGTAAAGGCTATTAATGGCTATTAACCATGATGGCTGTGCTTTGCCTCCACGGTCATAGAAACATAGAATTGTAGAGCTGGAAGAGAGCCCCTGGGGTCATTTAGTCCAACTCCCTGTAATGCACAAATCTCAACTAAAGCATCCATGACAGATGGCCATCCAACCTCTGCTTTGAAATCTCCAATGAAGGAGGGTCCACCATCTTCAGTCTTTTCCACTGTTGAACGCTGGTTGACTGACTGAACCCAAAGAGTGGTCAGTAAAGGTTCCTCATCATCCTGGAAAAAAATGACAAGTGGGGTGCTGCAGGGTTCTGTCCTGGGCCTGTTGTTGTTCAACATCTTTATAAATGACTTGGATGAAGGAATTGAGGGGATGCTCTTCAAATTTGCAGGCGACACCAAACTGGGAGGGGTAGCTAAAGCTAAGGACAGATTAGAGAACTGGGCGCAAGCTAACAAAATGAATTTCAGTAGGGACAAATGTAAGGTTATACATTTGGGCAGAAAGTACAAGCTGTACCAATATAAGATGGGGACCCTTGACTTGTCAGCTGGAAACCGCAGGACAGGAGAATGTGAGATTCCTGTGGTCATCCTGGACCACTGTCCCGATCCAGTAGGCTCTTATGTAAAATAAGAAAACATTTATCTAGCTGTTGTCACACGCCTCCCTTAAGACATCCAAATTGTTTTGGTTTTGTGCCCTGAATTTGCTATTGTCTGGGGGTTTGTTTCAGGAAAGTGAAAGTGATGAAGATGGAGAAGAGATGCAGGAGATGGAGGGGACTGTTGCATCCAATGAAAAAGAGCACCTGGAGAGGCAGAGCTTTGGATATGGGTCCACTGATTCTAAAGAGACACCTGCATATTCTCCGGAAAACACTGTTGCAGTGGTCAATGAACTTGAAGAAGGTAGCCTCCCCAGTCCAAAATGAACTTTAGCCACTGTCAAGTTTGTAAATAAGCACTTGATGCACATCTAAATATGGAATGCTTTGAATAAAAAAACCACACAGCTTTGCCTTGTTACTGGAACTTCATGCTGAACGGACCCATTCATGCCCAGAATATAAAGTCGTCAATTATAATTGGGGGTAGTCTCATTATATTTCACCACAAGGTGGCACTGCACGACAATCTCTAATTTTGAGTTTGACTTTTCAAGTTGTCCCAAGACAACAGACTTCCAGTAAAAAGAGACATGGCTGCTTTTGTTTTCACAACAAATTCATTCAGCTTGAAAATGGTTCCTGTTCATTTGGTGGTTGTAATCTGGGTTTGAATTGGCACTTTAGCAGCCCACCATGTCGGGAGTAATTATTTGGTTTATTGACACAAAGTGTTTGTTTTATTCAAGGAAGAATCTACTATATATTTTGGAAAGTGGCTTGTGTTTGTTTGGCCGTCTGTCTGTCCTCTATGGGATGCCCCATGATATCATTGCCAAATGTGACTCAAGGGTTCATAAAATATAAAATATGAAAAACTTCCCTAAACAGGGCTGCCTTCAGATGTCTTTTAAAAATAGGATAGCTGCTTATTTCCTTGACATCTGATGGAAGGGCATTCCACAGGGCGGGTGCCACTACCGAGAAGGCCCTCTGCCTGGTTCCCTGTAACCTCACTTCTCGCAATGAGGGAACCGCCAGAAGGCCCTCAGCGCTGGATGCCAGTGTCCGGTCTGAATGATGAGGGTGGAGACGCTTTTTCAGGTATACAGGAGTGAGGCCGTTTAGGGCTTTAAAGGTCAGCACCAACACTTTGAATTGTGCTCGGAAACGTACTGGGAGCCAATGCAGATCTTTTAGGACCGGTATTAATATGGTCCCGGCGGCCACTCCCAGTCACCACTCTAGCTGCCGCATTCTGGATTAGTTGCAGTTTCCGGGTCACCTTCAAAGGTAGCCCCACGTAGAGGGCATTGCAGTAGTCTAAGCGGGAGATAACTACAGCATGCACCACTCTGGCAAGACAGTCCACAGGCAGGTAGGGTCTCAGCCTGTGTACCAGATGGAGCTGGTAGACAGCCGCCCTGGACACAGAATTAACCTGCGCCTCCATGGACAGCCTTGAGTCCAAAATGACTCCCAGGCTGTGCACCTGGTCCTTCAGGGGCACTTACCCCATTTGGGACCAGGGAGTCCCCCACACCCGCCTGCCCCCTGTCCCCCAGAAACAGTACTTCTGTTTTGTCAGGATTCAACCTCAATCTGTTAGCCTCCATTCATCCTCCAACTGCCTCCAGTCCTTCACTGGTTCTGAAGAGAGGTAGAGCTGGGTGTCATCTGCATACTGCTGAACACTCAGCCCAAACTCCCTGATGATCTCTCCCAGCAGCTTCATATGATGTTAAAAAGCATGGGGGAGAGGACGGAACCCTGAGGTACCCCAGAAGTGAGAGCCCAGGGATCTGAACACTCATCCCCCAACACCACTTTCTGGACACAGCCCAGGAGAAAGGAGCGGAACCACAGTGTGCAGCTATGAAACTTGTACACCCTGTTTTACCAAATATTGTGGCACAGCATGCAAAGTACAATGATGGCTTTTCAAAGCACCTCCGGGTCTCCCCAAAATGACCAGACATCCAAAAAATAAAATAAAATACAGTCTTTAACTGTAGTCATAGGAATAGGTGGCAAAGACAGAAGTGGGAGGCTCTAGAACAGTGGTGGGACAACTCTTAGCCCTCCAGATGTGGACTCCAGCTTTCATCTGCCCCAGCCAGCGTAACCAGTAGGAATGCTGGGTTGTAGTCCAGCAACATCTAGAGGACCATAGGTATTCCACCATTGCTATAGTTGGTTTCCAGGCCAAGTGATTTATCAACTGGACAGAATGAGACGCCAGTGCCTTCTTCCATCTCCAATCAAAGATGAGGTCATCATGCTAAACCAGTCAAACAGAATCGGGTAGCATATTTAAAGTTACACTTATATGAAATTGATCTCACTGTATGACTCTTGCTTGCATCATTCAATGTATATCGTACATTCTACACAATTTCCTGGTTGTCTCAGGAGATTATTTGGAGATTATTTGATAAACCAGAATTAGTATGATTCTCTTAAGGTCACTTTCAGATACATTTGACACTAGGATGAAAAAGGTGTTGCTGTTTTTTTAAAAAGTTACATACAGGGCCTCAAATCTTCCCAGAATCTCCATCTGGAGATAAAATGCTAAAGGAGCAGACTTCACAAATGCTCAGAGGCAATAAGTTCGAATGTATCCTACAGAGATGAACACCAGTTTATTGCCCAAGTTCCCACTATAAAGGTGCATCAGTTGCCAGAGCCTTTTTTATTCAGCTAAGTATGTGTGACCATCGAACATAGCTGAATATTATCACAGGGGAAACATTTGCTATTTCAGATGGAATAAAGGTCTCCAATTAGGTTGCTGCCCTTTCTTCGTGCTGGAGACTCTGTGACTTTAAAATCTGCCTACTAATTTAAATTCAACAGGTGCAGCTTTCTCCTGTTACAGCAGTTATGAAAGCAGGGGTAGCTAATCTGTGCCCCACCCCCAGATGTTGGATTCTAACTCCTGGCAGCCCAAGGCAGCAAGGGCTATGGTGAGGGGGGATGGGAATTGTATTTCCAATGACATTTGGAAGCTCACGTTAGCCCCCTCCCCACCAAACCCATAGGAACCTTGCCAGAAAAGAAGATGTCAGCTCTAGTGTAAGGCACAGCTGTCTGCGAAGAAAATGTTTTTGGGACTCAAAGGTTATAGGGGATTGGAGCCTCCCTGAGCATAAAACCCCATGGATAAGAATATATTTATGTAAGTACTGTATGTGAATCTGGCAACTGACAGGTTATCCAGTTCCTGAGGGGATTATGTTTGTTATGCAAAGCAAGAGAGTGAATTTTTAACAGTGTTAAGGCTTGAGTCAGAAATATTCTTATCATCCCTTTCAACTCTTTCCCCTTCTCTGAGAAGACGTGAGAGTACAGAAACAACCTGGTGTCCATGGGAAGGATTATCTGTACCATGACAAGAGCTTTATGTCAGGGTCACCGTTTCAGATTTTCATAGCCAGCAAGATCCATATAATAATAATAATAATTTATTATTTATACCCTGCCCATCTGGCTGCATTTCCCCAGCCACTCTAAGCCCCACTCTTGAATACTTCACTTAAATGGTGAAAAAGCAGTCTAGCTGTGATTATTTCCTGCTTTGTTTATACTTCAGTTTTACAGCCCTCAGCTATTAGTCATAATCGCTTCATGGGCATATCTCATCTCTGGATACTCAGGGAGATTCACAGCAAAGCATGAAAATAATGTAAGTATATCAACAGTACATTGTTATTAATGGCACCTTCCTATTTTTTTAAAAAAAACATTCAAAAGTTTCATAATTTAAAAGTTACACAATTGAAAACACTTCAGTATCTTTTTTTTCCATAATTCATTGCTAAAGGGAACAAAGTCAGACGTCCTGTGCCTTAGGAGGTGGTAGCAATTATATGCCAAATTGCTCCCCAGGTCTGACTGCCTGTGGTTGAAAGCAGCATGCTTTTCTTCAAGTACATGCAGGTGCCCCAGCTATATTCTTTCCTTGAGCATTTCACCTTTCCAGCATTTATGTAATGGATGAAAATTAGGGCTTAAATCCTTAATTAATTAATTAACCAATAAGGCTAATCAATGATAAAAAAACACCTTTTGTTAATGTGACCCCAATAAACCGGGAAGCAGACATCAAAAAGCAACAAGCGCTTATATAAGCTGCAGAGCACCACATTAAACAAAGGCATTATTCCTTCACACAGAGAGACATGTCTTTGCTTCTTCAGGCAGACAGGACAGGGCAGCAGGCTGATCTGGATGCAGGCTTGCAACCAGTCTTGGACTTGGTTGCACTTCCCTCAAAGGACCAAGTTAGCAGCCTGGGGATTCTCCTGGATTTGACAATGTCTATGGAAGTGCAGCTAGCATAAGTTGCTAAGAGTGCTTTTTACTGGTATCTCCTTCCCCATAAAGGCCCTTCCACAAATATGCTTCAGGAGTCTTGGGGATGCTTCAGAATGAAGGAGGCTGAAGGAGAAATTGACAAAAATTGACCCTTATTCACCTATCCCTTTCTACGAGCAGGATCACATCCTAGCATGACAGATATATGAAATGTCTATCTAATCCAAATGGCAGTGCTACTTTATCATTCTTCCACAGCCATGTGAATCCACCTTTTCATGGAACTTCTTTCAGACTCCAACTGGATGATAAGACTTAGGAGAAATTCATTTGCAGTAACATCCAGCATACTCCCTATGGTCAACTTTAAAAATTGTGTTTGTGTGTTTCCTCAGTCTCTTTCAAATCTACCATTTCCTTCCTTCCATATTCTACTTTGTCGTCCCCCCACTCATTATTTTTTGCTTTTGCTGTGCATCATCATCATTCACTTTCTTCCCAGGTGACTCAAAGCAAACAAAATATAAACTCTAGCATAGAACAAATTATAGCAAACCACCAATAAAAATTTAAACAACACATCTATACCAATAAAAGGCAGGACTTACAGATCCTGCGGCACAAGACAGGCAGCAAGTACTTTAAGCCATTCAAATCATAGGCAAAACCCCATGTAATAAGGAATTTCTTTTGCCTGGTGCTTAAAATGGAAAAAGTTGGCACCAGCAGGGAGCCTCCCTGGGGAGAGCATTCCACAAGTGAGGAGCCACCACAGAAAAGACCCCTTCTTTGTTTCCACCTTCTGGATGGAAACCCAGGGAGAGGGCAGCCAGAAAAGGGATTCAGGTGGTGACTGCAGGGTCGGGGTTGGTTCATATGGGGAGAGGCTCTGGAAGTTTACCAGAAGGGCGAGAGCATCCTGCGTTGTTATTCATATAAAACCATCAGCGTGCACAGCCCTTTGCAGAGTACAAAAGGAGCAGATCCCTGCCCCGAGGGGCTTCCAATCTAAAATTCAACACAAGGGCGACAAGACTAGATGCCTATCCCACCCCCGGAATCCGGCATTCATTCAAACCACATTCAAACCATGCATTTCAAGTATATATAATCTAACAGTCCCAAGTGGCATTTGCAGTTCGATCTAGGTTTTTAAGAGATCCTGAGTCAAAAATGGTAGTATATCCCTCCCCTCCTCAAAGGGGTAAACGTATTAGAAAGGAGCAAGGGCACCGCGCACCACCCTCCAAGCTTTTCCACCTTTCCCTGCTCCTGGAAAACCCGCCGCCCTATACCAGCCGCGGCCGCAGCGAGCCTAGACCGCGTCGGGGTGGCGCCACGCTCAAGATGGCGGGGTCGCCTGCGCGCCACGCTCAAGATGGGCGGCTGCTCCCCTCCCCTCTCCCTCTCTCCCTGGCCCAGACCTCTTCCCGGCAGTGATTTCCGGAGCGAGAGGGATTCCGTCCCATGGTAACAGGGCCACGGCGGGGGACGCCAGAGGGGCTGCTCACTTCCTGCCCCGCAGAGAGACGCGGCGCGGAGAGAAAGGGAGAGGACGAGGAGGCGGACGAGGGCGACGAGCTCCACACGCGCCCCCTCAGCAGCAAGCCGGGCAGGGACCGCCCCCTCGCAGGGACCCAGGTAAGAATTGGTCCTGCGCTCCGCGGGGTGGGGGACGGGCAGGGGGCTTCTGCCCCGGGGATTTGCACAGGTAGCCAGCGCCTCGGTTGCAGAGGAGGCCCAGCCTTGTCTGTGCCGACTGGGGAGGTGAGCGCGCGACTGCGGGGGGAGCCGCGAGGACCCGCTGGGGAAGGAAGGAAGGAGGAGGGGGCCCCGCTGCTCGTGAAGCCGCGCTTGGCCCAGCAAACTGGGGGACGAACGAAGGGCTTGCATCTCTGCAAGTCTGGCTCTACGGTTGGCTGCAGTACCCTTCCTCCTAAATAATGCTAAAAGTGAAGAGTTGCGGCTTTTTACTTACAACAACCTCCCTCTTGCAGAGCTTAAGCATCTTCTCTCTCGGGTCTCAGTGACAACTCTCGTATGCAATTGTTTGCAAAGTGTGTAGAATTTTCCTGTCTCTTACCCGCCTCACAAACCCCTTTCCAGTGGTGCATAAGGTCCAGCATACCCAAAATGAGCTTCACATCCGACTCTTTGTTAGTACTGTATCCATCTTCTGGAACGGAGGGGGAGACTGTTGCTTTCCTCAGGTTTCACCCCAAATTTAGGTTTCATCACCAGAACGGCTTTGTTTCCCTGCACTCTTCACATGCAAACATGCCCTTTGTATGTGGTGTTCTGCATATTTTGGGGAGGAAACTTGACTCAAGTTCTGGCAGGCATAGTCAAGGTAGTGATGTTGATTTAGCTATCACGCTTAATCACTTTATGGTTGGGGCTGATGGGAGTTGTAGTCCACAACATCTGGAAGACACTACTCTGGCTACTGCTGTGTTGAGTATGATGTGCTTCCTTTTGGATTCTAAATTGCACAAGGAGCATTGGAGGTGACGTGGGGAATTTAAGGGATATTTTATTCAGCTAAATATGTGAAAAGAGCTAGGAAGGCAACACAGTCTGTGCTGTTCTCCATCTCTGTATGGGGACTTTCGTATAGCTCAGTTGTAAAGCACACATACCTTGCACAGAAAAGGTCCCAGGTTCTCTCCCTTGCATCTGTAGGAAGGATTGGAAAAGGCCACTGTCTTGAGAGCCTGCAGAGATGTTGCCAGTCATCATAGAGCTAAATGGACCAATGGTCTCAGCATATGGCCACTTCCTATGTTGCTGGTTGAGGACTGGACTCTGGGGATCGGAATTGCTGAAAAGGTGCTTTGTGATCTCCACAAATAGAGCTGTCTGGTCATGATATTATTAGAAACATCATCTGACAGAACCCTGTTCTACTTCGCAGGGAGATGGGAAATGTTCCACTGATGGCTCATTCTTTTATTCGAATAAGACTCCTTTAATTAGTTATTTTCTGTGATGCAGGATTTTTATTCGTGTGTGTTTGAATTGGGTATTAAGAGGATGCTTATGCACACATACGGTATCTTTCTAAAGGGGCTTTTACAGATAAAAGATACATGTTGACTGAAGGTCAAACATGGAAGGTGGAATTTGAGGGAAAGGACCACATGGTTTGTCTAGTCCAAAGCTAGTCAATATGGTGCCCTCCAGTTCTTGTTAGACTTCAGTTTCCATCATTATGACTGTTCGCCATTTTAACCTAGTGTTGCCTGCCTGCCCTAAAATTGGATCCAATTCCAAAGCCAACTCTGACACTTAAGTCAGAGACAGTAGGGAATTTCACTGCCTTTTGGGGTTAATTGAAATTATATTTGAATGCATTATCATATAAAGTTTCTGTATGCTGGGTCAGACCATTCATCCATTTAGTTAAGTATTGTTTACTTCGCCTAGCAGCAGACTCAAGGTCTCATTTGTTTCTCAGTCCTGGCATCTGAGAGCCTTTAATTGGAGGTGTCTGAGAGTGCACATGGGACCTTCTGTGCTGGTTCAGTGAGCCGCAGTCCCAATAATCCTTTGGTTAATTATCTGCTGTACAAGAATCTGCTACATCAGAATATTTACATTCCTGTGCTAAGCACATATTCAAAGCAAAGAAAGCTCTTTTAACTTTAGCCATAACATTTATAAAACGACTGCTGCTTGTCTTGGATTGTTCAGAATTAATAAAGGCTCTGGTCGTTTTATTACCCTGTAGTAGAAACAGAGGCTCCAGATATTATTCCACTTATTTATTTTTTACCTCAGAGGGGGCAGAATTTAGTTTGAGTTTGCAACAGGGATTGCATTTTTAAAGTACTGGAAGCTAAGGCTTATGTTCATCTCCCCTCTTCCAAATATATCAAGGCTTGACAGTATTTCTTTTATCATTGAGGTGGGTTAGAACATGTCATTTTCCACTGTTTGTGTGTTTGTGTAGTTTTTTTTTAAATAAACACATTGACAACATTTGGTTTCCCCCTTAATTTCCCCTTTCAGTCCCCGCCCATCATAAAAGAACTCAGACATAGCTCATTGATACAAATGAATACAAGAGAAATAAATAAATAAATAAATAAAGGTAACTTATTTTTATTAGGGACGCGGGTGGCGCTGTGGGTTAAACCACAGAGCCTAGGACCTGCCAATCAGAGCTCCCGTTGCTCGGTCCCTGCTCCTGCCAACCTAGCAGTTCGAAAGCACGTCAAAGTGCAAGTAGATAAATAGGTACTGCTCCGGTGGGAAGGTAAACAGCGTTTCCATGCGCTGCTCTGGTTCACCAGAAGCAGCTTAGTCATGCTGGCCACATGACCCGGAAGCTGTATGCCGGCTCCTTTGGCCAATAAAGCGAGATGAGCGCCGCAACCCCAGAGTTGGCCACGACTGGACCTAATGGTCAGGGGTCCCTTTATGTTCCACATGTCAGAAGAACCTTGGCTGGTCTTCCCTTAAACGGAGGTGAACCTAGAGTTGCAACCCTTGGCATACTTACCGTATTTGGGAGTAAGTCCCACTGAACGTAAGCGGGATTTAGGTCTGAGTAAACTTGTATAGGATTTCATTACATGTATATCAACAGCATAGTAGGACCATCATAAAAATGTTATAAGGTGAACCTTTTTACATATTGGTGCTCCTTAGCAAACCTACAATCATGTGAATTTCCTGAGTTGATGAATTTTTAAGGTAGAGCATGCCTAAATTAGAAACAAAACAATTATTCAGTAGTAATGTAAACCTTCACACCTCATCGGCTATCCAGCTGATTTTAGTAGTTGCTTAGGTTTCCTGTTTGGAATGGGATGTAGAATTCTGGATACTTTCCAGCACATCTGGTGGAGGAAGAGGGGAAAGATGCAACCCTTTAAACTCAGCCTTCCCCAGCCTAGTACCTTTCAGATGCTTTGAACATCATTACAGAACATTGGTTGATGGGAGTTGTAGTCCAAAAATATTTGGAAGGCACAAGCTTGGAGAAAGATGCTCTAACTTCTCTGTTGTGCCTCAAGGATTTTTTGTTAGTGAAATGGAAGTGGCCTTCAGCCGTATTTTGGCCTGTTACTATTTCAGATATTGGGTTATCTGTGGCAAAAGAGAGAAGATGGTCATCCCAGAATAAGTATGAACATTTCTTCTTCCCCCACACCCCCTGCTTCTGCACTGGAGATGTAGACCGTGTCAAACATTGGAACTCGGACTATGTTTTAAAGGGTTTTCCAGGAAAGAAATAAAGACTTCTTACAATGCTGACTCCTAAATCTTCATATTTTACAGCAGTATGTCTCAGTTTCCCACATAAAGCATCTCTTTTCAAATGCTATGTACAGTATTCTTCTTTGAGATTAGTCACCCTCTTAAAGTTGGCTAACAGACCAGAGTTAAGGTTTTTTGTTCTTTTTCCTGGTAGCTTAAATCCTAAAGTCACAAAGTGATGGGAAACAGGTGGGGTAGGTATTCTGGAAGGATACAGTTTGTCACTCACATTCAATGTCTAATGAGTTGTACTGAATTTTCAGCCACATTTCTAACATTTCAGATAATTCCACTAGGTGTTAGCCAAGGGGTGTATGAATGAGCATGTGTGTGTTTGTGTGTGTATAAGAGAGACAAATGTCAGGTGACAACATCTTGGAATATTTCAAATCTGTTGTCAAGCCCGCAGGATCATCTGAATGTTCCTTTTTTATCAGCAACCACCCAAATAGAGCTAGAGTTGTAAAATCAATGGGAAAAAAGCCTAAGCACAACTAAGTTTTGAAACCCTCCCCCCAAACTGCTCAGTTCATAAAATTTCAATAAATATTTTTCATCTTTCTGGAATCCTCTTCAGATGTTAATGGTTTGTACACAAAACTCTATCCTGAAGATTTGTGGCAGCTTAACGGTGTTTTAAAAGCATAAAAAGCCTAATCAGTGAAAATAAAACCTACTATTAAAACTCTTCCACCATACCAGACACTAAAAGCCAGACTAATTTTTTTTAAGCCTTAATAGCATTTCCAGAAGATGCTCACATGCTACTTTGGAGGAATCCCTGGGGAGAGGGAAATTGAGGAGCAGAACTGATGGACAGTGACTTAATGTGCTCTTGCGCTCTTAAAAGTGGGTTAGTAACTTTTTGCAATATAAGTAGTGTTAGAAATTCTTCCTTCTCCATTATGTGTGGGTGTTTTTAATTAATGCTGAAACCATGTGAGGCTATTTGCATGTATTGTATACTATCGAAGAAGCTTCTCTCACAACACTTTCTGTGACTTCTTTTCTCTTTGTGCTGACTGACTGCTGAGCTTCTTTTTAGAAGTTATTTCGCCCAAGTTTGTATTACTTCTCAGAACTAGTGGCTTGGAACTGTTCTGTATCTGAAATCAGTCTTGAAAGTGGACCATAGTAAGCATATGTAGTTGAGCTGCATTTACATTTTAAATTTGCTAGTGTCTTGCCCAATAAGGCCTTCCTAAAAGGTAAAGGACCCCTGACAGTTAAGTCCCGTCGTGAACGACTCTGGGGTTGCGGCGCTCATCTCGCTTTACTGGCCAAGGGAGCCGACGATTGTCCGCAGTTTTTCCAGGTCACGTGGCCAGCAAAACCAGAGCAGCGCACGGAAATGCTGCTTACCTTCCCGGCGGAGCGGTACCTATTTATCTATTTGCACTTTGATGTGCTTTTGAACTGCTAGGTGGGCAGGAGCTGGGACCAAGCAACGGGAGTTCACCCCATCGCGGGGATTCGAACTGCCGACCTTCTGATCAGCAAGCCCTAGGCTCAGTGGTTTAGACCACAGCGCCACCTGCGTCCCAAGGCCTTCCTACACAGACGTATTTTTAAATAAGTTACTTTCATCAGATGAAGGCTTATTTAAAATGTTGTGTCTGAAAAACCTATGACTATTGTTATGAAATCCTTTAAATCAATGTAACTTCTTCACTATAGTACAGAATTTTTTCCCCTCTGAAAATGTATTGCAATCATTTAGTACTGTATTTCTATATAAGCTAAGGTTGAACCTTGACAAGATGGAGTTGCTGCAGACTGGAGTTCCCAGGTTTAGGAATTGGGTTCACAGATTGTTTTGGGTGAGGTTGCACTCTCCCTAAAGCAGGAATAGGGAATGTATGGCCCTCCAGATGCTGTTGGACTACACCTTTCATCATCCCTGACCATAGGCCATTGTGGCTGGGGCTGATGGGAACTGTCATGCTCTGTGTTCCTGGACAGAGATAGCTTAGTCACAGTAATCCATGCCCTAGTAGCTTCCCAGCTTGCCCACTGTAAGATGCTCTCTGTGGAGATGCCCTTGAGGGTGGTTTGGAGGCTGCAACTTGGGCAAAATGCTGTATGGGTACTGACATATTCAGTGGCATACACAATTTGGAAACATTTGCACTGGCTACCTGTTCATCACTGAGTCCAATTCAAGGTGTTAACTTTGACGTTAAGCTCTGGACTGTTTGGGGCCAGTTAGGTGAAAGAATGCCTCTCCTGATATTGTGAGTTGGGATCTGCTGAGAAGACCTTGTTGGTTGTCCTGTCATTATACTTGGTGGGAACCTGGAACAGGGTCTTCTTGACTGTGGCACCCTGGCTCTGAAACACTCTTCTTCCCTGTTCTCCCTCTCCCAATAACAGGCAGACTCCTACATTGGGTGGATTCTGACAGGTTAAGGCATTTCTGTTTCATGCTGATTTTGAACATCATTAGTGACTTAGGATTGAATTGTTATTAGATAAAGGATTGAATTCTGATTGAATTCTGTACTTCTAATTTTAACTAAGTTTCTGTTTTTGTGTAATTTGACTTTGTGTTATGTGTATTTGTACAAATTATAACCTGTCTTGTGACCACGGGGTGGAGGATGGGATATAAATTGCTTTAAATAAAAGAAATAAAGAAAACTGCTTGAACATGGTGAAAATGTTAAGTAGTACAGTAAGCCCGCAACTTACACACCTAATGCCAAAATAGTGTATAGTCAAAACACATTGGGTTCAATGGCGGGTGGGATTGCCAAAGTAATTTCCCCCAGAACCTCATCTTCTTTCCAGCCCCTTTTTATTTATATTTTATTTTTTGCTGAATGCGCACAAGTTGTGTAAGTTGTGAGCTTACTGCGTTGCACATTGTAGTTACAAATCCACAATTTTAAAACCGTAACCACTTAAAATGGTAAAATATTTGCACCTTGAGAAACAGGAGAAGTGAATTCTTCTGTTCCTTTTTAAGTTAGGTGTATGTAGTCCTAGAGTAAACTACTTTAAAATTCAAGGCTCTGTTGGGGGGCTAAAAAAATAAAAAGGATTAACTGTGGGAACAATTCACACACCTCGGGGTTTAGCTGGAATGCTAAAGAATGATATTTCTCACATTACAGTTGTGCTTCAGGGTTAATGGCTGATTTAAAGGTGTGAACTAAGAATGCTTCATTGGAAACCTTTTATTTCTCAACCATAAATTAACATTCACTGCATGGGTGTGTGTCTTTAAGTCTGAACAAAGAAAATGCTTACTAGTCTATTCAAACAAAGTTGCTAGTTAAGACTTTGCCATAGGCTGCAAAATTGCTTGGTAGATAGCCCCTTCTTCTGGCAAAAGATGCTCCTAACTGGCCAACATTGTCTCAGAACTCTCTACTGTCTCAGAATTAAAATACAGCACTTCTTAATCCTTGTTTGTTTACTGTGTGCCGTTCCCCACATCAAAAAGGCCATTTAAACTTCTATTCGAAAATCTTGCCATTTCTTGGTCTCCTTCACCACTATCATTTATAGCCTGCAGTGTATTGATTGATGGGTTAGGTTAATCAATTTTTAAAGAGTGCCCCATATTAATTGGGTAGTGGATTTTTAAGAAATTCTGTGACTCTCAGGACTGAACTATGTGTTCCTTCTACTCTTGTGGTGAAACAGCACAATCAATTATAGATGGGAGAGAGGAAACAATTATGTTGGGACATTCAGGGTTTGTTAGGGTTTATTTTTTGGAAAAGTGACCTAAAAATAATACCATACAAATTGGTCTATCTAGGTTAGAGTATACAGTGGATGCTCAGGTTGCGAACATGATCCGTGCGGGATGCACGTTCGCAACCCGCAGAGGCATGTCTGCACATGCACGGGTTGCAATTCGGCTCTTCTGTGCATGTGCAAAGCACAGTTTAACGTTTCCCTCAAAACCTGGAAGTAACCCGTTCTGGTACCTCCAGGTTTTGGTGGGTCCGTAGCCTGAAAAAATGCAACCTGAAGCATCTGTAACCCGAGGTATGACTGTATATGAGTGAGCTTGCTCCAGTGAGAGATTATTCTGGGTTCCTTTTTTGCTAACAATACTAGAATTATAAGAGGGTTGGGTTGTTGTTTTTTTAAAAGGTGAGATGAGGTGGTTGAGTGATGGGTGGGTCCGCTCACCTGTCAAAACGACGCACAGGGTGGGGCAGCCCAGCAGCCAGCCAGCCAGATCTTTTACCCCACACCTCATTTAGTGGGTTTTATGTGGGACTTGGGTGGCTCTGTGGTCTAAACCACAGAGCCTAGGGCTTGCTGATCGGAAGGTTGGTGGTTCAAATCCCCGCGACAGGGTGAGCTTCCATTGCTCGGTCCCTGCTCCTGCCCACCTAGCAGTTCGAAACCACGTCAAAGTGCAAGTAGATAAATAGGTACTGCTCCAGTGGGAAGGTAAACAGTGTTTCCGTCTGTTGCTCTGGTTTTGCCAGAAGTGACTTAGTCATGCTGGCCACATGACCCGGAAAAACTGTCTGTGGAGAAACGTCGGCTCCCTCGGCCAGTAAAGTGAGATGATGAGCCCAGAGTCATTTGCGACTTAACTGTCAGGGGTCCTTTACCGTTTATGTGTGACTTCAGATAACTGCATATTTAATCAATAATTGTGGTATTAGCAAACACAGCCCATTTTTTTCATGATATGGTGTGGTATAATGTTCTCATAATTTGTAGCTGAGGAAATGAGAAGAAAAAGAGAGTACATACCACACACACACACCCCATCAGCAGGTTTGCTTATTTGGAAGTATATATCTAGGATTGCAGCCTAAGAGATGGAAAGGGTGAATTAATAGCTGCACATCTAAAACTCAGCATCACCATAGTGTCTTAATGAATAGCTATGTGAGCTTTGCTTGAGACTGCCAGGAATTTAAAAATTCGTATTGTTGTAGTTTAATTGCAGGAGTCAAGATTTAGCTAGATTACGCAACGCTTTAATTATATAAGAAGATAAGCTGTCCCAAGGTTTGTCATTATCGTAAACAATAGTCCTCTGAAATTTTACTATTGGTAACTAAAAGATGTCTGTAAAAAAAACTGAATTCTGTTGCAGTTGAATGTAATGTCCCATTGACAGTTTTATGTAGATGCTTAGAGCTTTGCACTACTTGGAAGTAAGCCTTCCCAAGTTCAGGGTGGGGGGGTTGCTTGCTAGTAAATATCCCTAAGATTGCAGCTTTACAGTTTTTGGAACCAGCCCCTCATGAAGTAGACTGCTATGTCTGAGAAACTTGTTCCTGCTTGCTTTCTAATGTGTCACATTGGCTTCAGACATGCCTGCACATCATGCATGCTTCTTTGTCCAAAAGGGTTCTTAAAATATAGGTTTTCACTTTGGCATACATTCACATCTGAATATTGTTTTGCCTCTAGTGCTTTTTATGGCTTGAAAGCTGCCCCCCCAATAGCTGGCTTCAAGCACTGCTTAAAAAATGTCTGTGATTTATTTATGGCCTTCTAGAAAGTGACTAGCAAGATGTAAAGAAAACTATTTTGGATCAGTTCTGAAGAAAACACATGTGGTGCTTGCTTTTCCCTTTCCCCTTTCTGCAGTGTTCACCCTTACCCCAGTCTTCTTTATTTCAGTTTTGTGTTGGCTCTGGAGGTGGTGGCTTCTTATCTAAAGTTGGAAAGTCATACCTGTTTTCATGCACTCTAGAACAGATCTACAAGCTTTATTTCTTCAGTGGTTAACTGTGGGATAGTGACTTAGCCTCTCTACCAGTACCAGCTAAAAGGCAATCATAAAATATTCATATTTTGAAATTTCACCAATACTTAATAAGGTACTTATATTCTGCTGCTTTTTACCCATTTGAAAACCAGTGCTTGCTGTTTGTTCAGTAGTACACTATACCTATATATATTGCTTTAATGTACAGGAAGAAAATCAGAACAATCTATCTACTCAGAGGCAAAGTCAAATCTGCACAAATTACTTTTATGGATGAATATATTTCAAGCAGCAGATGAAACTGCTTCAGTCATCGGAGCGCTGCTTATCTCCGAAACCTCAGACAGCAAGTGGTTAATTTTGAAACGCTGTATAAACTGATAAAAGCATTGCTGTGGAAGAGCATGTGTAAAATTATAAATCATCCTTCACAACCAATGTTGGCCATAGCTCTGAAAGACACTTAGGCTGGAAACACATCAGAACTGGATAAAACCCGTAATGTGTTTCTTCATCACCTTAGATCATGAGCCAAATACGTACTGCTCCATATCTTCAACAGCTGCCTGGAATGCTGTGCCAATCCTAAAACGCTGTGGAAGGCAGAATTTTATTGCAGGAACTAAACCTGGCAAAACTGTTTTGCGTGAGTTTTTCAGTGACATGTCCTATGGTTAATCTATTTCAGCCTTGAGATTCCAAGCAAACTTTAGAGCAAGTTATTTGGCTAGCTAAATATTTTTATTGATTTCCTCCCCTGCCGAGCCATTGTGCTATATATTATGCTATTCTGCCGGGATTCCTGAGTTTAAATTTGCCAGTTTGAGCATATCTTGTCACTCTTGAAAGATCTGCAATGCACCAAATTGTTCCTGGACACATTTCAAAGTTCTGATGTTAAAACCCCAAATAATTTGAGACCTGGTTATTTGAAGGACTGCTGTTTCCCATATGAATGTGTGGTGGGGTTTTTAAAAAAAAAATCTTAGAGAGAAGAGGTACATCTCTAGGTACCTGAGAGAGAACATGTGCTTCCCAGCAACTGATATTGAGAAGTATGCAGCCTCTGTTACTGGAAGTACTGTACAGTGGTACCTCAGGTTACATACACTTCAGGTTACAGACTCCGCTAACCCAGAAATAGTACCTCGGGTTAAGAACTTTGCTTCAGGATGAGAACAGAAATCGTGCGACTGCGGCGCAGCAGCAGCGGGAGGCCCCATTAGCTAAAGTGGTGCTTCAGGTTAAGAACAGTTTCAGGTTAAGAACGGACCTCTGGAATGAATTAAGTACGTAACCAGAGGTACCACTGTAGTACATAGCCGGTGAAGACCTCTTCATTTGTAGCATCATGTCTGTGAAATGCCTTCCTTACACGAGGGGAGGGCACTTAACATTGACTAAGGTAACAGTGACTGTACCTACTTACTTAAGAGTAAACCCCATTGAACTCAATATGACTTATTTTTTAGTAGAATGATGTATAGGATTTTACTATTCGGCACAGAGTTAAAACTTACTTTTATCAATATGTGGTTACTTCAGGATTTGCTGTCTTAGCAGCTCGGCTTCCTTACTGTTTCAGACTAAATGGTTTAATTTTGTTTGAGTTTCATTGGTTATGCTGCTGTTTTTTATTTTTCTCTCTAATGGTACATTTCAATTTTTTTATAGGCTGCTTTGTAGATCTTTTGATGTAGAAAAGTGGGATACAAATGTTGAAATAAAAGATTCCTCACATATCTTCCTTAGAACAAGACTTTTGAAATGTCCAGTCGCATGTACTTTGATTTTATTGTTCTCAACAGCTCTTGCTGACTTCTTAAAGACAAGTGGAACACACTCAAAACATTTTAAAATTAAACATCTTAAAACCGGAATTAATAAAGTTGTCTCAGCATGATGAGGAGTGTTTTCTCTAGGATGTTAATAAACTGACTTGTCTATATTGTATACATTTACACTGGAGTAAGACTCAGTGAACTCAGTGGGTTTCGCCTCGGATGATACATGTATATAGGATTGCACTCTGAATCTTATTGCAGTGAGCAACTTGCAGTTTTGAAATACATGTACAATTCAGTAAAACTTATATTCAAATATTGTGTGTCTGAAGCAATTTCAGCCAGGAACTTAAACATCAAATATTTCTCCCTGTGTTAAACTTGGTCGATAATGACTCGTATCTGTGCATAGTGTAGTGCTGGCTCTATGTGTTCATCTGAGCAAATGGAAGTTTATTCAAACCTTTCCCTTTTAAGTGAAATCCCTGGTGCATTACATGAGCTAAAACAAATTCAGACATTTGGTTTTCATTAGCTTTGTAACTGAAACAAAAACATATTTAATCCCAGAGTATTTTGAAGTTAATGTGCAACTTTGCTGGGAAGGTATTTAAACCGTGGTATCAGTTGCAAGTCGGCCACATGCCAATGTCTCAAAACTGTCACTGAGCAAGATGTTAAATTACTTTTAACGTGCACAAGATTACATTTGTGTGGTGTAGTGGTATGAAGAGATTTGGGTGAGGTGCAAGGGAGGCTTGAGAACAAAAGCAACTGGTGAAAAAAGCAGCTGATAATGAAATGCAAAACCAACCCTTGCAGTTGTTTCTGCAATGATGGCTTTCTTGTGGCCATTGTGCAATTTTGTCAGCAACAGGCAGGAGTCTGAAGGGTGGGCAGAGGAGGCAGGGGACAAGAAGATGACCCAGAAGAAGGAGCCGGTGATTTGTGGGGTTCGGTGCTACCTGTGAGGCAGGGGGAGAAGAAGAAGCTGGGCAGACAGAGACAGAAGAAAAGCAGGCAGAGGGAGAGCTGCAGGGAGGCGTAGAAGTGGAAGAGACATTTTCACAGAGAGAGCTGGCTCCTTAGAATCTCCTCCATCCCCTCCCCACAGTCTCCAAGGTCAAGGAGGGGCTTAAGGGGCGACAGGAGCAGGTGGAGATGCCTCACAAGAGAAGTCGCTTGTGCACACCACATCAGAAGAGAGGGTTTAAATCAGTGATGGCCAAACTTGTTTTGGAACTACAATTCCCATCATCCCTGACCACTGGTCCTGTTAGCTAGGGATGATGGGAGTTGTAGTCCCAAAACAGCTGGAGGGCTGAGTTTTTGCCATCACTGGTTTAAATGGTCTGGAGGAGGCCTGGTGCTCCAACTGCTGAGGTGGAGCACAGGTCAGAGGAAGGAGATGTCCAGCTAGCTATTTAGCAAGAGCGGTGCTTGAGATTCTTTCACTTAGGAGCTGATTTATTCAAGTGCTTTGCCAATAAAGAACTAAACTTCCAATTGCATGTCCTCCTTGCAGGGGACTGGATGTGCTCAGGAAAAGATTTGCCCTTGCTATTCTACTTGGGAGTATTTAGTTGGAAATGAAAGGAACTAGGACTGTCGTCTCACTAAGGAAATCTTAGCTGGATAAAAAGTTTTAATTAAATCTGCAAGAATTGGCAAATGAATTAAAAACAAGGGGAAATATACCTTATTTGTGGGGGGAGGGTTTTTTGTTATGGCGATGGATATGTGCGTTATAGCAGGCAACCGCTTAGAAGAGGCCTCCTGTATAACAGTGTCAGGGGGAGGGAAAGATCATGCATTTTCCAAGATGGTGCCCACCTGCAATTTTCATAAATACCTGTGTTAAAAATTATTTTTTCTTTTGAAAAAATCTGGGAAACGTTTCTTAAAATTCCAAAAAAGCACCCTGACAATCAGTCTACCCAGCCCTGCAGATCTACAAAGAACCATTGTGGACAAAGTTTGTGGAACATAAACAGGAAAAGGGGCATAATGGAGAAGTGATGAGAATGAGAGATCCCAGGACAGGATGCGACATATGACCAAAGAAATGGAAAAATGTATCGACAGGACTACACAATGTGCTGATACAGGATGTTTGGATTGAAGGAGCATGCTATTATGGGCAATTATCATGTAAAATACTATTTATTGTTACTCATTTATATACTGCTTATATGCCAAAATAGTTTCTAAGAGCTTATAGAGCCTGCCAGCTATTCATCTGAGAACTGCTCTCAGTGTAAATTATGACATAAGCATCATAATTATCGAATCGTAGAATGTTAGAGCTGAAAGGGACCCTGCGAATCATCTCACCCAATCCCTTGGAATGGAGGATTATACATTTGTCCCATAGGGGGATCAAACCTGCAACCTCGGCATTATTATGAATGTTTTCTACCCAGTTTCTTATTTTGCTTAAGGGATAGTATATGTTACTGATAGAAAAGTATAGAGTGACTGCACAGTGTGTTTTTTGTTGTTGTTTAGTGGTTTCCGACTCTTCGTGACCCCATGGACCAGAGCATGCCAGGCACTTCTGTCTTCCACTGCCTCCCGCAGTTTGGTCAAACTCATGTTAGTAGTTTCAAGAACTCTGTCCAACCATCTCGTCCTCTGTCGTCCCCTTCTCCTTGTGCCCTCAATCTTTCCCAACATCAGGGTCTTTTCCAGGGAGTCTTCTCTTCTCATGAGGTGGCCAAAGTATCTGATTTTTGATCCTAATTGAATTATTCATATTTCCTTACCCTGATTATTTATTTATTTATTTATCTTTTTATTTATTGAATACATTTATATATTGCTTAATATCAGGACAGTCTAAGCAGTTTACAAAAAGAATTGTGTGCGTGTGTGTATATATACAAACAATGAAACTAAAATACTGCAATACAAGATAAAACAGTAAAATCTCCCCTCCTGCCCAAAGGCAAGAAACACAGCACATTTCAAAAACATCTTAAGAGTCAGCGACCCCTTTGCTTTGTTGCAAAGGTTTCAAATTCTTCTCTTCAAGTCACCTAAGTTATTTTGGCGTCATATGAACTGCTATGTAAGTGGATGCTTGCAGAATTGGTCTTTTATGCCTTGGAGGGAATAGTTTAGCCTATAGAAGAAGAAGGAGGAGGAGGAGGAGGAGAATGATTTTAACATGGGCCTGTCTTATATATTGTGTAGTATCCAGTGCTGTCGCTTTGCTGATGGAAGGTGTGAGCAGAACAGAGAGGGATGCAATTTTTAGTGACTGCCCCCCACCAGTCCCTGAACTTCCCTAAATTTGCTCTGGAGGGTTGTGGAGCCCAGAGCGGATTTTGGGGGTGCAGGGTGCTTCAGAAGAGAGAGAAAATCTCCCTCTTCCACCTGACTGATGCCTTCTATCAGCAAAGGGCAACAGCATCAGATACCCCCTGTTCTTCTTTATAGCGGCTCATTGGCTATCTTGACTTGAACAAGAGTTATCTCGGGGGGGGGGGGCGTATTTATTTAACATTCAGGAAAAGGGCCAGGATCCTTTCGAAACTGTTTGTAGATTTAAGGTTAGGTTTGGAAAGTTCCTGGTGAACATACCAGTTTGATGTTTAAAAGTACAATATATGTCAAAATGTCTTCAAATAATTGGGCCTTAATGGCAAAGTTCTGACCGTAACTGCCAGGCAGAAACAGCCATCTGTTCTCCATGTCGTTTCATTATTTTCATGCATGCTTGAACCATCCTTTGATTTCCACTTGCTTACTCCGTTTCCTTTGAACTGTAATGTGCTTAATAATTTTTAGGAATGTGAAAGCCTGAAGAATTTAAAAGATGTATATTGGTGTCTCTTTAAGGTAGCAAATTGGAACTGACAACCTTTAAAAGGTTGTAATATTAACTTGAAGCTTTTTTATTTTTCTTTAAGAAGTCAGATTAAGGATGCTCAAGATGGAAATAATACAGTTTTGCTTCTAATGCAAGTTTGCCAGCTAAAATAGGGCAAATGTTCTTCCAAAGCTAATGTAGAAGTGGTCAGAGTACCTTTGCCAAAGAGCTGCCTATTAAAATCTTCACACTGTCAGGTCCCTCAGGCTCTGCTTCTGATACTGTTCTCTTTTACTGCAGGAAAGACTGCTGATGTCAATGCACCATTCCTCTTTTTTTGCGGGGGGGGGGGGAATTTGATAGTTGAGTACATTGCAGATCTTTGATTTATTCAGATACATTTCTGAATTTCTTGTGGCTCTTTCTGTTATGCAACTTATTTGCACTTCCTTTTAAAAATCAAAACTCCAGTTTTGGAGATGGGTGGTACAAAAGCGTTTTATTATAACTCACCCTAAGAAAGAAAGAATGTCAAAAATTACACGTATCTGAACTGTAATATTAGATTATGTATGTATTTACTACATTTTAACAAATACATAAGGGACGCGGGTGGCGCTGTGGGTTAACCCACAGAGCCTAGGACTTGCCAATCAGAAGGTCGGCGGTTCGAATCCCCGCAACGGGGTGAGCTCCCGTTGCTCGGTCCCAGCTCCTGCCAACCTAGCAGTTCGAAAGCACGTCAAAGTGCAAGTAGATAAATAGGTACCGCTCCAGCAGGAAGGTAAACGGCGTTTCCGTGTGCTGCTCTGGTTCGCCAGAAGCGGCTTAATCAAGCTGTATTCCGGCTCCCTCGGCCAATAAAGTGAGATGAGCGCCGCAACGCCAGAGTCGGTCACGACTAGACCTAATGGTCAGGGGTCCCTTTACCTTAACAAATACATTGTGGGAAGAGCCAACAAAGTTCAGTATATAGTTGTAATGGCTTCTACCATACTTTTTCCAGTAAACGTAATATTCTGTTTCATTTGGGGGATTTTCTGTTGCTTCAGCACAATGATGATCTATGTTTCCTTGATGTACCTCCAGTGTGCCCATCCAGTGCTAGTTAAAATGTATTCTTTATTACCTCAACAGTGCTGAGCCAATGGATTTCATTAGGGAACCATTAAGAAAACACCTCTTACCTTTTCTTCTACAACAGAAAACTTACCGGTACTCATCCAGTCCGGTTTTTAGAAAACAGAACAGAACAACGCTACTCGATTGTGGGCTTGGATGTTGCCTTACTTTAGAGCAGGGTTTCTCAAACTTGGGTCCCCAGCTGTTTTTGGACTACAACTCCCCTCATCTGTAGCTGATGTCATGGATGATGGGAATTGTAATGCAAAAACAGCTGGAGACCCAAGTTTGGGAAACCCTGCTTTAGGGTAGTAAACTTCCAGCCTGTGGGCCTGTTCTGGCCTGTCAAGGGGGTCCAGTTGGCACATGCCATTTTCCCCAAACCTTGCCCCCCTGTCAGTCAGGTGATGCTTGCGGTATGCAGGCTTCAGCTGTTGTGGAATGGAGAAAGAAGTGATTTGCCAGCGCGTTGCTCAGAGCTTCTTAAAGTGCTGAACATAAGGCTAGCAATGGCCCTTGAGCTATGGTATCCAAGGTATTTTATTTTGATGTCTCCAGACAAAGCAGAGGTATCATAAAGCTATCATAAAAAGCTGAGAGAATATTTCAGTCCTGGGTGAGAATGGAGCTGTGAAAACATATTTGCAAAGGGCGAGGAATAAATGTTAAAGATTTATCAATATGCATAACATTGCAGCTGATGGAGGGTTAATTACCAAATTACATTATCTCCAAAAGCACACAAAATTAGCCAACCAAGGAAAAGTCAAAGTAAAAAGTTTCATAGAGTCTGAAGAGAGTGACTCTAACATACTGTCCAGTAGTACCAGGCCCTTATACAGTCATACCTCAGGTTAAAGTAGCTTCAGGTTGAGCGTTTCCGGGTTTTACCGCTCAAAATGACATCATGCACATGCGCAGACGTGGTGAATCGCGACCCGCGCACGCGCAGACACTGGTTGCGTTCTCTTCAGGATGCAAACGGGGCTCCGGAACGGATCCCATTCGCATCCAGAGGTTCCACTGTATATAGTGGGAGGGTGGGACTACTGTAGGACTAATCACATTCGTTAACAGTCGTCAATAGGTTTACCATACCCATTGAGTTAATCACTCATCCCCTACTACCCTTCTGAGAAAAACCTCACCCCACCCTCCCACTGTATATAAGGGTCTGGTGACTTCTGTTTCAGTGTATCTGAAGAAGTGTGCATGCACACAAAAGCTTATACCCAGAACAAACTTAGTTGGTCTCTAAGGTGCTAATGGACAATTTTTTAATTTTTTTATTTATTTCGACTGCGTCAGACCAACACGGCTACCTACCTGAATGTAAATCTACAGACTGCAATATGAGGGAATTGTAAAGGTGGTGTATTTTCTTTTTTCTTATTGCTGATTCTGTTTGGTGCAATAAATACTTTCTGGTCCAGTTTGGGCTACTAAATGGTAGTTTGAACTCTGCATCAGGCAGAATGGAAAACAATCAGCTATATGGAGACCACATTATACTCTCATGGTTTAAACCTCAGCACAGTAGGACGGAATGCTCATAGTGGGTTAAATCCTTTTGCAAGCATCTATAGTCTTGTGACTAAATCCTAATAGATGGTATTTTTCTTGAAACTGGATTTCCTTTCCATGTCTCTATAGAAGGAAGTGGTTTAGCCAAAGAACACATTTAAGGACACAGAATTTAATTCTACTGTAGTCGAATATTCGGTTTTGATAAGAAATAATCTTTTGGACTAGGGATATTGTGTACATTTTGAATTCAAATAAAGTTTCCAAGAGCCTGTTAATGTTATTTTTTATCTGAAAAGATTAAAGTAGGCTGTTACTGCCTTCTGTCTCAACTTTCCTATTAGCCGGCAGAATTATTTCTGCTTCACTGTTCCAGATTGTTAAGCTGTTGCAGAGAAAGTTATTGGCATACGGCTAGAAATTTCTGATAACCTCATGGCTTAGTCCAATTGATCCTATTAAAACTATGCATAATCCACTGGGGGAGGGGGGCAGTGGAGTTTCTTTGCTCTTACACTCCTCATATTATTACAACCAGGAGTTGTTATTGTTGTAATAGCTCTTGAAATGCATTTTTTAAAAATCCAAGGAAGTTCTTCCCTGTATCAGAAAGCACAACTATCTCATTATTACCCTGATTCACTCCGTCCCTTTTGCTAGAAAACTGTCAGGTATGCAGTAAAGAAGTTTTGTTTTTTCATTTAATTGAAGTGCATTGTATTTACAGTGGAACCTCGGTTGTTGATCACTTCAGAAGTCAAATGTTTCGGCTTCCGAACGCCAACAACCTGGAAGTGAATGCTTCCATTTTCAAACGCGCCTCGGAAGTCGAACGGCTTCCGAGGCGCGTTTCTCCATTTTCTCAATTGATTTTGCCAACTGGCAATTGATCCTCGGTTGTCAAACATTTCGAGAGTCGAACGGTCTTCCAGCATGGATTATGTTTCGCAACCGAGGTTCCACCATAGCACATGTGGAAGAACTTCTGGGAGAAATTTGCTGTGCATGGAAATGAATTGTTTCCCATGAATCAACTAGTTGCCGCTGCTTAAATAGCTGGTCTTTGGGGTGGTACCGGGCCATGAATGGGAAGGATGGAATATTTCTGATGTGAATTAAGACTGGTTGGCCATGAGCCCCAGAAGAGCCTCCTATATCTGTAGGGCCAGAACCTGAACCCTTCTGGACACCATCCTCTGAGTCTGAGATGCCAAAGAAATGCCTTCCCAGGACCTCACCAGTGCAGCTGTGCAAGGAATGCACCAGCCAGGAGACCAGGGAATGGAGTGCCTGTATTCAACCCATCAGCACGGCTCTTTAAGAGGACCTTGCCTGTCCACCAGCCAGAAGACTAAGGGAATGGAGTGCCCGACTCCAGTTCAGGAGGCTGGCTCTTTGAGAATCTACATCTGGTCACAAGGGAATGGAGCATGAGAGAGAGGTAGTCTTGAGAGCAGGAGCTTAAAAAGGTTTGGTCTGCTCTCAGTCTTCGTTGGATCAAGTTGCTCACTCGAACCTAGCTGCGGTCCTGCAACCCCCTGATCAGCTTTGCTTCTAGCCTTTGCTTGTCATGCCTGCCCACCTTGGTGTCAGACCCATAATCTTTCTTTATGACCATCCTCTTTAACTTTAGCCATATTTCGATTTTGGATCAGTGGTTCTCAGACTAAGTGGGCTCCCTGAGTAGAGCATGCCTGGCGGGAAGGGGTGGGTGGGAGACACATTCCATCTAGAGCAGTGATGGCCAAACTTGGCCCTCCAGCTGTTTTGGGACTACAATTTCCATCATCCCTGACCACTGGTCCTGTTAGCTAGGGATGATGGGAGTTGTAGTCCCAAAACAGCTGGCGGGCCAAGTTTGGCCATCACTGATCTAGAGAGTAGACCCAGCAGTGGGCAGAATTGAGAGACTTTCCTCCAAGTAGCAGGCGTCGTGTTGCAGCAATCTAGACTGCTTTGCAAACCATGGACACTATAGGGAGGGCATCCAGAGCTGGGGAGGAGAAACGAAAGGCCCATTATACAATTGAAACTCTGCATAGTATTGCAAACAACCTAAGAAAGGAGATAGTAGAAAACCCACCTCTTAACAAGGACTCTAGTCCAGGAATCATGAAGAATGATGCATACATAATGCCATAATAACGTCAGTTCCAGATATTTTAGATAAATGAAACTCAATTTTACAGCTGTTATATATTCAAATAGTGCATTGAACATTGGCGAGTTCTTCTATAAACCAGATATACCCAGCAAACAAGGTGGTCCAATATGATCAAATCAGCAACAGCCTAATAGTATGTGAAATCACATTATGGATTACTTTTCTAGGGCCTACTTTTGAATACAGTGGTACCTTGGGTTAAGTACGTAATTCGTTCCAGAGGTCCGTACTTAACCTGAAACTGTTCTTAACCTGAAGCACCACTTTAGCTAATGGGGCCTCCTGCTACTGCTGCGCTGCCGGAGCACAATTTCTGTTCTCATCCTGAAGCAAAGTTCTTAACCTGAAGCACTATTTCTGGGTTAGCGGGGTCTGTAACCTGAAACGTATGTAACCTGAAGTGTATGTAACCTGAGGTACCACTGTACATGGGATATCTAAGGGAGTTTTCTCCAGTGCAACTTAGATGTGTTTGTTACTTGCCAAAACCATCTTCCATATAACTCTGATAGTAGTGATGATAAATTATGGACACTGAGTTAAAGTGATCTTTGACCATCTTAGCCAAAAGCAAACAGTGCTTGGTAGATATGGATTGTATTTGCATAAGCTTGCAATTTTATATTGTAAATGTATTTCAGTGTGCTGCTTTAATTCACAATGTTTGCCTCAGATCTGCGAGCTGCTGAAGCACTAAGTTTGAAGTTCTGACAAGCAGATCTTGTCTTCAGGTAGATCAAACGTTTTGTGGAAGGCTGAATCAGTCTTCACTTCCAGGAAGAAATGTTGGCTATTTATTATGTCATAAAGACACAGTAAAATGCATCTTAGATTTTTGTGTTTCTTTGTTTAGAGTATTTTTGTTTAAACCCCATTTTTAATTTTCTACATCAAGTTAACAGCTGGGTTAACCGTTGCATCAAACAGATTGATGTGTGCTAGTAAAATAGAGGTTCAGTTAATGTTTCCCTTTCATCAATTTCCATTGTAAAATGCAGCAGCTGGAGAACTTTGAAGAACCACAATAGTATGTACACGTAGCTACTTGACTTTAAAGCAGTGTTTATTTTTTGAGGTAGTAATTTTTTTTTAATGCTTTGAAGTTCTGGTCATCATCTCTAGAGATGGCTTTGTAATAAGACTACATGAGAGTTGATTCTTTAACGGGATTAAATCAGTGTTTTTGTTTTTACCAGCTATTACTATGCTACAGACTGTGTGGGGCAGGGCAGGTGTAGGATTTTATCATGTTTGACTATATTCCTGTGTGGATATTTGCTTTCTTGACATAGCTGTATTATTATAATGAACAGGGTGGTAAGAGATTTCCTGTTTTGGGAGATTCATAATCACAAACATGGCAAACGTGATTTTTTTGTGTGGTGTTACACCAGTCACTTTCAACAGCAGTATGCATACATGTACACAACTTAAAATGTCCACATATGTAGAGCTGGAACCCCTGATTGGTCCAGGCTTCCGAGGAGGATGCACACAGGTCTTTATAAATGTTTTGCACTTGAATGTGATAGCCGTACTCTGCTTATGGCCTTTCCCCAGTTGATGGAGAAGTTAACTTTTATTTATATTTTCCTGGATCTTTGTTGGGGTATGTTCTTACACTTTTGGGCAGCTTCACCTATACCTTAAAACTGATCTCATTTAGTATTAGTTATATCTAACCTCTTTGAAATATATGTTTAGGGAAGTTTTTAATGTTTGATAATGTTGCTTTTTTATTATTGTTATTGGTGTTCTGTTGAGAGCCATCCAGAGTGGCTGGGGAAACCCAGCCAGATGGGTGGGGTGTGTATGTATGTATGTATAAATAAATATTATTATTATTATTATTATTATTATTAATTATTAATGCCTTTTTGAACATTTTCTACCTGCTTTAAGACTGAGGTAGGAAAAAATAATGTTGCAGTTGGCCCTTCTCTAGGAAAGACTTTTCCATAACAAAAATCACATGTTATACTGTAACTGGTGTGGCTCCATACTTCAGGTGATAATTGTGCTCCTCACTTAAAAACACAACACATGTAAAGTGTGAAGGATATTCTAAACTTTGAGCATCAAGGTATTTATATCACAGGGGCCGTTGCTAAATCAGGACTATGCGGAGATGTGCGCATGGATCTGAATCAATTTTAGTTGCATAAGCAGACAGTGACTTTGGAAATTAATGCATGTATATACAGCAGCTTTGGTCTTTTGGCAGTCATTAAGTGGTTAGTCTGAAACTAATTAAGCCCCATGAAGGATTTATGGCATACCTTGTCATCTCCCTTAAATATGTTTTTCACATTGTTGTAACATCTTCTAAATGGAATTTTAATGCACGCTTTAAACTTGATACTGATTAGCCAGTACAAACTATCTTGAATTTTGGGCGGGAAAGCCCTAGGCACAAATCCTACTGCAGGGTCCTCCAGGGTGAGGAGGTTCGCATCTAGTGGAAAGGAAGCCCTGTAACCAAGACCCCACCACTCCCCCCCCTTATGGGGGGAGGGAACCATGTTTAAAACTGCTTAATAATAATAATAATAATAATAATAATAATAATAATAATAATTATTATTTGTACCCCGCCCATCTGGCTGGGTTTCCCCAGCCACTCTGGGCAGCTTCCAACAAAGATGAAAAATACACTAAAATGTCACATATTAAAAACTTCCCTGAAGCCTTCAGATGTCTTCTGAATGTCAGGTAGTTGTTTATCACTTTGACATCTGATGGGAGGGCGTTCCACAGGGCGGGCGCCACTACCGAGAAGGCCCTCTGCCTGTTTCCCTGTAACTTGGCCTCTCGCAGTGAGGGAACCGCCAGAAGGCCCTCGGAGCTGGACCTCAGTGTCCGGGAAGAACGATGGGGGTGGAGATGCTCCTTCAGATATACTGGACCGAGGCCGTTTAAGTAAAGATAGCTAAGTAAAGATAGCTATCCACCTGTCCCCTCCCTCTCCCTGCCCTGTTTCCTCCAATTGGGGTTCCCACAGGTGATCACCCCCAAATGGTAATGACAAGAGTAGCAAGGCTGGTTGCGCCAGTGATTTTTGAGGTGCCACTTCAGGTGACAATGGGTAGACAATGGGACCCTGCCCGACTTCCCTTGTGTGGTGGCATTTCTTTGCATGTTCAGACCCAGAAACCTCCTCCCTAAATAAATTTTCACTTGACTCAAAATTTTGGTTTGGTTTATGGCAGAATTTAGGTCACAACTTTATTGATTACAGAAAGTGACTGGTTACATAGGCTCTGGTTCAACTAGCTCCCTGCCATGCAGGTAGCGCTGACCCAGGGCACCAGCATAGGTCAGCCAAGGGTGAACACCTGGATAAGCGGAAAGCTGGAACAGGCTAGCTCTGCCATCCAAATGGACTCAGGCACGGGCACAACCCCCTCTCAGGGATTGACCAAACTATTGAGTCCCTGGATTCCTTTAATGGAATACCTTCACATAGGGATGGCGAGAGTGTTCTCCCATCCCTATCACCTGAACCAGAGCCTATCCGCAACCTTACAAGTTGTGATGATTTGCTACGCGGCAGGTGAAACCCAAATGGCAACAGCCTATCAGCCAAGTGGGGAAAATTCCTGCAGTGCCCCAGTCCTAACGACAGATGACACACAACGACATAGTAAGGTCAAGCGCAACAAGCCCTAAAAGTAGGGAGAGGTGGGTGGGTGTTCCGAATGCATGCACCGAAAGAGGAAGCTCTGGGTCACGTGCATGTGCATAAATAGGTCCCTCAAACCGTTTAGACTGCGTCCCATTGGCCAGATTGTACCCAGCTTTGAGGGACCTACCAATCGGGTGTTGTGGCTAACCAATTGTACCCACCCACAGCACAGGGTGTCTGTTGTCCAGGTCTCACCGCAATACGTGCCCTCTTTAAGGGAGGACCTGATTTGCCTGAGGCTCTCTGCCTATGTGTGTGTATATATATGCAAATGCTGGTAGAGGGTGCCAAACTGGATCTTTGACCCTGGTGAAATAAAGGCTAGTTTCGCCACTGCTTGTATTATGTGCATGTATCTCTTTTAGTCTTGAATAAGTTATGACTGGGTGTGTGCTCACTGGAAGGACAGATCATGAAGCTGAGGCTCCAGTACTTTGGCCACGTCATGAGAAGAGAAGACTCCCTGGAAAAGACCCTGATGTTGGGAAAGATGGAGGGCACAAGGAGAAGGGGACGACAGAGGACAAGATGGTTGGATGGTGTTCTCGAAGCTACCAGCATGAGTTTGACCAAACTGCGGGAGGCAGTGGAAGATAGGAGTGCCTGGCGTGCTCTGGTCCTTGGGGTCACGAAGAGTCGGACACAACTAAACGACTAAACAACAAGTTATGTATAATATTCAAGGAAGGTTATAAGGAATTCTGGTTTTGTGTAGGGGTGTCAGAGAATATGTAAGCTTCACCTCTCATGGAGAACCTGTTGTAAAGCTAGAGATTCATTATGAGACACTGACTTGCGATAGCTGTGTTTTGCGATGGCCTCTGGCTTTTGTGGGGGGGGGGGAATTAGAAACCAGAGCCTTTCCATAGTGCAGTAATAACAATATTGCGACCCTTTTCTTTGGGCAAGTTAGTTAGAAAGCTCTCTTTGACTTTAATTATTAGTTTACCCTGCCATGTGAGCAGAGCACCTCCTAAATCCGGTTTATGCCTTGAAGGCGTGAGAATTTCTCTACTGCTTGAGGTCTGTGCAAATCATCTGCACTACAAAGGAATCACATCTCAGTCCATTTTGGTAATCTGGGAAGGACAAATATTTAGAAACGGCTGTGTAACAATAGCAAAAGGAGAAGTAAATTAAAGTGTGCTGGGATCTTGTCCTAAATTGTATTTGACTTGAAGTTCAGGAAGGAGAAAAATGCCTTCTTTGATTTAGTTTTTTAAATGGGAGGAGGAACTAGAGCATCCCAAGAAAGCAAAAATAAGCATTTGATTTGTTGTTTTTAAAATAGTGTCTCAACTTTTTAATTTGATTTTTTAAAAAATACATTGGTGTAGCACAAGCTTTATTTTATAATTCAGAACAGTTGAGAAATGGTTTTATTTGTCTTGGCTGTTGCACCTTTATTTAATGTACTTAAAACATTTATCCTCTGTTGAGCTTTAGAGATCACGGTGAACATGTAAAATTAGGAATTAGCAAATAAAACTCTCAATATAATATTACATCACTGCAGTATTGTGGAGTATTTGTGTATATTCTGCACATGATCAGAAACCTGCTCCACCTGACATAAATATGCTTCAGAATAAAATAATTAAATGTGCAGTAAAAAAGACACCATAATAAAGTGAAAACTCTGAGGCCCTGTCGTTCTGCCCAGTATCTGAACTGGGGACTCTGAGGCCTGATTTATAGTTGTTGTAGAGAGGAGTGATATAAAATTATTAAATTGTGAGTGACCTGACTTGGTTCTCTGAAGGTTTTAGAGCCTACTTCAGGCACAAAGAGAAATGGAGTTTTGAAAGGTTGTTCTTTGTAACAGACAGACTTTACGAAGCCAGTGGATCCTGAGACAGATGGATGCCAACAAGGGGAAAGTGAAACAAGTAGATTGGCCATGCCTGGTTTAAATACCTAAGAGCCTGACCTTTTGATCCTGCAGGGGAAATACAGCAGGACCTTCTGCCTGCTGATTTTAGGCATCCAATTTTTCTAGTTCCTTGTAGCTCAAATCTCCAGCTGTAGCAAGCGAAAAACTGATTTTTGTTTAGTAGTCTTTGTTGGAACTACAGCTGCAGAGAACATTCAGTGTGTGACTTATAGAATCATAAAGTTAGAAGGGACCATGAGGATCATCTGGTTCAACCCCTTGCAATGCAGGAATCTTTTTGCCCAACACGGGGCTCAAACCCACAACTCTGAGATTAAGAGTCTCATGCTCGACCAACCAAGCTATCAGGATCTTAAGAGGTTAATTCTGTTATTGGTCTAACTGACAGCAAACTTAATTGGCTGGAGGTTCTAGTCTGTTGGGTTTTGGCTGTGAGTGAAGAGGAAGATTGAAATTTGAGTAATGGAGGAATTGGAGGGGAAAGTGGTTCTGCAGGCAGTTTCCTCCCTTTTTAGGCTTGACGTAACAAAGACAACCCCCACCCTTCATTTCTCATCATATTATATGCTGTTCTTGTTCAGTTGGTTAGCATTAAAGTATTATCAGAATTTCATTTTCTATCTGGACTCGATTCTGCTTTATTCTTGTCACTCTGATAATGGTGGTTGGACACATTAAATACACACAAACAGTTAAGTGCAAGGTATTGAACCTGAGATCTTTTATGTACAGTACTTGAATTTAGGAAAATGCCTCTTGAGCAAATAGTTTGAAGTCCAGTCCTCATACACTACATTTCTTTCAACCCCTACCTTCCAGCCAGGCAAGCAGCCACACAATTTCTCTGCCATAACAAAAATATTCTGTTTCTACTATAGCTCTATGAAGACACACTGTTTTTTTGGGGGGGGGGGTTGAGCTAGCAAGTTTTATGTTTTATTTCCTTCTCATTACTGTACATGGAAAAGCACAAATTTGCTATAAGGTTTAGCCAGATTATTTAATGATGAGAAGCAGTACAAAGTCATGGTTCTGCTCTTAGTATATTTTAGCAGAGCCTGTTGTATGGCTGGCTGCTTATTTAACATATCTGTGAATGTTAAAAGAACAACCACATTAAAAATCACATTAAAATTACTGGTCCATGGGTTTGTCACATTCTAAATTGCTTAACATTTTGCATTCAATTAGACCAAATGAAAGTTGTTGGTTTTTGTCAGAACAATTTGGTAGCTAGCAATGTCAGTGTCTGCTTGCCTTCTTTTTCTTTTTCCGTACTTGCCTGCTTTAAAGTGCTTTTGTTTCTGATCTTCATGAGCAACTGATGATGAGCAGAGTGTGAACGAGCACTGATGGTACTCTCAGTGTATTGTGCATAATTTCCCCTGACCTGAACTGTAGCCTGTAGTGTTGGGTAGAAGTGTGATACAGCACACCAACCCTTCTAAGAAATTATAGGGGTGGAGCCCATCCAAACACTGTTTTCATTAGCCTTCAGATTACTGAGAATGCTTGTCAGAAACCTTTGGTTTTGGAGGGTGATGTCATGATCATTGCACACGTTGCTTTTACAAGGGGGGCAAATATACAAAAAAGGCCTTGTGCAGTTCAGCCCTGAGAGTGGACATGATGACACTTTAACAAGTATATCTTGGAGAGAGGGAAAAGGAAGGGTCTGTCCAAAGGAAAATGTGAAACTTTGTTATTTTGCATTTTATGTACCGTTGGTTGTTACTTTTTATATATAGTTACTCCACTTTTACTAAGGTTATTTGAGATCACTTTGATTAAGATCCTACAACTCAAACATGCATTTATTTTAATATTAAGACTGTATTCCTATGGTTGCAAGGGAGAGGAACTGAAGGCATTTAAACTGCTTTATGCTGCACCTGGCTGGGCCTATATGCAAGTTTCCAACAACAACTGTACTCTTAACGCTTTCCCTTGCCCTTTGATTTGCAGTGGCTTTTCAGACAGGAGTCTTTCTCATCCCTACCTGGAGATACCAAAGATTGATCCTGGGACCTTTTCCATACAAGACATGTGGTCTACCATGAGGTAGAGGAAAGGGGAAGGAGAGATTTAGACATGCTCAGAAGTTTATTTAAATTTATCTCTGGTTTGTGGCCTGTCAGAGTGCCAGGAGGACTTTGGACCCAAGCCATATTTCAAGATAGCCCCCTTCTGCTTCTTCAGATTATGGAACTCCAACATCTGTTGGCTTTGAAGGAACCAGCCATAGGGAGGGAGTCTGTGAGATCAGATCTCTGACGTTGGAGGGGTAGATTTGACCTAACTTGCAGCCCCTGGAATGCCCTTTCAGATATTGTAGGGTTACGCTCTGGGTTTTTTCATTTTGACAGCTTTCAGGGTCCTACTATAGAATCATTATATCGGCCTTTGTTTCCCTACCATTGGGGAAGGCTCAGGGGAGAAGTTCTGTTTCGCAGATGGGTTATTTCAAAATATGGATGGCTCTCTTACCCACTTGAGAAGTTGGCTACTTCTTTGTGATGCACACTCATCCCTGTAGCTTTCAGATAATTTTCACTTCAAGGCAGAGGTGCCCCTAGTAAGCTAATTGTGTGTGTGTGTGTGTGTGTGTGTGTGTGTGTGTGTTCAGACCAGCACCTAATTGGCTCTAAACAAATGTTTAGTTCATGACAAAACCTTCTGTTTGAGAGCAGCTCCTTCATTTCATCTTTGATATGTTTGTATCAACACCAGGTGAATAGCCTTTCTGTTTTCTCAAAATTGATGACTGTTTCATGGTCAGTTACTTTACACAGGTTGACTTATGGGGAAATGAAATTGCCCTCAAGTGTATCGATCAGGAATCAGCTTCTGATTTAATTCCAAACTAGATTTGATTATGGCACTTCCATGTGCATAAACAAGAATTGTCCCGGGAACTTAGAGCAGGGTCCAAGTTTTAAGACAAAAAGGGGCATACAGATGAAATTCAAAGGCTCCTTACCTGCAGCCCCCACTCTTCTGCTGTGCATTGGCAAAACACTTTGGGGAGAAAAGCTGTAGGTGATGGGGTAGTTCTGTACTTTGCATCTGTGAACTCTTTTTGGCTTCAGAATCAGACCCTTCCCCACAAATGTTCTTGATTGATTGGGGAAGTTCATGTTTAAGTGCATGGGATTGCCACCATCAATTATATTTTCGTCCTTGGCTTCTCATTTTTACTGTGTGGATTGTAAAAGTTATAGCGCAATTGCGAAAGCAGCATCTAAACTAGCATTGATGCATATCAGTTTGATGCCTCTGTCATTGCTGTAGAAGACTGTTGTGCAGTGCCTAACTTGCTGTTTGGAAGAGTTTTTATCCTGTGCACATCTCCTTCTGGTAGCTTAAAAAAATCATTTGTCATTAGTTAAATTTATGGTGGCAGTTTTAGATTTTGAGGAAGCTCTAGTGACCTCTCAGGTAATTCAGTGAACCTGTCACTAATAATTCCATTCCTTAGCTAATAGTACAGAGTTTAATACAGAAATTATGAGCTAGGCCTCTTTCCCCCCAGGGAAGATTTTTTTTAAAAAAACCCCGTTTTTGAAGGGTCAAGGTGCATGTGTAGTGTATTTAAACAGGGGTTAGGAGATTTTGTACTTTGAAGAGGAGTTAAGCTTTCTCTAAGCTCTAAAAGTGTTCTCTTTTTAAGAACACTTTTGGTATAAATCAGTTATATAATAACCCTTGATTCTTAACTTTCTGTTCCTTACCATGAAACTATACACAAATTAATATGAACGCTATTGGAATATCGGTGTACTTCCAAAGTTTTACATAGTTCTAGTATTACAACAGTTCCAATTTGCCCAGCCATATACAGTATGTGGGCTCTGTCCTCATAACTTTCTGGCCTGGCTACAGGTTTTAGGGACTTGGGAATGTGAGAAGAAAGAAAGTTGTTTTAGACTGTTGAAGATGGAGTCTGAGGCTTGCACTGTCTGTCTGTCTGTCTGTCTGTCTGTCTCTGTGCTGTGGTTGGCATGGAATTAATTAGCAGGCTCATATGTTGTGTGAAATTTCTCCCCATCATCAGTATTTTTTGGAACCCTTTTCCAAACCCTTTTTGGAATACCCTTTTCACTGGTATTACAGATGTTGAAAAAGTTTTTGAAAGGAAACTGAGAGCCTGTAGAATGCAAAGGCTGACAAAGTTAATTTGGAACTAAGTGTTAAAACACTTATCAGCATTACAACACACTTTTAAAAGTAAAATAACACTGAGAATTACAGGTGGGTTTCCTCCCCCCTCCCACTTGGTTGTCATGGGTGCGGGGAGAGAACCAGTTTCATATGCGTAATATTAGCTTTTCTGCAAGTACAGCTCTTCACTCATTGCTGTTGGAGAAGATGGAGCCTGAAGCGCCTTCACATATAGAGCTTCCCAAACCAGCTATGATATATATTGTAGTTATATAATTGATCATCATTCAACTATATTTTCTTACTTGTGAATAACAGTGAGGAGGCTGACAAATCCTGCATTAGTTTAAGGACTACGGAAAGCTGTGCAGTGGGAGCATATACCTCCTTCATTGCTCAAGGTTTAGGTTTTTTGAATGTTAAGCTGGTGCAACTGTAAATGGGTTGAACGTTTCCCATAGCCTTGGTGAGTTTGGAAAGGAGCCCTGATAAATTTGTGGCAAGGAGGCACAATGGATTATTTCCTCCTGTCTCTTCAGAGACTGTCAGATCTATGTAATGTCAGTGCTTTTTTTAAAAAAAAATGAAGGTATGAGGGTACTTAATTAAAATTTTAAATTATTATTATTATTATTATTATTATTATTATTATTATTATTATTATACCCCACCCATCTGGCTGGGTTTCCCAGTACTTGCAAGAGTGAGCCAACACATGTGCAAATAATCTTAAATGCACATGATGATTAGTGATTTCTATGACTTACCGGTATTGCCTTGAAATTAATGATAACTTTATTAAATAAGTCACAGTAAGTTTAAGTCCCTTAGCAGTGTACTAGTTGTGCTAGTGGAATGGCTTGCACAGGAGACGGGCCGCAAGGCAGCACAGTTATTGTTGCTGGTTGTGAAGCAGATTATGGTATCCCTGATACTTGTTGCATAACAAGTTTCCGCTAGTATTGCGATGGATTTCGTATTGTGCAGCCATTATTCTTGCACTTAATGCTACTGCAACAGCCCTTGCATTCACAGTCAAAAAAATGTTGAATTTGGGCTTCTGGTTTGAAGAAAATAGTTGAATTTATGCATTGTTTTCAAATAATAATAAAAATTATCTCATATATTTGTTGAGCTAATCCATTTTTAAAAGTTACCAGCTTATAATTAGAGCTGGTGGTTTTCATTTAGTGTGAGCTATGCAAAACTGGAGTGTCCCAGAGACATTTAACACATGCTTCTGAAGGCACTGAAGGTTAGCTCTCTCAAAGCCTGGCCATTGATTTATCTGCACGCAAGAGGAATTCCCAGGCTCCCATCTCTTTGCCAAGAGACAACTAGAAAATATTGTCTCCGCATTGGAAGAGCTGTGTTTGGGCAGTGCTCTCAAACCCAAGCAGCCTAGTGAATAAACATTTAAATTTGTGCTCAAACAACATTTTCTCTTGCCTTGTCTGCTTCAGCCTTCATTAGTGTGTCAGCAAATCTCAGATCAGATAAAACCTTCTGTATGAGCTGTTGCAATGTCCGTTTACTCAAATCACTTGGACCTCTTTTGTAAAGAAAAAAACTCCTGTAGTCTTAATACTTATTTCATTACCCTAAGCAGGAAAAAGTGTAGGTGCTGAATAAAGGCAGCTATTAGAGTCCATGGTGTTACAGTTCTCTGACTTAAGCAGCAACCTCCCAGGTTGATGCCATAACTGTTCATTTGATAAAAGAAACATTTATGAGAGCCATATACATAGCTTAAGTTGTCCCTAATTGAACATTCACAGCCTCCCCCTTTGTGTATGGAAAAACTTTAGCACAGGCAGATTCCAGAAGCCTGCAGAGAATGTAATACAGTGTTATAGAATATTCATTTGTTAAATGCCAAAAAACGCAAATCGAGTAAACCAAACGAGCCATCATAAGATGCAAAGCAGCAGAGATTTTTAAAATATATATATATATTAATGGCTGCATTCCGATTCATCTAGCCATGTAAAGAGTTGATATCATCTCATAAAACTTAAAAACATAGCCATGATGAAAACAGACATAAAACATCAATAACAGTCTTGCATAATGCTAGTTAATAATGAAAGGTAGTGTTCTAAATTAGCCGGGTGAGTTTTGCCACTGGCAACCATGTGGAAACCTCTGGATGCTAGGTTGGCAATGGACGTCTCCATCTAGCTGGCCTCTCCAGTTTTCTTAAGCAGGCAAGCAGAAGAGCTTATTTATTGTACTTATAATTATATATATTTATACACCTTTTTCTACAAGGAGTACATGGTTCTTCCACTGCTCAGTTAATCCACATAACACCCTTGTGAGGTAGGTTAGGTTGAGAAGCAAAATGTCACATAGAGAAGGATCTGAAATATTTTCCTTGAAGCTTGAATCTGTTGTATTCTGCATTGTTGTATTTGATGTACTGGTATTTGATGTTTAAATGTCTTGTAAACCGCTTTGAGGTTTTTTTCTTCTTTAAAATGTAAAGCGATATAGACATGAAATGAATAAGAACAATAATTGGACCTGCGCCAGTAGCACAACACGCCTGGCACTGGGGGAATTTTGAACACTGCTGCAAGACCCTGAGATGTAAATGCTATGTGGTCCAGCATCACCTGGAACCAGCTACCCACATATAAGCAGAATCACTACAACCCAGTGTTGTCTCCACCCAGCTTGGACCGCTGCTCCAGAATTCCATGACTGATGATACTGAAAGCTGCTGAGAGATCTATTGTTAGTAGTTCTCCTGAAACTAGTAACAATAGAGATGGCCAGGACTCTTCATGATACTAATAATAATTAATTAATACATACCCCACCCATCTGGCTGGGTTTCCCTTGAATACAGTGCGGCTTCCAAACTTGTAAGAGTTGACCAGGGTGTGGGTGGGTGCAGTTAGACAGCTAGCTCCGATATGGTGGTTGTGCTTTTCACCTTGTCTTAATTCTCACAAGGTAGAATTGAGAATACTTCCTCTTTGTACTAACAGCATTGTACATAAATGGACAGGTGATGTCTTCTCTAGATGCCTGCCAAGCAATGTAATCAGTGTATAACATCAAGTTGGTGGGATTTCTAAAGTACCAACCTTGTCCAATTTATGAAGTGCTGCATGTGGCTTTTTGCATCATTTATTATGTTTACGGGTGATGGACTCATATCATCTCCCGCCTTGGCTGCTTGTAAAAATAGCCCAGTCTGGGGGTTTGCGTATACTTGTTCAAGTTTCCTATTAGTTGTAACTCATAGTGGAAAGCCAACACCTGTGATAATGGAATGCATATGACTGTGTAACTTTGTATAAATGTTAGTACAGCTGCGCTCCAGTGTAAGTCATTTATTATTGGTGCATGTTTGTCAGATCAGGCAACTTGCTTGAAGTTACAAACAGGCGTGTTAAACTCTACTTTAGAAAGTCAAGCTTCTATGACTGTTGAAACAATTTAATTTCCTCATCCAATTTGATACATTTTGAGAAAGGTACACATTTTGAATGTTATTTGAAACATGCAAATTTCTGCACCTTTTTATATTTTAAACCATACGCTGCAGTTGTTTGATTTCTTTCAATAATTTTGGTTTACATCAGTTTAACAAGCCTTTATGGTGTATGATTGGGGGGGGGGGGACTGAACTGATCTGCATGATTTGTTTGTGTTGTGACTTTTAAAATCATAACATAAATTTTAATAGTTACATTTTTATACTTATTCTGAGATGACTTGCAGTTACTTTATGTGGTACTGCAAATAATAATAATAATAATAATAATAATAATAATAATAAATTTTATTTATATCCCGCCCTCCCCAGCCGAAGCCGGGCTCAGGGCGGCTAACAACAATAAAACAGTACAGCAGTACAACACAACACAACACTCTAAAATCATTCATTATAAAGTTAATTCAACTCAAGCCACTGGCAACCATTGGGCCAGAGCTCCGTGAAGATTGCCAAGGGAGGGAGTCAGGCTGTGCCCTGGCCAAAGGCCTGGTGGAACAGCTCTGTCTTGCAGGCCCTGCGGAAAGATGTCAAGTTGCTGTTATGAGTAGCCAAATACACAGGAAATGTGTCAAAATGAGAACATATTCACAAACAACTAGAAATTGTTGAAGGCATTATTCCTCCCCATGTGTGCACTGTTGCACATGTGAGAAGGGATAAGCATAGTGTCCACTCCCTGCTTAATGCTTGGGTACCATAGATATTTTCTTATTTTTAACAGAATAATGCAATCCTCTAGCCATCTTCCTCCTCTTGTGGATCTTGCTCAGTTTAAAAAATGAGGTGTCCAAGAGGTTTATCATGTGGGGGAAGGAAAATGGGCACAGTGATGTAGTAATAGTAGTTGCTAGTAGTAATTTTTCACCGTACATAGGACAATGTGGTCTTGAAAGATACCATACCATCAGCTGTCTCAAAGCGACAACTTAAGTCGTAGTACACACCAAACCTATCCATTCTTAAGGAAATCAGCCCTGAGTGCTCACTGGAAGGACAGATCGTGAAGCTGAGGCTCCAATACTTTGGCCACCTCATGAGAAGAGAAGACTCCCTGGAAAAGACCCTGATGTTGGGAAAGATGGAGGGCACAAGGAGAAGGAGACGACAGAGGACAAGATGGTTGGACAGTGTTGTCGAAGCTACCAGTATGAGTTTGACCAAACTGCGGGTGGCAGTGGAAGACAGGAGTGCCTGGTGTGCTCTGGTCCATGGGGTCACGAAGAGTCGGACATGACTAAACGACTAAACAACAACAACACACCATAGTGCATGCTGTTATTCCAAGATCAGATGAGGTTGTCTCTTAGTTGTCAGAATAACTGGACCTTGGGGTACATTATGAAACAAATGATTGAATTAGCCAGCAGGGGAAAAGCAAGTCAGACTGTACTTATTTAATTTCTTTGGACTTATTCCTGCATATTTGCAGAATATAATATGCATGTATGCATTCTTATGTTTATAGGTCCATAAGTGCTATTAAGGTTGGCATAGGGCCAGCTATCATACCTCATAATACGCCACCAGAGCTTTTAAGCTGCTAAGGTAAGATACATATGACCCAACTCCACCAATGTCACACATTCCTTTGCTTATAAGCAGCTGACTGTGTGTAGCGGAGATCAGCCTGTTTAACAGATTTTGTGGTTTGATTGAAACTCCACAGGTGTGTGTAGTGTTCCTTTTGAACTCAAGAGGTTATATTGTTGGTTAGCTTATCCATAAAGAATTGAAATTAAAGCATGCCTGCTGAGGTTATTAGTCGGCCTCTATTGTATGAAACCCTTTTGGTTTCTTTACTTAAATGCCTGTCTCCACTACACGTCTCTATCACAACCACACCTATTTATTTATAGAAATAGAAGATTCTTGTGTCTGAAAAGCAGTAGGTAGCAGAAAATTGGCCGATAAAATTATGCTTGTGGAAATGATCATCACTAGTCATAGAAGCAAAACAGACAGATTTCTACTGCTCATGAATTGTGACCACAGCTGAACTAGGCATCTTACTTCTTTTCATACATGTTTAATAAGAAGTGGCTGCCATAGAGGCCAGTTGCATTTCTAGAGTCTTCCATTGGTTTTCAGCCTGTCTTCACATGTTAACAAAATGCTTGTTCTTATTTTTGAGAGTTTGGCTACATCTTTCTTCAACATTTCTCTGGTTACTAGGATGCTGCATAATGCTAAGCTGAGTAATATGTGCAAGTCTCTGATTTGACAGTAATTCATGTCTGGGTCTGTATTGTCAAGGGCCGCTCTAGTCTCCAGACAGTAGTCCTAGGGCTAGAATTATATTGAGCTATACAACTTACCGTAACCCTTTTGCACGAGCTCTTGCTCACTAATAATGCCTTCAAGGAGGTAATGGCCAGAGTATTGCATATAAAACCTAAGGAATGATGTTCCACTGAGGTGCATAGAATCTTTTTCGCAGCCCTTGACTATTGTAGCTTTCCCAGGACAGTGGTGCATGTCATGTGTGGAAGAGTGTGGTTCCAGTTACCTTTAAAGGAGCAATTGCATAACTTGGGAATTCTTGCTGCCCTGTTTAGGGAAGTTTTTAATGACTGATGTTTTAATGTATTTTTAATCTTTTTCTGGATGCTTAGTTGACAGTGTCATTCACCTCTTCTGATATAGTGTAATAAAAAAAGTAAAGTAATATGTTATATGCCTTCCTGGAAGATGGTGATTTGGGCACTGTGGTATGTTCCTTTCTGGATTAATTACTGCAGTGCTCTGAATCGCAGTGGAGATATATTTTATTTCAGTGATTTAAATCAAAACAAGTTAAAAGGCTGATTTAAGAACATAAGAAGAGCCCTCTGGATCAGAGCAGCTGGCCATCTAGGCTAGCATCATGTTCTCACAGTGATGCTATGGGAAGTCTGCATGAGCACAACATGTAGATGGATAACTCAGTTGATTAGAGCGTGGTGCTGATAGCGCCAAGGTTGCAGGTTCGATCCCCGGTTGCATGTTCCTGCATTGCAGGGGATTGGACTAGATGATCGTCAGGGTCTCTTCCAACTCTACAATCCTATGATTCTTCCTATTTCTGCTCCCTAACATGCAATGTGCTTTGGCCATAGCTGGGTCAGCATCTTAAACCAACCATCCACTGCAACCACAGGATTTCTTTCCTTGTAGGTTACTGCCAGTTCAGGCACCATATATGTGAGGTTAGATTTTTATTTATTTTTAATTTTTGCCCCAACTCACATCACTTTCCGCTTGTTTGTTTTGCCGTTGCAATTTTACTGCCCATTTACCAGGTTTGGGTAGATCCTTTTCAAACTCCTCTCAGTGCCTTTTTGTTTTGACCATAGGTTGTCACCAGCAAACTTTGCTCTCTCGCTATTCACTCCTAACTCTAGATCACTTATGAACGAGTTTAAAAGCTCAGGTCCCAATATAGATCCTGAGGGACCCTGCTTCTTACATCCTTACATTGTGAGAACTGCCTTTGTTTTATTTTTTTACCGTCTGCTTCCTGTTCTTTAACCCACTACTGATCCATAAGAGGGCCTGCCCTCTTACCTCACGAGTAAGCTTGGCTTAGCTTCCTCTTTGATGAGGGACTTTTCCAAGAGCTTTTTGAAACTCAGAGTATGCAGTGCCATCTAGATCGCCCCTATCCACATGCTTTTTGACACTCGAAGAACAAAACAGCTTCAAGTGGATTTGTTAAAATATAAGTGGTCTATAAAAATAATCCAAATAAATAAACGCTAAAAAGGTCGTACAGGCAGGGTTTCTTTTCACAGAGACTTATTCTTCTAAGTCAGGGGTAGGCAAACTAAGGCCTGGGGGCTGGATGTGCCCCAATCGCCTTCTCAGTCCGGCCTGCGGGCGGTCCGGGAATCAGCGTGTTTTTACATGAGTAGAATGTGTGCTTTTATTTAAAATGCATCTCTGGGTTATTTGTGGGGCCTGTCTGGTGTTTTTACATGAGTAGAATGTGTGCTTTTATTAAAAGGCGTCTCTGGGTTATTTGTGGGGCATAAGATTTCATTCGTTTTTTCCCCCCCTTCAAAATATAGTCTGGCCCACCACCTGGTCTGAGGGATGGTGGACTGGCCCACGGCTGAAAAAGGTTGCTGACCCCTGTTCTAAGTGCTTGGTAATTCTAGCTTTATCATCAGTATTGCTTTCTTTCAGTTTTCCCAGAACGGACATGTAATTTTATAGATCTTCCTGCCCTCTATCCCTTTATAAAAATAGCTGTTACACTGTCCAATTTTCAGCCTTCCGTAATGGAGGCTGATCTTACAAGTTAAATTTTTTTGTAAGAAGATAAGCAATTTCACATTTGAAATCTCTTGGGTCGATGCCATCTGGAACTGATGATGTATTGCTTTTTATTTTGTCAGCAAGACCTAGATTTCCATCTCTTGTCACAACTGTTTACCTCAGTTTCTCAAACTTCCTTCCTGAGAAAGTTAGTTCAGGGACTGGGCTCTGTCCTGCATCTTCTTCAGTAAAGATGCAACAAATTCATTCAGCTTTTGTTGTTTAGAGCGTAGTGCTGATAACGCCAAGATTGCAGGTTCAATCCCTGTATGGGACAGTTGCATATTCCTGCGTTGCAGGGTGTGGACTAGATGATCCTACGGATCCCTTCCAACTCTACAATTCTATGATTTCCTCCTTTTGCACACCTTTTTACCTCAGATTCTGGACACATAAATTGTTTGACCGCAGATTCAGGAGACATAAAAGAAGGTGATTCGTTTATTAAAAACCCACTGCCACAAGATTTGGGGGCATTGGCATCTCCAGACTTAAATGTCTTTTAAAAGGGTAGACAAGTTTGTGGAGGATAGATCTATTCGACATGATACCTAAATAGAACCTTCCAGGTTCAGAGACGGAATGCCTCTGCATACCAGTTGCTGGGATCTGGAGAACAATGGGAGAGGATTATTGCCTTTATTCCCTGCTTGTGAACTTCCCAGATGCATTTGACTAGCCTGGCCTCTGTTGGTAGCTGAATGTTGGAATTGGTAGACTTTTATGGACTGACTCAGCCGTGCTTCTCTGCTGTTCTTAGTGTAGAGTGGGGCTATGTTTGCAAAGTGTAGTGAAAAATCCTTATACGTGATAGATCTTACAAATGAGGTACCTGGATGCTGGAGTTTAAAGTTTCTCTAAAATAGCAAACCAAATAAGGCCATCTGAAAGGGTCTTAATCTAGCAACTAGTTCAGTTTAAAAGGAAAAACACAGATATGTTTAGCAGCAATAGCTTCTCCTGCAGAAACGGGGGGGGGGGCATGTTAATGGTAATATCCTGCCTTTCTAACCTTGCATGGAAATCAAGCCTTTGCCATACCAGCTGTTACCACTGAGCCCTTGCCCCTTGAGGCTCATTAGGAGAGAAATTCGACTGTCCAATAGGAGAAAGAGAGCTGGAAATTCCAGCCCCCAACAAGCCTGATTTAAGGCAATTTGCATGTGCATGTCATACTGACTCCTCTCTGCAGTATTGCAGAGCAGCCTCAACCAGCTATTTTGTCTCTGCTGTTCTGAGCAGTTAACCAACAGCTTTTGCCGTGAAGACTTCATAAAAGATCGTGCATACAGCTTTGAGTTTTCTTTAGTTCATTTCAAGATAACGATTTTAATTCTTCAACACTGTTCTTATTTGGCAATCAAGGAGAGATATCCTCCCCAAATATTTATCTCTAGTTTCTGCACTACATTTTTTGATGCGGCTTAAGCCAGGAATTTCAGAATAATTGGGTGAGTTAATGCAAGTATTAAGAACTTATGGGTTGGTTTGTTTTTGCAAAGCTGTGTTAAGTATGCATATGATTGTTGACTTGGAATGAGACTGCAGTTGAAGGGGGAGACTTAAAAAGCCTGAGAATAAGTGTGGCAAAACTTAACGGGCTGCCAGGGAATGTGTCTAAAGTAAGAGATTTCCTGGTTTTGTTCGGACCCAACAGGAGGCAAAATGCTTTTATAGTGATTGAAGAGAACAAATGCAAGTAGGTATTGTTTTTAAGGAAGCAGAATGTGCCTGCAAAACTGGCAGAAGGCATTCAGCAATTAAACTTGATTGGTATCTTAAATTTACTTGGGGATATGCATGTACGACAAGCAATTTTCTCATCTGATAAACTGAGATTAGGAAACCTGCACTGAATGTCATTTAAAACATGTTCATCGTATGTCTATTTAGCATACTAAAATATTGTATGGTTTTATGACTTTTTTTTACGAAAAAACACAGCTATTAAGTGCAGAAGTTGAAAAGTATTCTAAATATATTGTCACTTTGAAAAGTGTGCACGTGTTTAGATACAAAAACATTTAACCAGTTATATGCTAAAATCATAGCTCAGCTGTGATTCCTGTGTGTCAAAAGCCAGTTTAATTTAATTCAGCTTTGCAACTTTTGTTAGCAGAGCACACTGGAAGGTTCTAGATAATACATATTATCCAAAATTGGTTTCAAACTTACTGTGTTATGTGCCTTTCAAATGCATGTAGCAGAACAATTCTTTTACAGTTGTGCATTATCTTAACAGGATTTTCTACTGCTGTGAGTTATTCTAAATATTGACATTCCCTGTTTACATAATTTATTGTGGATTCCTGTACATGTTTCAGTTCATTTTCAGTACAAGTTACTTCCTTTTTCAGCTGAAAAAGAGCATATCACTGTGTGTCTGTGTGTGTGTGTGTGTGTGTAGCATTATTGTAAGCATAAAGGATTTATCATAATGAAAACTTGCCTTTACATACCATTGAAAAGTCATTAAGCCATGTATATAAGATTTAGTGTAATGACGGTGCTTAAAATTGTAGGGTGTATGATTTAAACTTGCGTAAGGATTCTTAGAATCCTTTTGCATTGTGCTAAGAGTGCACAGCTTTCCTTGCTTGATACAGGGATGTCTTGCAAGCATATAATTTCTAGTCTAAAATGTTACTTGTAAATTTACCTAACTCTTAAAAATGGCTCTTTTGCTGTTTGGTGAGGTGAAAAAGCTATTGACATATTTAACTAAGAGTTCTGCCAGTTCCTCAAGTTACCTAATACATTTAATTATTTCATCTCTATTTGCTTTAAGTTGTACAATATGTGATTCTAAACAGAAACTACAATTGTATATTAAAGTCCCTTCTAGTTTGTTTGGCATCATCCCAATGAAGGCAAGAACCCATTATGTGGGTTGTTCTTACACTTGGATTTAATCTTTACCCTTAGCTTCTTCTAGGTAAGTTAACCTGTTGATAGATTTAAAAAAATATGGCTTTTAATTGCATCTCTCCATCCTTACTTGTATTCCCAGCAGTCATTCCTTCACTCCATTGTTGCCAGTGCTGAATTAATGTGCATTTTCTGTGCCTATCTGTAAAGCAATTTTTATTACCTTGGCATGGTGATATTTGGAAAATCCCTGCCAGTGGAATTGCAATTCCTAGCCCAGCCTTCAGCCCAGGAAATGAAATAATTTCTCAAGGTCAGGGCAGACACATCAAGTCTTTCGGGATATGGATTGGCAGTAATGCAACAAAACACTTAAATACAAGAGAAGATTAATCCTAAAAATGTTTCGTGACTTGGAAGGTGTTGAATAATGTGATGGATCAATTTAGCTTTTTATGAAGGACTGGTGGATTATGTTGTGACACAAGAACCAGCTTTCTCTTTAAGACTGTGTTCATGGAAGACAGTCTTACTCTGCTACGAATTATCGCCAAAGAAGAATAGGACAGTAGAGGCCCAGAGGGTGAAACCCCCTCCCCTTGGATGTTTGGCTAGTGGCACCTACAGTGTTATAATTATTATTGTTATTGTTATTGTTATTATTATACCCCGCCCATCTGGCTGGGTTTCCCCAGCCATTCTTTTGGTAGATTTCATACTTCCCCAGCCTTCATAGGTGTTGAGACTATATAATACGTCCATAGCATTTTTAAAAAATAATTCATTTGAGAATTGGTTTTATCTGCTTTATATGTTTATAACACACCCTGGGGTCAAGAATGATGAAAGGCAGTATAAAAGTTCAGTGTTTCTGTGACACATACATAAGAGGATTTTAGCAAATGAATATTTGCAGCAATCAGCTGAGTGACCCCAGTACCTCTGAATTCATGTATTGTGAGCAAACGCTATGCATTAATGATGGATTTAGGTTTAAGAAGGATGTAAATTTTAAGTAGCATCTGCAATGACATATACTTACACCTGTACATAATTAAAACCCATGGCCTGTGCAAAAAATGGCTGAGGAAACATTCACATCCAAGCTTCAGGGGTGAAGAATCAGATAATGGGCATCCTGCTTAACACATAATGAGAGCTCTTAGCTCCAAGTTCCTATTAGGAGGAGACAGAAAAGGGCTCTGCTCAGGTGGTGATCGAGGGAAGAGGACTTTGCAAGCATATACCTCCACCCTTGTTTGAAGGAAAGGAGTTAAAATACTTCATTTTAACCATGTTGAACTTTACTTATTAATACTTACTACAGCAAGCTTGTTGGATTTAACAGACACACACATTTTCTTTGTACACATTAAAGTAGACCTAAACTACTTCGATGAGGGAATGGCATTCTGCAGAAACAGAGCTTCCTCGATGAGTAAGTTATCATAGTTAAAGACGAGTGTTCAGTGTATAGCTAGCGGCCTATAAACAAAATAAAAAGCAAGTGCCAGGAAACTGTGGGAGACTCCCTTGGCCTGTGAATAGCAAAGGCACTAGGGAATTTCAAAAATGTCTAGCTGAGAGCCGGAAGCTAAGATCAGTGCTTTTTTTGGGGGGGGGACGCATACCCCTAAACATTTTGTGAATCTAAGTTTGACCTCATTGAGGGGCAGTATTTCAGTATAAGTAGGAATATGAGCGTACCCTTAAAACTTTTTTTTTAGAAAAAAAGCACTGGTTAAGATCAATGACATTAAGCATTTTCTTAATTGCCTTAGGAATACTGGCTTGAGAGACAGATAGAAAATCCAAATATCAAGGGCCGTCTGTCACTTCTCTCTCACCCACACCCACATAATTTTGTTGTAAAACGAGAGTAGTGGAATGGTGCAGGCTTGCTGTATAAACATTCTGTAGAAAATCGTAGAATTTATTTTAATAATTATACAGGTTGTTGCATATCACTCTGTTGCATATTGCTCAGTTTGTCTGTCTTGCAGCATTTAAGGAAAACACCTTAATGAAGACTTTAGAATGAGAAGACATATTTCCATCAGCTAGCATACTGCAATCTCTTTATCTGGCAGGAATTCAATGATTTAAACCAAGTATAGGCAAACTCGGCCCTCTAGATGTTTTGAGACTACAACTCCCATCATCCGTAGGGATGATGTAGTCCCAAAACATCTAGAGGGCCGAGTTTGCCTATGCCTGATTTAAATAGCACAACCCCCCTAAACCAGGATTGTTTGCTTGGGAGCTTTCTTTTCCAGCTTATATATGAAATAATTTCATGTGCAAGTTGAATCTAGGTTAAATGTTATAGAACAGTTGTCGTCGGTTTTTTAAGTTGAGTTTTTGTTGGATTTAGGAGAGGCTGGGGATGAATGGTTCAACAGCTAATTAGCTGGTTCCTAAGGCCATTTATAATGCTCTGCACTAAATAGCAAATGAAACCACATTTCCAGTACTTCATTCCCACCTGATTTTGCACTTGTCTTTTTCAATAGTAAGTGGTGTTAGTCCAGATGGCTTTTCTTGAACCAATGTTTTTTTAAGCCTCCTTCTCCCACCCCCACACCCTTTCTTAATAATAACATAAAAAACCTCTTCAGAGTAATGAAATACGTCATCTTGGCCTGAAGGAATGGGAGAGGTTTACCCACATCTAAAATTAATATTCACTTGAGTGAGCACAAAATCCTGCACACATGTCTGAGTGCAGTACAGCATTACAGTTCTTCCTTAAAGTCTTGGACCAAACACAGGTGAGAGTCTATGTGGAGGTGATGGCATCAGAGACGGCTCAGTTTATAGCCACAATTGCATACTCGGTGAACTACCTAGGGGACCTTTTCCTAAAGCTGAAGGGTCTGGTTAGTATCAGCCCAGCAGATGTAGCATCAGATCACTGAGTAGCCCACTGTGCTAGTTTTGTGAAGCACTTGAGGGCAAAGTCACTAATTTCCATTCCTAATTTGATACTACTGTTGAAGCTGATATCGGGGAGGCTCCTTGAGTACCGTCTAGTCCAGGTTTGTGGGATCACTTTCACTTGGTTTGGCCTGAGGATATGGGCATGGGTTCTGACTATCTAGAGCAGGCATAGGCAAACTCGGCCCTCCAGATTTTTTGGGACTACAACTCCCATCATCCCTAGCTAACAAGACCAATGGTCAGGGATGATGGGAATTGTAGTTACAAAACTTCTGTAAGGCTGAGTTTGCCTATGCCTGATCTAGAGGAACTTTTGGGAGTCGCTTTGCCTTCTGTGCAACTGTGGGTAGAGATTGAAGTTTGTTTTTTGCATTTTAATGTTTAATGCTGAGTCCAAAGTACATTACTGATGGTGTTGAAATTAAACCTGACGGTCATGAGTTTGCTGTCTGTAGTCTCAAACCTCAGATGAAAGATATTCCTGCACCTCAACATAATATCAGAATCATTTTTACAGATAATTTTTTTAAAAAAAATTATTAAAGCTTTTTCATAATACAATAAGATAAAAGAGATTGGTATAAATAAAAACACACAGAGAAGAAATCACAGAGTCCTGTCTCAAAGGTAGCCCTTAACCCTTGTCTCACACAGAAAGTGGTGGACCCTTCCAGCTCTCACCTGGGAACTTTCCTTTCTTCTCCCAATCTCTCACTCTGGGAGGTCTTCCTTTCCCTACCACTCACTCAGGGTCCTTCCATTCATCTACTGCCTTCATGTGTGTGTAATCCTTGGACCCCCAAATTGGCCCTAAGCAGAGGACACCAAAGGAAAGAAAAAAAAAGGGGGGGTGAAAATAGAAAGATACTGCCATGGCTGATGTACTAACCATCCCATACCAAAGTAAATCCTGTACTTGAGTGGTTGTCTTAGCAGAAAGAGACCCCCCCCAGAGTGGAGAATCAGTTGTAGGATTAAAAAGAGAAGGAACAGAGCTCCCCCCCCCCTTCTGGAGTTCTGTAATAAACTGCTACCATACCACATTTGCTTCTTTTATTTTGGTCATAGTGCCAGACTCAGAACAAATTCAGACAAGCCTGCTGAAGCCTGGTAAACCAGTTCTCCACATGATACGCTGGCAGCCCCCTCTCCATTCTTAACACCAGAACTACCATTTTCAACCTTCCCCGCAGTCTGTTCTTCTCTTGCTGAAGAAGCCCCTTGAGAAGCAGGACCTCTTTCGCCACCAGGTTCCATGGAATAGCCTCCCACAGTTTGACACCTTCCCTTTCAGCATTTTGCAAGCAGGTTAAAACACATGGGTTTCACTGTGCTTTTTGTTGCTAACTTGCTGCTCTTTTATTGCTGATTTGTGTGTGTCTGCTGCGGCTCTTGTCTCTTATCATGAGCAGCCGGCAACCTGCTCATCTTTGCCCTCTCATCATAGAGAACAAAAAAACCACAAAATGTTCTCTGTAGACTTGGTAGGTCATAAAGTCATTTTTCAGCTGCCTTTTTGTGTATTTGCATCCTAACAGCAAAGGAATTGGTCTGTCTTGTCCCAGTCATGACCTTTTTGGGTTGCCCAGAGTTCAGATCAATAAATGTTTATACCTACTGCTTTAGAAATCCTAATGAAAATATGGAAGAAGCTGTTGGTTTGACTTAGATGCTTGAATTTCCTGTTCAGAAGATAGTGATTCTCCAGCGTGTCAATGTGCTTCTGAATCTGTTGCACAAAAGAAAAAGTGTACAGATGTCTCTTTAAGGGAAAAAAATCTTCTTTTTAATTGTGTGCTTATTGCTACATCCCTTTCTGTAGCCATTCTGAAATTGCCATGCAATCCATGAGAAAACTACTTCAGCCATACAGTATTTTAAAAATTAGATGTTTTCAGACAGCAACCAACCTCATTCAACTGCTTAAATTTAAACTTGGCAAGTGTGTGTTCAGTAACTTTTTAATGGGGTCTACTGGTTTAGGGTGCAGTGGGTTGGGAAAGAATATTAAACATAGGAATGCAAGGAATTGGATTCTGAAGGAAAATATTCCTGTCTTGAAAATGCTGTCAAGTTTTGACTGGTTGCCGTTTGGTCTTAACTTTGCAGAGTGTCTGAGTGTAACATAGAACAAATAGTTTTAAGTTTCATTATTCAGGCCTCTTTCTCCCCCACCTCCTTTAGCTTTAGGCATTGAGGATTCCAAACCCAAATGGCTCTGAGAATCAGCATCCAGGGTTGCTATGGGCAGCATTCCATTGTGCATAGCACCTTCTGTTCGATATTAGTGATGAACCAATTAAATAGCTTGGCTGGCTGTACAGTTTCAGGCACTCTTAACAGCTCAGTAGAAGAGAAGAAAGAGAAAATTAATGTTTATGGGTCCCTGCAGAGCAAGCAGAATCTTAGCAAGCTATTAACAATCACAAAGCTTTAATGTTATGTACATTCTAAAGATGTTAAATCAGTGATAGCAGTCATCTCTTCTAGATCAGGGTGACTAACCTTTGCCCAGTGGTGTTGGACTCAAATTCATTTGTAGTTGGCTTGGTCAGTGGTCAAGGACAATGCAGAAGTCATGCGGGGGGGACGGGGACGTGAAGCCAGCCAATGTTTATACTGTACTTAAAAAGGTAAAGGACCCCTGACAGTTAAGCCCAGTCGCAAATGACTCTGGGGTTACGGCGCTCATCTCGCTTTACTTGCTGAGGGAACCGACGTTTGTCTGCAGACAGTTTTTCTGGGTCATGTGGCCAACATGACTAAGTCACTTCTGGCAAAACCAGAGCAGCGCACGGAAACGCCGTTTACCTTCCCGCCGGAGCAGTACCTATTTATCTACTTGCACTTTGACGTGCTTTCAAACTGCTAGGTTGGCAGGAGCTGGGACCGAGCAACGGGAGCTTCCCCCATCGTGTGGATTCGAACCGCTGACCTTCCAATTGGCAAGCCCTAGGCTCAGTGGTTTAGACCATAGCTCCACCTGCGTCCCTATACTGTACTTAGTTCCATCCTTATTTTAGACATTGTGATATATTGGTATACCGCAAAGTTTAGCTGACTATATATCGTGATGGTGAAAACCAGCTATCGCCCAGCCCTAATTGTAACTGTACAGATACTTGGTGCATCCTTAATCCAGGTTTCTTTTTATTCAGCAGATCATATAGAACACTGAGACCAGTATATTATTGACAAAATTGTGCCTTTTTCATTTTTAACTTTTTCTTTCTTTTTCTCCCTTCTAGAAGAATTGCAGACCACCAGAACTTTGGAGCATGGCTACAAGCAATGGGAGCAATGACTTTGTCGTTCTGAGCAATGGTAACATCCCGACCAATGCAACTAGTCCTGATCTCCTTGCAACCAGTGATGGCAATGTTGCCGTCCAAAACCTCCCATCTAAGGAAACCACAAGAAGAAAAGTGAGTGCAAATGGGTGCCTTCAACTTAATGGCATGCTAAAACCATCGTTTCTGCCTGTAGATGACCAAAGAACTCCACAGGTATTATCACAGTGTTGTCGCCCTTGCCCATACCATCATCAGCCTCTAAATCACCATTGTAATCAGCAAGAATGCCTTTCACTGTCTGGCAATGCGGCGCCATCTCCATTAACTTCCTGCTGCCCAAACCTTCATACAGAATATTCAGCATCCGCTTGCCAAAAACATACACCCTTGTATCAGACTGCCTGCTGTCTTCAGTCCTCGCCCTCATTCTGCCTACATCATCAGTGGCCTGAACATTTTCAGCATCAGCCTGTGCAACAACATATAGCCAATATACGGTAAGTATATTTGAATTGTAGAGTTGGAATGCAGGAATCTCAACATATGGTCCCCCATCCAATTTGAAACCATACCGCACCCTACTTAGCTTTGCAAATGTGCTAGCAGTTTTATTGCTGCACCACTAGGAGGACAGTGGCTCTTTCCTATAGTGTCTGAATTGTTATTTTTATATGCTTTCTACTTTACTTGTTTCACAATGTAGATAAAAGGTTTTAAAGCAAGCCTATAGTAAGCTAAATCATTCCCACTATAGTCCTAGTGCATCAGACATGTTTCATCTAGAAGTATGTGCAAACTTATGCTCCAGTAGCCCATGTTGAATTAAAGATAAAGAAGGTTTGGTTATTTTATATACCTTACATAAGGCATGGCATATCCAAAAATTGTAAGTATTAATGATTGATTGTTAGGGGTAGCAGAATTCCAAATTGACACAAGTTAGTTGGTTGGGATTGTTGGTGCCCTTCTGATCTAAAACTATTTCTATCTTAAATATTTTCACATTAAGACATGCCATTTTGTGACTTGTTATTACAAATAGTTTTTGATGTCTCCTTCATGTGGTGCCTTGTTTCCCGAACTCAATCCGTTCTTGAAGTCCGTTTGACTTCCAAAACGTTTGCAAACCAAGGCACAGCTTCTGATTGGCCCCGGAAACAATACCAACAGCTAAAATAGACGTTTGGCTTCCAAAAAACATTCGCAAACTGGAACACTTATTTCCAGGTCTGCGACATGCAGGAGCCAATTTGTTCAGGAGCCAAGCCATTCGGGAACCTAGGTACCCGAAACCTTGGTTCTTGGAAAGCACTCGTCTTTACCACACATTTCCTAGGGGGTACATTATTTGGTAGAAAAACAGTGGTAGGATGCAGTTCTGTACCAACTTGGGTAACTCAGTGGGACTTGCTTCTGAGTAGACACACAGTATTTCATTGTTAATCATATATATGTAATATCTTATAGTGTGGCTGAAGACAAATCAAGTTGAACATCTGACCAGGACAGTAGGCAAGCTGTGTCTCTCTGCATATATGTATCTTTCAGATTACTGCAAGGTGGAGGTTTTTCTCTTGACTAGCTTACAATTAGTTGTCTCATACGATCTCTTGGCGTTGGTTAAAATACACAGAATATAAAATTGTAATGAGAATTGTTGTTCTTCGGCAACATCTGTCATGTCAAACCCTTTTCGAATTCCAACAGTTGAGCTAAACTAAATGCAGTTAGATCAGTGTTTACAAGGATTGTGATCTGTGGATTTTAACTTGGGCTTTTTGATTCTTTGTACTCTTCAGTATGATGATCCTAAAGAGGTTTCAAAAGAAAACAAACAAACACTTGGTATTGGTAGGAAATGGCATTTTCATAACCAAAATGGACAGCACATTGATCCCCACATGAACTAGGTATAGGGTGTTTTTGGAATGAGCTCTGTAAGAAAATATACACAAAATACGTAATGTCATAATTTTATCTCCATTGTGGACATTACTGGAAAGTTCTTTAGACGGTACACCAGGACTGAGCAGCAGGCTCTGATCCATCTGCCCAATTCTTTTAGTGGTCCAACCCAAACCAACATTACATTGTGGCATCTGGCTCTGCCACCTGCTTAGGTATTTCATAATTGGGTGCTGGCATAGCCTTTTCAAACTTTCTCTGGCACTTTAGCAAGCTCTCCTATATCTCAATTTCTGTTCTTCTTCTCTATACCCAGCCTGCTTGGCTTTTTTTTAGTATGAAGACGGAATCAAATCTACTTTTCTGGTAGCCCGCCCCCCCCCCGGTGCAAGTTAGAGTTAAATTAAGCACCCTTGGTTTGGAAGTTCAACATTGTGTGTTGTTCTATAAATATCCTTATCTTATTTTTAAACCTCAAATTTAGTAAATTGTGCTATTTTCCAAAAATGGACATGAAATTGACTTTTCCCTATTGCATTAGATTTATTCCACACACAAAAATGATATTCTTACTTAGAAATAATGTAAGGGTTTTTTGTTTATTTCTATTTTTAAATGTGCACATTGCCCCGCACAGGGCATATGGACCTCGGTTTTGTCCAAAAGCTGGGAAGGCAATTAAAAGAAAAAGTGTGTAAAACAGCCCTAGTTGGAAGTCGTTCAGCACTGCAGTGTGCATGTTCTGACAGTGTAATATTAAATGTAGGTGTCCTTCCATTTTTGTATGACACATTAATTAAATTTAGTGTATAATGAAAGCAGCTTTCATTACTGTATATCTCCACATTGTTAACTTTAATTGGGAATTGGAAAGGGTAGGGGGGAACCAATATTATTACAGAGGAAAGATCTCTCTACAAATTTAACGAAAAATTGAGACTTGGCAAGTAACCAGTTTGGCACAGCAGGTCATAGCAGGTTTTTCAAGCCGCCTAGAGCTTAGCATTTGTCAGTGACCTAACATTAAAAGAATGAAGTGTTGATTCTTCGTGTTCTAAATCAGTTTTTAAAAAGTGAAGAATCGCTTTTGCTGTTTTTCAGCTGAATTTAATTCGGCATAGTATTTACCTTTGAATTACAGAAACCCTAATGAATTTGAAATAACTGTGTACACTCAGATTGGTTTCAACATTTCAAATAAATGTAGTCGGTTTTGTTTCTAAAAGTAAAGCTGACACTATAGAGCTTGATATCAATAACTCACTTACTTTTTTTGCTTTGTTATATTATGGAGTAGTAGACAGCAGGGACATTGTGTCCCTGTTTGCTGCCCTGGGTGGGCACGCACGCCAGGGGATGCGGTGTGCTGGGGGCGGGGCGGGCTCACTCACGGGAGCCCAGGTGCCGGTGCCCTTCTCCAATGATGCTGTGGATCAGGGGTCAGCAACACTTTTCAGCTGCGGGCCGGTCCACCGTCCCTCAGACCATGTGGTGGGCCGGACTATTTTTTTATTAAAAAAATATGAACAAATTCCTACACCCCACAAATAACCCAGAGAGGCATTTTAAATAAAAGGACACATTCTACTCATGTAAAAACACGCTGATTCCCGGACTGTCTGTGGGCCGGATTGAGAAGGCAATTGGGCTGCATCCAGCCCACAGGCCTTAGGTTGCCTACCCCATCATCTCCATATGTGCCCCAAAACCACTCCAGAGAATCTTGCAACCCTCTGCAGCAGATTTTGAGGGTTCACAAGGAGTTTCAGCAGAGAGATGAGAGGGAAGTTCCATTGCACAGGTGTAATGGCAACACTGGATACAATCCTATGTTTCCCCTTGTCCGCACAAAATTGGAAAAGGTTTTCCAGTATCTGATGCCTTCAGAATGACACATTTTGCACTCCAGAAACTTCTGATCTATGGGTTCTCTGGAATGTCAGTGCATCAGCGACACTTGCTAGGCCTGCCTAGCTCTTTGCTCAAATAAATTAGTCACAGTCAACATTAATTTAGAAAGTTTGTTCAGGCTTTATTAATATCTTTCCACAGATCCCATTTTGCTTATTTAGTGTGCATATGAAAGCAATATGCTGTAGTTTCATTAAAGCGTTCCCCATTGCCTTAGGTTCTATGCAAATATACCACACTGTATTGAAAACCATTTCAAAGTTAATGTCTACATACAGTCTGTAGAGGCTAAATTTTCTTAGTTTAATAAGATAGCACATTACATAGTCAACCTAAGGCCTTGTTGTAATTACTGTCTTTTTAGAACCAGAGTTCTTTGCAGTTTCCAAAAGGGTTTTGTAAATTCTTGCTTTGGCCTCTGCTCCACAATCCCGGAGTAGTTACGTCTTTTGACCTTTAGAATCTGGCATTTGCAAATGGTAGCAACAAAGTGTTTGAAAACTCATTTCCCATGCCCTTCAACTCTCACCTTCTAAGAAACAGAAGAATATTCAGTACTTAACCTAGTGATCTGTTAGTCCTTTGAACTGTAGCGTGCAAATGAGATAATTAATATAACAAGAATATACCTCCGTTCCACTGTTAATTATGAAAAGTATTATTTCAGTCCATTTTTAAAGCTTGTAGCAAGTTATGAACAAGCTATGCTTGATAGTGCTCAAAATGTACACTGAATGAACTGTGAGCATCTTAATTCACAGACAAAAAGGCTGAGTTATTTTTGGACGATAGATGAATAGCTTTCAAAACACTTAAGGAGCAAGTCCCTAATTCTTTAAAAGAATCAGGATAATTAGGGGGAGTCCAGACTCAACAAGGGTGTCTGCTTTTCAACATTCTTGAATGTGTGCAAGTGCTGGACTTTTTATTTTTCTGAAGTTTATTTATGGAACGTGAATGTCAAATATTTGCATAGTTTCAGATATATATTGGGAATTAGAAAGGTTACTCATGACTTCATGACATTTTGGTTGCTTCTAATAGAGGCATTACTTTACTGTAGATCTTGGATTTCTCTCTTTCTAATGGATTATCTACAAGTCTTCCAAGACTTTCTCTGATTGCCCTCCTTTACTTAAAAGCTCTTAGTATGACCGCATATAATTTTAGAAGTTTACATGTTAATTTTTCAACTAATCACAAATCAATTGCATTTTACCAAATGAACTTCTAACACAGTGGCGCTATGAAATTTGTTCCTATGATGCTTGAAATAATCATGTTCCACTATAAATGTGAGTAGAACATGCAAGGACCCAGCCACTGTTGTTGGCTTGTTCTAGTTTTAAAAAATACAAAGGTCTGCCTTCAGGACAAAATAGACATGGTGGCAGCAGGCCAGAGTTTGAATCCCCACTCATCTGTGAAGCTTGTGGGGCAACTTTGCGCCATTTGCAGTCTCCCAGACTAACCTACCTCAAAAGGATTACTCAAGAATAAAATGAAGGGGGGGCTTCTTGGACGAAAAGTGGGATATACATGTAATGCATATGTATGTAGGAGATTTGAACTTGGTGGGAGTCAGTTGAGCTGAAAGCCGAACACTCCACTCCTCTCTCATACTACATTTCACTCCACAATTCGCCAACTACAATTCTTCTGGGACTCCAGAAGCAACCCAAACCAGGAGAAAAATGGCTGGGGAGAAGTAATGTTGGGAGACAAAGGAACATTGGTGGGGAAAGGTTTGGGAACCTTTTCCATCCCTCCCTAAAAGGTAAAGTGACCCCTGACCATTAGGTCCAGTCGCGAATGAGTCTGGGGTTGTGGCGCTCATCTCACTTTATTGGTTGAGGGAGCCGGCGTACAGCTTCCGGGTCATGTGGCCAGCATGACTAAGCCGCTTCTCGCGAACCAGAGCAGCACACGGAAACGCCATTTACCTTCCCGCCGGAGCAGTACCTATTTATCTACTTGCACTTTAAGGTGCTTTTGAACTGCTAGGTTGGCAGGAGCAGGGACCGAGCAACGGGAGCTCACCCCGTTGCGGGGATTCGAACCGCCGACCTTCTGATCGGCAAGTCCTAGGCTCTGTGGTTTAACCCACAGCGCCTCCAGCGTCCCTTTTCCATCCCTCCCTACTGCACATTAAATCACAGACCCTACTTTATAGGGATTTGACATGATCCAAATGTTCCACTGTAGGGAAATAACTAGGTTTCCTTGCTGGAGGTCAATAATAACACAGTAGTAAATCAAAAACATTCATTTTGCACGTGCAAGGTGGCAACTCCAGTGCAGAAGTCGCTGCAAAGGATTCCAACACAATGCAAGCATAGGTAACAGCAACGTAAAATCACCAAACCCACCCCCCTCTTTACTGTTAGTTCAGCACAGTCTCAAAGCATCATTTCAGCAACACTGACTAATTAAAGCATTATTTCAGCCATGCTGACTTAATTAGATATGCTGTTAGTCCCCTTTGTTACTAGCCTGTTTTACACCACCAGCTATGCATAAGTGCTCCATCTTCCATTCTCTTTGAAGCTTCTGTAGCATGATTTGTTGCGTTCTCCCATCTCCTGATGGCTCCAAAATGCGTTCTTATCTGTAACGCAACTCATTCACTCCCTTTCTATCATGTCCAACATGGCCTTATTTTCTTTCCACCCTCCCGTGCCCCAGCTGAACCGTACAAGCAAGTTGTCTTGTCCCAGGCTCCCACTAGGTGCTGGGGCAAAACTACCTTGGCTCCCACGTTGAGAGCTGTGGCACTTTCCCCTGGCACCTCGCAAGCTGGGGCCAGTGCAGCTTTTTTCCCAACATCGTGGTATATCGCTAGACCACGATGTTTGGCTGGTGATATACCACAATGCTGAAAAGCTGATAACGCCCAGCCCTATTGACTTGGGGGCCTCTCTAGCATGTCCCTGGAGTAGTTAAAAAATCCTTTGGGGGCATTTTCTTAGTTCTTTTCTGTGGATGAAAAGAAACAACTGTACTAAAAGCACACCTTGTGCATATGTGCAGCCTTATCTGACATTCTGAATCACGGAATAATTACTCAGGGAAGCAACGTTTTGTTTTGTTATACATTTGAGCGCTGCAGCCTTCCAGCAGTTTGACCTCACTCCCAAAGGGACACTCCTCCATTGTTGCCATCAGCATTTGAGGACTATAAGGTGGACAGATCTGTATATTGTACCAAGCAAGTACAAACTTTACAGCAGCATCACAGCTCGAAATGTTACAGTGTTTGCTCCTCAAACATGCAGTTGGCTTAGTCATGCTGGCCACATGACCCACAAGCTGTACGCCGGCTCCCTCGGCCAGTAAAGCAAGATGAGTGCCACAACCCCAGAGTCAACCACGACTGGATCTAATGGTCAGGGGTCCCTTTACCTTTACCTTGAGTTTGCTATACATAAAAATCATAATGGAGGTTGGGAGGCAGGCTAGCACCGCTTTCCCTGACATCTTTGTGCAAGAACTTGTCACATCTATCCATCACTTAAGCCCCCACCTCTATTTTCAAGTTATTGAGTCTAGACACAGATTTATCATCTGAGAAGCAGGCCCAAATTTTGGTTGTAAGTAATGTGAAGAAGTATTCTTAGTATCTACCCCCAAAACATGGTACTCCTTTCCCACAAGAGTATATGCGCTATATGACATGATAATGCCAATCTACTCTAGTTCTCTTTGTCCCAAGCCTTTTGGAATGGCACAGAAATGTAAATAAACACTACTGTGTTTTGTATCTGGTAGTTAAATTCTCTAAATCTCTTAACTTTTGCTTTAAAAGATTAAAAACAATTCTGTACGCGAATCTCCCATTTCACTGCTCAGTACTGTAAGCACTTTAATGCTGCAAATTCTATTAAATTTTATCCCATTTCTGTTCAGTTACTCTCTGTATTTTTATTTTATTTTATTTTGGTTCTTTCCCCACACATAAAATCAAATGCTGAACTAACTGGCATTTTCTTTGGACGTAGCCTCAAATCTTTCTTTCACTTTTAATGAAGACACCAGATTAAAGGAAATAGAGTGGGGTTTTTTCCCTAAGCAAAGAAAGTAAGTGTCTAAACTAGCTAAAGAAATTTAATAACTAGGTGTGTCAGGAGTGAGTCAACCCCCATTACTGGATATATAAGCAAGAGACTTGTTTTATACCGCTTGTGGCTAAGCATTGTGCATGCTTGGTGAAAACTACTAGTATAATCTAGATTTCCTTAATGTTGATGCTGGGCTCCCAGTTCCTCTGAAAACTGAGAGAGAAATAGCAGTAGAAAAAGAGGGAGGAATGTATAATTATATGAGCAAATACAGCACAACCCAAATTTTCCAAATGACCTAGGTGACATCTAAGTCATTCAGATATGTTTGGAGAGCAGGAATACTACTTTACGATGGTTTTGTTGACTTAGGCCCAAAGAGTAAAACGTCCAAAATTAGGATTGCAAACTCTTTTGAAGGTGTGTGTGTTTGTAGGGGAGTTGCTTTGTACAAGGTACAGATTTAGCTAACACCCTTCAGGCTGTTTCTAAATTCCATCTCTTAAATAGCAATATTCCAAAGCTGAACTACTTGATTCATTTTTAAAATCCGAGACAAGGTAAAGCAGCAAAACTATAAAATGGCTTATGTCAGGGGTTGCAAGCCTGGTGCCGTAGACAGCTGCAAAGGCTTTTACTGGTGCCCCTGGGCAGATGCCGCAGACTCTTAAGCTTCAATTTTTCTTTTTGAAAATTTTTCTAGCCCTTGGAAAAAGAAAGTTGTGGGGCAAAAAGTCATTTAACTGATTTCTGTGAAAATGAGAGTGAGTAGTGTGGCCACCTTGTATATTTTTCCTGGTACTTAGGAATGTGGCCTGTTGCTATTAGATAGCAATAATAACAGTGAGTGAGTGTGATTGTATATCTCCACAATTGGGACCAGTAGGGCATAGCTAACTTCCTATGGTTTCACATAAGGCTGCCAGGGGTGACTGCCTCTCTAATTTTGTGTTGTACCACACACATAACACTCTCTCTCACACACACACCAACAGCTGTTATGTGACTGGTGCCCCAAGCACTCTCTCAAAATGATCCAAAAAGGTTGGCGACCCCTGCCTTGGATCCAGGTGACCTTGCAAATCACCACATCCAACACAACCCTTTCCTTTCCCTAAGCTCCTACAGAGGGGCCCCTTCTCTATGTTCCAACTATGGAACCTCAACTGGTGGGGATGGAAGAAAGACCTTCTTTGTGGCTGCATCTAAAATATGTGAACTCTTTGCTCCATAAGGCTTGGTTGGTCTCCTCTGGGGTGGTTTACTCTATGGTCAAAATCTTTCTGTTTAAGCAGGCTTTTTTTAAAATTCAGTACCTTTTTTATCTGATGCTTTTGGTTTGTCTCCTGTGAACCTATCTGCTTTGTTATATTGCCTCGGGTTTTATATTGTGTTTTTAATTGTTAGGTGCATGCGCACTAGAAAAATATTGGATAAAAATACGTGTATAAATACATCAAACCACCCCCCACCCCTCGCTGATCCATAATGCATGAGTAGCCTTTTGAAAGCCTTAGATGCTATGACAAACATTTGTAATATTTGGCATGTTTTCACAAATATCTTGAGGATTTCTGTGTAAGTGCATGTGTTATCTTTTGGAAGGTCTTCATCATAAGAAAAACTTTTAAGGGATACTAGGAAACACACAGCTTGCGTTGAGTTTTCAAAACTGTAGTTTGGATACAGTAAAGAGAGAAATAGTATTTTTAATGAGCAACTATAATCATGCATATAACTGTCAGTATTTACCCTTCGTGTCTCTCCTCTTGTGCAGTTTTGGAGGAGTCTGATGTCTCGTGTGATTTTTGCTGAATCGTTTCAGTTTCCTCTCAAAGATATTGGTGACCTTGACCTTGTGATGCTGCTTGAAATAGGAGGTGTAATGAAAGCATACAAATAAAGTCTGTTATGGAAGCAACTATGTGCCAAAAATGCTGCTGAAAGCCACTTGGTCATCATTTAGGCCAACTATTATTCAATTTCATTTCGGTTATGGAAGGGATGTGGAGAAGGCAGCACAAAAGAATTTCATCTTATGAAGTATTTAGTAGTAAAATGCCTGCTCCAAATTAGATGTTGGCCTGTTCTCAAATTGTGACTCACAGTGATATTAAACTTTTATTGTCTTTGAATATTTCAGAACCTTTTATTTCACTAACCCAGCAAACTGTATCTTTTCATGAGAGGCCTGAAAGTGGGGTTGGGGGAGGACATTATATGCAGAAATGTGTGCACCAAAAAGTGTTTTTGCCATGTCTGTTAGGGTAAAGCAGATTTGGTCAGGGTTGATTTGGAGGAGAGAAGAGCCAAGAGGGCGGGCCCTTTCTGGCTGCTTCCCTCCTGTAGACTTCCAGATGTGTGCATTTACTCTCACAAATGTGCACCTGTAATTGCTGGAGGGAAAAGCAGTTGAGGAGGTGGAAAAGTTGCAAGCAAAAAGATGAACACCTTCCTCTTCTGCCAAGCATTTGACGTATAAGTCCTATGCTGGAATAGATGTGAGGGATATTGGCTGTTCTATCTTCTAATTACTTTTACCTGGCCTTACATTATTTTAAATAGTTGTTACCTATCTTGAAATACCATATATATATATTATAAATAAAAATAAAATCACCTTCTTCTTTGGCGATCACTCGTAGCCGAGTAAGATTGTCTTTCATAAACACAGTTTTAACAATGAGCCCATAAGTGACTGTGGAGGCCAGTTCTGGACATTCAGGGCATTATGCATCCATACCAAAGTAATGCCCTTTGCGTCTTTGTGTAGGAAAAGGTAATGTTTGAAATGGTCCTGCTGGTTCCAAAACTGAAGACAGAGAATGTCAGAAAAAATAATTGCAATGGGCGATGCTCAAGGGAAAAAAAGATGCACAATCCTATGAAATGCAGTATCTCATTTTTGCCTTCTTCTTTTTAAATGAAAGGTAGTGACAGCTGGAAAAACGACGATCTGTAAATCATTTCTAGTAAATTCCATTTGTTCCAAAATCCAAAGCTTAAGCACCATTTTGGATCCCAGCAAGACCTCATCCATTTATAGTCCGTTCCTTTGATTTTCATGCCAGAGACGAATAGCCCTAGTGTTCAAAGGCTGCCAGGACTTTGTAACAGTCTATTTGGATGATAAAGTAATGCATAGATCTCAAACATTTAGCTTCAGTGCTAGGGAGGGGGTGCGGAAAGGGGATCTGGTTTAACCATCAGTCTCTTAAGAGAGTAAAGAATGCAGACCCATTACCCAAATATGATACAGGGAAGGGAACATTAGTAAAATCTTAGGTAAGGCTAAAGGCAATGCAAGCTGTTCTAAGATACAAATCCCAGCATATGGGGACAGCATTTTCACTAGCACAACCAATGTACCAGTTTCTAGATTAAGCTGCTGTAGTCACATTTCACTATATATTTGACTGCTCTGGTGGTTTTCTGTTAGCATAGTGGCAGGCAAATTGTAAGAAATAACATGAAAATCAGGGACTTTGCAATGATATTGAAAGACAGAGTGGCAGGATCAAATTGACAATGAAAGGCACTTGGTGGTGGCGTGACAACTTTGATACACATTTGTCTTGAGTTTTTCGATTGTTTTTATTGGGTGAAAATGAGAGTGCTGTTCAGTATGCATAGACCTTTTCCCTGTAACTTTCCTGCAGTTGACGATCTATATTGCCCATTTGGTGCAAGTCAGGCTCTCTCTGCTCTAAAAGTTACAGTCATAATGAGAGCTACTTTTCTTTAATTACAGCAAGATTTCCCTCTTCCATGCTGTGGCACTGTGGTCTAAACCACTGAGCCTCTTCGGCTTGCCGATCAGAAGGTTGGCAGTTCAGATCTGCACAATGGGGTGAGCTCCTGTTGCTGTGTCCCAACTCCTGCCTAACTAGCAGTTCTAAAGCACACCAGTGCAAGTAGATAAATAGGTATCGCTGTGGTAGGAAGGTAAACAGCGTTTCCGTGCGCTCTGTTTTCCATCACGGTGTTACGTTGTGCCAGAAGCGGTTTATTCATGCTGGCCACATGACCTGGAAAGCTGTCTGTGGACAAACACTGGCTCCCTCGGCCTGAAAGCGAGATGAGTACTGCATCCCCATAGTCGCCTTAGACTGGACGTAGCCATCCAGGGGTCCTTTACATTTACCTACCTATATCCAAAGACCTGCAAATACTGGGATTTTTCACATTCTGCTCAAGCAGGGATGAAGTACCTCCCCCCTCCTTGCATATTATTGGGCTACAACTCCCATTTTCCCTCTCCATTGGCCATGCTGTCTGGGTCTTATGGGGAGTTGGAGCTCATTAACATCTTGAAGGCTATGTGTTCACCTTCCATGAACTAAAAGGTTTGTCTTGATATGCTACCTCTTAGCTAGAAACTTATTTTGAACCAGTTAATCATATTGATGAACACTGGTGCAATGTGAATCACAGTGTTGTGCTTAGGGAAATGTAAAATAACTTGCAACTATTACAGAATGCCACTGTTAACGATTGAATATAATAGCGTTGGCACTCCCCAAACCACCTCTTTCCAACACGAGACCGTAATTAGGCTACAAATACCCCCTTTCCATCTAAATATTAAGCTTCAATTATAACAATTTATTTTGGATTTCCATTACTTTCACTGACTTCAATATACTGGAGCAAAAGACAAAGTTAGAAATCATTTGAAGCCAACATGACTGACAGGAAAGCTTCTGTTAATATGCACCCCAATCACCCATTATTAAGCAAACTACAGCATCCTGTACCAATTTTGTGCTCTATGTACCGTATTTTTCGCACCATAGGACGCACTTTTTCCCTCCTAAAAAGCAAGGGAAAATGTGTGTGCGTCCTATGGAGCGAATGCAGGGGGGAGGCAGGCGGGAAAAGCCCCCAAGAGCCGCACACAAGCTTAGTGCGCTTTTGTGGGCTTTTCCCCAGGAGGGAGAAGGGACTGACTGGCCGCATCAGTCCCTTCTCCCTCGGGGAAAAGCCCCCAAGAGCGGCGCCCTCTTTAAAGGCTGCGCGGCTCCTGCGGGCTTTTCTAGATTCCCCCACCTCCCAGAAAAGCCAGGAGAAGCCGCGCAGCCCCGTTAAAGAGCGCGCGGCTTCTGCAGGAGGTGGGGGAAGCTGCAGCAGGTTCCCGCCTCCCGGGCTCCCTTTGAAGCGGCAATGTGGGAGGGGAGCAGCTTACACTCGTGTAAGCAGCTGCTCTCCCACTTTCCTGCTTCAAAGAAACTACGGAGGAGGGAAGGAAGGGGACCATGGGTGATCCTCTGCTAGCGAATGCAGCGGATTCCCTCCTCCCGGGCTCCCTTTGAAGCAGCAAAGTGGGAGGGGAGCAGCTTACACTTGTGTAAGCAGCTCCTCTCCTACTTTCCTGCTTCAAAGCAATCACGGAGGAGGGAAGGAAAGGGACCATGGATCCTCCACTGCTTGCGGCTGCAGTGGATTCCCTCCTCCTGGGCTCCCTTTGAAGCAGCAGAGTGGGAGGGGAGCAGCTTACACTCGTGTAAGCAGCTCCTCTCCCACTTTCCTGCTTCAAAGTGGAGGGAATCCACTGCAGTTGCGAGCAGAGGATCCATGGCTCCGCTTCCTTCCCTCGAAGCAGGGTGCGGGGGTGCAGGGGGGAAAGACGGCAGGAAATAGATGCTGGGCAGGAAGACACAACCACACTTTGACCACTGAAAGTCCACCCCAGATTTCCACTGAGACGGCCAGGCTAATCTCGATGGCCATAAGTCAGCATTATTAACTGGACTTAGATAAGCCATAGTTCACCTTCCTACCCTCCTCTGAGGCTCGATTTAAAGCAGCAAAGCGGACAGGAGCCACCTGCTTTGCTGCTTTAAATAGTTTAGTGCAACATTTGATTCAGAATATTTTTTTCCGTATTTTCCTCCTCTAAAAACTAGGTGCGCCCTATGGTCAGGTGCGCCCTATGGAGCGAAAAATACGGTATACTTGAACCTAAGCAATAGAACCTTGAAGGAATACAGGCCTATTTATGAGTGACAAGACACATCATGAGAAGAAAAGTCATGTCCATCTTTTAGGCAGAGCCGAGGGGCGAAATAAAACTGGATGCTTTTTCTCAGAACTACTAGCCAAGCATATGAAGCTTTAACTGTGGCACTGTATACATTTAGAGAGATTTGTTCTGCATTTGTCAGAATGCCAGCATCCTGAAATCATCATCTGTATTGAACTGTAAGTTTAGAGATCAGCTTAATATGCACTCATGACTTAAATTATATATATAGTAGTGGAGGCATATAAAATAACACTTGAACCCCTGAATGTGTATTCTCAAAAGTTGGAAGGTAAGGGTTTGTAGGGAAGAAAGCCTCATTAAACATTATCATGTTTATAGTATCCCAGGTAAGTGTTTATAGTCGCTTTCATGTCCCCTTTATTTACAATATACGTATACTGCTTTTCAACCATAATTGTTCTCAGAGTGGTGGCGGATTATTACTATTTTTTTTAAAGTAATGCAACAGTAAAAAGTAATGCAGCAATTAAAGCAATGTTTATCAAACAGTTTGCAACGAAGACCTTTATCTTACTTTTTTTCTTGTGTATTAGATTTATATCCCACCTTGAGGAGCTTCTCTGAGCAGCTTTCAATAAGTTAACATTGCAACAATACAATTTTAAAACAAAAGCATGATAAAAACGCCATGATACGAAAGAGCAGTATAAAGGCAGTCGGGATTAAAAGCAAACACCAAGCAGTATAAAAGCAATGTAACAGGATTTAAAAGCCTGGGAAACTAAAAGGATCTTGCGTGGTACCAAAATGGCAGCAACCTTTTTTTTACGCCGACTGTCCCGGGCAAGTCAGTTCAGTATCTGCAAATGGAAATAATGAACAGTAAATACCAATTGTTTCTGTTTTCATAAATGTCCTGTAGGGTCATTTATAAAGGATGAATACAATATAGTATTCTTTTCAGATCTGTGACATGGTGCCTTTCTATGTTGGCATGCCCTGCTTTCCTTTTCCAAGAGTTTATTGGTCAGTTTGCTTACATCTGCTACAGGGCAGACAGTTAGGTTTGACTGAATACAAGTGTTTAAATATGAAACCTCTCCCCCCCAACCCCCCCCCCCCCCGAATTCATTTTCACCAACATCTAAGTTGATCAGGAAATGGCTGCTCTGGAAATACCGTATTTTTCGCTCTATAACACGCACCTGACCATAACACGCACGTAGTTTTTAGAGGAGGAAAACAAGAAAAAAATATTCTAAACGAAACAGTGGATGTATGATTTTTGTGGTTCATGCTGTGGCCACAGACATGTGATCTGACGGTGAGTTTGGGGTAGCCCAATGCAAAAATCCTGAGGATCCATGTGGATCCATGCTTTGTAACCATGTTTTTGCACCATTGCGGCCCCATAAAACAGTGGGTGGGTGTGTTTTTTGGTGCAGGCTGTAGCCATGGATATGCTATGTGATCTGATGGTGAATTTGGGGTGACCTAGTGCAAAAATCCTGAGGATCCATGTGGATCCGTGCTTTGTAACCATGTTTTAAGTGGGGAGGGAAGGAAAAGAACTCAAGGGACAAGGAGCACGCGTGGGGTGTGTGGAGAAGGATGCTGCTAATAATGCAGGAGAGGCTCCTCTCCGGGTTTGCTCCTTTAGAACAAGCAGGCTCTGCGTCTCTCCCTCCTCCCCGGCAAGGAAACCATGATAGTAACCACTCTGAGACAAATCAAGAAAAATTGCGACCAACACTCTCCCCCAACAAGCGCAGTGAGGTCAAAACACACACACACAGAGAGAGAGAGAACTGGCCCTAAAGTCGCAGGGCGCTGGAAGTCGCAGGGGCGCTGGGGGAGTGAACGGGAAGCAAGAGAAGGAGAAGGAGCCCTCACACAGAGAGAGACACACAGAGTGTCAATTCTAAAGTCGCAGGGGCACAGGGAGAGTGAACGGAAGCAAGAGAAGGAGAAGGAGCCCTCACACAGAGAGAGACACACAGAGTGTCGATTCTAAAGTCAGAGGGAGAGCACAGGGGCGCAGGGAGAGTGAACGGAAGCAAGAGAAGGAGAAGGAGCCCTCTCTCACACACACAGAGTGTCGATTCTAAAGTCAGAGGGAGAGCGCAGGGGCGCAGGGAGAGTGAACGGGAAGCAGGAGGAGGAGAACGATAGCTCAAGCACACACACACACACACACACACACACACACACACACACAGCCCCTACAGTGGCTAATCCAAAATCAGACAGCAAAAAACTGCAGGCAGGGACAGAGAGCACGGGGTTGTTTTAAAGCAGCCAACCCCGCTCTGCTTCTCTCCGTCCTCCCGGCTAGGCTGGCTGAAAAGCTTTGCTGCTACTTAGCAGCTCAGTGGGGAGGAGAGAGGAGCATAGAGGACGGGGTTGTTTTAAAGCAGCCAACCCCGCTCTGCTTCTCTCCCTCCTCCCCGGCTCCACTAGCTGACAGGAGCCGCTTACACCCGCTTTGCTGTTTCAAAGCGAGCCACGGACTGCTCACAACTGCAGCAGATTCCCCCGCCATCTGTAGGCATTCGCTCCATAACACGCACAGACATTTCCCTTACTTTCTAGGAGGAAAAATCTGCGTGTTATGGAGCAAAATTTACGGTAATACAATTTCCCCTTTTACTTCATCTTGAAAATGATGGCAGTAGTTTTGCCAAAGCAGTCTTCTCTCTCGTCATTCTGAATGTTGAGTTGGTTTACTAATTTACCGTATTTTTTGCACCATAACACTCACTTTTTTCCTCCTAAAAAGTAAGGGGAAATGTCTGTGCGTGTTATGGAGGGAATGCCTACGGGTGGCATGCCTAAGGATTTTCCTCCTCTAAAAACTACGTGCGTGTTATGGTCGGGTGCGTGTTATAGAGCGAAAAATACGGTAGCCTTGAACTCTCTCCATAGTATACGATTTAGAGAGTTAGTTTATTAAGCAGAGCCCAGAGACCCGAATTCTGTTCTTGAGCAAAACAAATTAATTTCTTCAGATACCATAAGCTATCAGTGAGTATCTATGCCAGTATTTATTTCTTATATCATACTTGGAGGAGACTCTCTGAAACGAATGGACTTAAGTCCACTGATTTCAATGGGCCTATGCTATGACTTTATTTGAGATAGCGTTTAAAAATAATTCACACAACATCTTTCTGGGGAAAAAGGACATGAATCCAAATAATTGCAGCGCAGCATTTTGTTTTCAAAAAGCAGGAACCACCCTTACCTTTCCCCAGCAATACTTCAAAGTAGGCTACTCTTTAAAAAAAAAAAAGGTTTAAGGAGTTTGAAAAGCTTTTGGTGACATGGCATGCTGAAAGTGTTTAACACACACACACACACACAGAGAGAGAGAGAGAGAGAGAGAGAGAGAGAGAGAGAGAGAGAGAGAGAATGGATCTGTGCAGGCCAATGGATATGCCCAAAATTGTTCTGGAGAGATCCCAGCTTGCATCTATGTTCCCTTTTCTACCAACTCAGTGGCTTTAAGCATATTTGAGCTGCACAAAAGCGATGATTAAGTCCTTCAAGTCTGAAATGTTAAAGGTCACACCTGCTATCAAACTGTTTTGTTTTCAAAAGTATGCATTAAAAAAGCTGTGCACCAAAATGAAGCCCTGCACTGTAACCAATACGTTGCAGCTGTTTTATGACGACTTTATTATGTTGGTTAGGAACATTATCCATCTTTGACTTCAACAGTCTTTTCTGTTATGCTTAAACGTAGAAAGGCATAGCAAAATAGAATTTTCCCGCTGCGTTAATGGATGATATGCACAGTTTTAAAAGGTCTTTTTTATGCTCCAGTTTGGTTTGTCAAGAACACCTTCCCCAACTGCTTTGTGGAGAAGGGCAAACACTCCTGACTCCCCACGAGAGAATTGTGGATTAATGTAATTTATCCATGCATTATCCAAATGTTATCAAAAAGTGCATTCCAAGCAGGGCTTGGTACAACATAGCAGTATAATGAATTCTACAGAATGCCTAATTAAAGCAGTGATAAAGCACAACTAGGTCCCCACGTGCTTTGCCCTAGATCCAAGTGTAGGCATTTTCTGTTACATATTGGAGAAATGTGTATATTAAGGACTGAAGAAGATGGAGTGCATAAGACTGAGGCTCATGTGTTTAAGAACACACTGCTGTTGGTTGCATTGTCAAAAGTGGGCCACTATGTCGATTGTGATGGTCTTTGAATTCACAGTTGCTTTTCATGGTTTCATCAATAGCATTATCATATAGCAATTTTGAAAACTCTTTGAAAACTAGAAACATTATACCTTTCTACGAATGAACTTTTCTTGAAAAAAACTATCCACCAACTCAGTAGCTTAGGAGCAGACAGAAGGACCTTTTAGAATTGACCTTCAATGTGAAGTAACTTTTCTTTTTCTTTTTTTTTTACCTGAAGAAAAAACTTTTCTTTTTTTTTTTACCTTTAGCTTAAGTTATTTCTGAACATCTGTTTGTTATGTTTGTCATGTCCATATATCTGGCATTTTTCAGAGGATTTTCAGCTTTCCCAGGAGGCCATTTTTTAATCATCTGATTAGAGTTTGGAAACCAAAACTTGATTTGCTTTTTCTAAATCAGAGCATGACCTCTTGTTTGTTTGTTTGAAGGGAGCAAACAGCTCAGAACTCTTGGCCATGTTCTCTTACTAAAATAATATTGGCATATTTGTACTTAGGGATCCAAGTAAAGATAATGTGTATTGTATTTTGGTGTGTACATGAAATATTTTCATATTTAATGCATAGCAGTTTAAAAGCAAACTGCTTTTAAACGATCTAAGAATAGAGGTTTGTAATTTCCTATTTGTTTCTTTCCTGTTAGCCAAGAAAATCAGTGTTGTATAGAGTGTCTTAGGTATGAGCTTGACTTTGGAAATCGACTGGGGAAACGTTTCCAGAATACATTCTGTAGAAAGGGAAGGAAGTGCTGTAGATCATCGCCCCCCCCCCATTTTCTATTTAACTTGTAAAAATTGCCTTGGTTTTGCAAGCTCTTAATGACAAAGTACTTCTGATATATCTGCATCAAAATACTAGCACAGTGTAGATCCTTGAAAAGCAAACTTACTAGTTTAATCCCTTCACTGCCTCTATAAACATGTTGAGGGGAGGGAAATTATTGGGCATTGGTATATCTGTTATCTATCTAAGATTCTTTTTCTTTTGATTTTCAGGCCAGCCAGAACATTAACGTGGCCAAAAAGGTAAGATGTGAATTATTTCCATGCTTTATATTCTCTTCTGTGGTTTTTATTCATGGAAACATCTTTTGTGTACTAGTCCAATCCACCTCAGGACTCAAGTAATGAGGAAGCCAAATAAGTATAAATACTGTGATCTGGTGTGGCAAGAATCCTGGGGGCTGAGGGGCACTCCGGACGATACCTTCATAGACTTGACCACATCACCACCTGATGTGACTAATTTATATATAAATTTGGTGTGCAGGGTGACGAATGATCATAAGAATACAAAATTAATCGAAAACAAGAGACAGAGGCGGGAAAGTAACACCTTCATTGTATTAAGCTGAAGACTAAATTTCTATCAAACAATCTCTCAACCCACAATGCTCATCTAAACAAAGTTTGGAGTGATCATTCTGTGATATTATGGCAGTGGACAAAGCTATATTGTAACTCTTGAATAAATGTGTTTTTTTTATTTAAAAAATCTAAACAAAGTTTGTATCAAACAGTGTAGGTAGGGATGGACCGCCGACAAGAGTGACTAGAGCGTTTTATTGTTGTTACCTTTCCCACTGTTAATTTTCCCTGCCTTGGTTATATAATACACAAATCTGCTCGTCTCACACACATGCTAGAGAAAGGTTGACGTCACCACCTTTTATCAGTTTTTGTTTAAATGTTTTGTTTTATTTTTTGTAGCAAACATTATCAGAAGCAGCCTGAAGAATAGATTCAGCTCATTTGTAAGGGGGGGCGCGGTATTGTCCCTGTTTCTAATCCTTCCTAGTTTCTCTCCTTTTTTCCTGGTGAAATTGATTGTGCATCTTTGTAGTCATTCACTAATGAAGACCATTCAAAACATTCGCTTTTCGTTCCCAGTTTGTTAATAAGAAAAACAAAAACAAGAAGCCATAAGAGTTGTTAGCAGACACAAAACAACACATGCTTATGTCCTTAGGCAGCAAACTTTTGCTGAGAGTAGCAGTTGGCATCTCTTCCCCTTTTGCTGAATTCACATTTCCTTAGTTGAGGAGGATCACTGCCTGCAAAGACAGTTAAAGCATTCTGCCTTACAGCTTATGTTAAAGAGAAATCTGTTAAGTGAAAAGAGAAACTGGCCGGACATTGCCCTAAACATTGCCCAAGTTGCCCAAAACAGTCATACTGATGTCCAACAATACACTGTTGGCATATTTTTTGTGTTAAATAAAATAAAGGTTCGTCTGAGTTGCCTACTTTTGTGAGCAGTGCAACACAGCAGCTAATTCTTCTAAGGTTGCCCCCTTGCAAGTTGGAATGTTCCAGTTTACAAAAGAGCAGTTGAAATCTCGCATCAACTCAATATTGTCAGAACATATTGTTGGAATTAACTCCCAGCATGGACCCACACCAGTCCCAATAAATGCAAGATTCCTTAGACAGAACCAACATCTGATCGGTATTCTAATAATCTTTATGGAAGAACTCGCTGCAACGTCTCTGGGTAACTGCCCTAAAATTCTTATAGTTGGAAAATCCTTTCTGATATCCAGCTTAAATTTGCTTTGCTGCAATTTGAATCCACGTTTTTCATCCTTTTTTTTTTTTTTGGTACATCTGGTAAGCATGTGACCTCTTTGTCATGGCAATGGTCTACTTATTTGGCCCTCTTCAGTCTTCTTTCCTTTAAGTAAATATGGCCAGTCTTTTACCTTTTAATTGTGTCTTGCATACCAGATAAATCTTCTTCAGTTTGTTGGTGCTAGCCTTAAAACTGGATATAACTCTTCAAGCACAGAGTAATACAGTAGTGTTTCCTTTTATGTCCGAGCCACCGTGTTTGAGTTAACTGGGCCCAAAATTACATTTCCATGTTTTGCAATCTAATTACATTAAATCCCTGAAACCCTTTACAGAAGAGCTGGAGCCTAGCCCTTCTCATGTTCTAACATTGTATGGGGTTTACTTTTGGTATTGAATTTGGAAATATTCTGACCAAACCAAAAACATGAACTTGAGGAAGAAATTTAAAAAATCTCGCAATACTCTGGAGCAGATTTCGGGGACACAGGGGAGACTGCAAGTAGAATGAGAGGAAGCAGTAGTCCTGTTGCATTCGTGCAACATTGGTTATCAGCCTGATGTATTTTGGAAGTGCCACTTCTAAATTGCCACAAACATTGTGGCAATTGTTTTTCTTTTTTAAATTACCTTCATGAATTAAAAACAGATTTAAAATAAAATTTATCTTCTCCTTGGTTCTACACACACACACACACACACACACACACAAGCCTTCCCCTTTTAAATAGTTATTTTCCATTTTCTTCTAGCTATGCAGCTCTGATAGCTGACTGGCCGGTGGTGGTTTTAGGCATGTGTACTGTGTTAATTGTGGTGTGTGCGTTGGTTGGAATACTAGTCCCAGATCTTCCAGACTTCTCTGATCCATTATTGGTAAGTAAACATTATCATCTTGTGCTGTCAAATCGTTGTGTTATTTCCAGCAGTAATGGTAAGCAGAGAGCTGTAAGAATTCTCAGCAAATGTATTATATTGCTTTCAAATACAGATGTGCGCAAATCAAAACGCCAAATCTGAATATTTATGAAGTTTGGTAGTTGAGCCCAGATGTCTTCAAATATGTCTGCGCAGCTGCTGAACCTTTTAATCAATAACACACAAATTGAAAAGATTTCTTCTAGCACCACCTCTGAAAATAATTTCAGTTTTGAATGTGCTGTATAGAAGGCAACTCCAGTAAAAGGAAGATTATGGGTTTATTAAATGGTAATGACTAGATTATAGAGTATAACACCATCAGTGTTATGAAATGGTACATGGAATATCTATCCTGTTAAATTTTAAAATGAGTTTACCAAAAGTATTGTGTAATCATATTTGGAGTAGACGCATTGAAGTCAATGGGTGGAGTTCAACATTACACTATTAGAAACATTCTGTCTGTGTAAGCATAACAGCTCACCCAATGGAACAATCCTCTTCCAATCCCCTGCTTGCTGGCCCCTCCTGAGGCAATTTTGGGAGGATGCAGTTTAAGGGGGGGGGGCTTTGTGAAGAACTTCTGAGTATCTTTAGTTTTGGGCTTTTTAAAAAGACATTTAATTAATTTTACAAATAAAAAGTACAAATAAACTCAAATCAGTAGAGCAATACTGTATGTGGAGATTCTCTGAATCTTGCGACTTCCCCCAATCCCGTCCACGGAGTCTTATTTTGAACATCTGCAACTGTGCATATTAATCTGTACTCCAGTTTTTATATCAAACCATATTATCCACAATGTTTTTTTACACTACAAGTGTGTCATAATCCTGCTCTTGTTTCCATCAGCGTGCAATGGCCTCCTAAATAACTTGTAAGTTTTTCCCATTCTTTTATAAAGTTTAAATCCTCTTGGTTTCTGAGTTTTCACGTCAGCTTTGCCATCTCGGCATAGTCGATCAACTTGGCTTGCCATTCTTCTCTGGTAGGGACTTTGTCATCTTTCCAACTCTGGGACAATAACATCTTTAGTTGAGATTCCTGCGTTGCAGTGGGGTGAACTAGATGACCCTTGGGGTCATCACCCAGTGGGGGTTTTTTATGTTACATTTATATCCCTCCACTTTTACTCCAAGAAGGTACACATGTCTCTTCCCCCACATTGTCTCTTCACAACAACCCTGTGAGGTAGGTCGGGCGAAACACGCCCAAGATCACCCGGTGAGCTTCACAGCTGGGTGGGGATTTGATCCCTGGTCTCTCAGGTCAAAGTGGTTAAGAGCAGTAGACTCGTAATCTGGGGAACCGGGTTCATGTCTCCGCTCCTCCACATGCAGCTGCTGGGTGACCTTGGGCCAGTCACACTTCTTTGAAGTCTCTCAGCCCCACTCACCTCACAGAGTGTTTGTTGTGAGGGAGGAAGGGAAAGGAGAATGTTAGCCACTTTGAGACTCCTTCAGGTAGTGATAAAGCGGGATATCAAATCCAAACTCTTCTTCTTCTACTACTACTACTACTACTACTACTACACCACAATGAAATTGTTGCAGTCTTCCGTTCTTGCCTGGCATTTAGCCTCAGTGGTCAGGCATTTTGGTAATCAGAGACAGTAAAGAGGATAACAGTGGCAATACAACAATGATCAAGGGGTTGTGGAAATCACAGCCTGCTTAACACAATCTCCATGACTGCACAACTTAGCTGCTCATGCAGCAAACTACTGGGTGCAGATTTTTGCACATGTATTGAACACTGTCAGTTTCTCTCTGTACTGCAAAGCAACTCTGATAGGGTGTTTTTACATCACATGGAGACAAACCAGATGATGGCCGCCAGTAGTGAGGCACTTCGTACTGATGGATCGCTGCATGTAGCAACTATTATGGAGGTGGCTTTGCACAATCTCAGGGGTGTTTTTTTCATGTGGAGCACGTCTACACATGCTTAGGTTATTGGAGAACAGCTTCATACATTTCAAAGCCCAGTGTGAGCAATATGGGAATTGTGTGGTCTCTCGAGACAGAGACAACAGAGCATGCAAACAATGGCAGCATGAAGATGAAAGAGGAATATTTGGTTAGTAATCGGCTTTGCTAACAATAAAAAACAAGCCATCAAAGGTACGGAGAGTCTTCTGGGCTGGGGGCAGGGGGAGAGAATAACTACACTATTAAAAGTTGTCGCAGAACCATCTGGTTGAACTATTTAGGTGAAGTCGGCTGTAGCGTGCTCCTCATTAGACATTAAATGTGCCACTGTTGGCATAGACATAAGAATCCATAAATGGTTAAACAAGGCAAGGATATGAGTCCAACCCCTCTAATTTTATCTTATTTTTAAAGAAACAAAAGTTGGCAAGCTTTAGACAATTTCATTTTATTGCAGGCACACCTAAAGCTATATTTCAGTCAGGGTCTAGACATCACAGTTTGTAGGCTTATTACTTGAGCAGCTATATTTTCCCTCTTGAACTACCATAGGGATTGAATACATTGTAGGAAAACTCTCAAACAACTAAGAACCACGCTAGGCACACCATTAATTGCATGAATGGTGTTAACGAGCAGCCTGGGGACCTTGGACTGGAGAAGTTTCACTCTCATATTTGCGCTCTCGCGCTCTCTGCCACAATCCCAACAAAAATTATCCCTCTGAAATCTCCATTGTCACCTATGGGAGCTTCCCTTTCAATGCAAATAGCAGCTTCCCAAAGGTGACCTTTGAAAGGCCCATGGTGGGGATGGAGAGGGAAGAGGGGAGGATAATTAAAACATTTCTATCCACTGGTCCCCAGAATGCTCAATCTGTGTCTTCCTTGGCCTATGGAAGAGCAAGACTTGATGGTAGTGAATTTGTTGCATAAGACTGCAGAGAGAGGGCTTTCTAATGAAGGTTTCTCATCAATTGGACTTGCTAACATCCTTTTCAAATAGAAGGATGGCATGCACTAAAAAAGCTCTCTAATGTTTTGCCATAGGGTTTTGAGCCAAGAGGAACTGCAATAGGACAGCGGCTGGTTACCTGGAATAATATGGTGAAAAACACAGGCTACAAAGCAACCTTAGCAAACTATCCTTTCAAATATGCAGATGAGCAGGCTAAGAGGTAAGAGCTTTTCAACCATGATCTCTTCTGCTGTTGTTTTCCACTTATGTATCATATGAAACAAAATGTGGGAACTTATTTTAAACCTCTCCTCCCCCCCCCCACCATACAGCAAAAATAGCACTGCACACTTTTAACATCTGGCTCTCTTAATCATAAGCCCTGGTCAGTGTTAATAACAAGGTGGCATGCTAACAAGCATTTACAGTGATATAAAAAACTATTTTGAATATTTGAACTCTTAAACCCTGGAAGTCATGTGAAACTTGATTTATTTTCTTAGGGAATTCTTACTTTATCCGGCAGCCACAGCCGAAAATGTGTAATGGGGCAGTATGCCCATATTAGTATAAAAAGCAGAGAACACAGAGTAATGATGTTGTTGACCCTGTTTTATGTTAGTGTTCTTTTAAGGATAGAACTGTTCTTGAAAATCATGGTAGGAGCAGCTTGTTCTTTGTTCGGTTGTGGATAGGTATTCATCCCCCTCCCTCCTGCATTCAGCAATCTTTTAATTAATTTATTTCTAAGTGATTCATGGGCTGGTTGCTCCACCCACCTGTCAGAGTTATCTCGCAGGTAGTGGGAGACATAAGTTCCCCATCCCTGCCAAAAACTGTTCTGCCAACCAGCTTTTCCTGACCCTAACCAGTGACACCCCCAAGAAGTCCCAAACATCTGAGTAAAGAGGTATGTCTTTAGCACCCAACAAAAATGGAGTACATGTATCTTCATGGCACTTCATCCCACCCCATCTTTTTGTGCAGTTACTATTGAAACAAAGATAACTGTTAAAAGTGTAAGCTGTTCGAATGCTATATTTTCAAAGATGAAAATTTGTTCTCTCTTAGCCATCGAGATAACCGATATTCAGATGATCACTATGAAAGAGAGAAGAGGGAAGCAGACTGGAATTTCCACAAGGACAGCTTTTTCTGCGACATTCCAAGTGAGTGTTAAGTGTGCAAAAATGTTAGGAAATGAATCTAAAGCAGGCATAGGCAAACTCGGCCCTCCAGATGTTTTGGGACTGCAACTGGTCCTGTTAGCTAGGGGTGATGGGAGTTGTAGTCCCAAAACATCTGGAGGGCCGAGTTTGCCTATGCCTGATCTAAAGCATGTGAGGAAGATTAACTAATATTTTACGTACAGTTGGTGCTATCTATTGACCTTTTCAATTTCCTAGGAAATGTTCTTTTCAGTTGTTGAAAAGCAAGGGATGATTACCAAGCTACAAGTTCTTTACTACATTTAGAGATTATCACCATAGTAGTGGCATTTAACATGCACTTGTTTCCCCCCCCACACACACACACTAGTGATACGAAAATGTGCATGGGTGGAATTCAGTGTCCTGGTACTAGAAACAGTGGGTCTACACAAGCATATCAGACAGAACAATCCTCTCTCCCCTCTGCAGTCACTGTCTGGGGAGTCTCTAGATACACCCCCCAGCCCGTTGTCGGGGGCACACGGGGAAGGAGACGCCACACGAACAGAAGTCCTGCACATGGCTTCTGCTATCAGGGTTCATTAGATGAATCCTGCACGATATTTCCAGGAAATCAATTTTTTACTTCCTTACCAGCTGCAGCTTTGTGAAGTTTGTGGTGTGGGAAGAAAGGGCATTTTGCATGTCCTCCTTTCTCACCACTGGAAGTAAATGGATATCTGAATGCTTGCTTCTCCTTGGTGCTAGAACAAAGGGGGAGGTGTAAATCCTCCTCCTTCTTCTTTTAGCCCAACCCACTCACACCAATAACACATTGGTCCCTTTGGCGCTATTTTTCAAAGTATATTGATACTGAAAGTGTATGCACTAAAATAAGACACTTGACTCTAGCAACTGATTATTACAAACTCAACATTTCTGAAAATGAATGTTAACTTTATAAAACATCCCCCAGTTTCTATGTGCTGCTTTTCTTGGCAATTAGTTTCTATATGTTGATATAGTACAGAAGATGGTTTAGGCACACCAATTTAGCTAGGCTATATATTTTATTCATTACATTATAATTCCGCCTTTCCTCCATGAAGTTCAAGACTGCGTAAATGCTTCTCCACACCCATCCTATTCCCACAACAACCTTTTGAGGTGGGTTAGACTAAGAGAGTGTCCCAGGATGCTACTGAACTAGAACATACCCTACACTTTAACTCTCAAGGTCTATAACATCAGAAACCTTCTTGATATGTCAATCTTATTTCAGGTGATCGCTATTCCCGAGTGGTATTTACATCAGCAGATGGAAATAACTTGTGGAATTTACCTGCAATAAAATCCATGTGCAATGTGGATAATATGAGAGTAAGTACCGATATCAAATTTCCATATGACTAAATGTGAAACTTCGTGTTCTTGTCTTTGATAATTACTAAAGTCTTGCTTGTCACGGGGCACTTATTGGCAGGCAACCATTAGGACAAAAGAAACTTTGCCTTTTACAGTGGTGATGATAATGCTGCCCAACATTTCTTTATGACCTCTTCTCAAGGTTAACAGTGCAGTCTGTTTCATTTTTTCCTACCCATTCCTATTCTGAATACTTTGTCTGAGGAGAGGAGCAGGATTTAGTATGCATCTTTCAGAATAAGACTTTGTCTTTCTCATTGATTGTTTTGTCATCTTGGCGAGGAAGTATTTTTTGCCCGTTTACAATACTCCTTAAAGTAGTTTTCTTGTGTGTGATTCCGTGAGTTGCTTAGGTTTGTAAGTCCAAAAGGGAATAGGTTGGCAATAGGGAACGCAGACATATATACAGTAACTTGCGTAAATACCCCCTGCAGCCCCCCAAAATAATTCAATCCAGATCGTGGTGTTCTGAGAAAGCAAAGTTTGCTTCCTCTTCAGAGCACAGGGGGATGAAAGAAGACACTTTGGTCTTGACTGCTCTGATCAGGAGAGAATGTTTTCCATCATCAAAATAGTTAGGGCCTTTTTTTATTCCCCCAAGGAACCAAAATGTAAAAAGTAACAGGCAGCCTCAGGGACTCCGTGAGTTCCTCCTGCATGTGTTAGAAGTTAACGTTGCATATAGTTGAGAATGAAGTCTGGTTTTAACTAATGGACCTTAACTGATGCAAGGTCTTTGGTAAAGTGAAGAGAGTATGTTCATATTGTATATCTATGATATGTGAGCTTGTCACTCTCTGAATCTACAGTAGTTGGTATACTTTGACAGGTGCTGGAGCCTCAAAATATGGTTGGTTCATGGTCCTGATCCGGATTGGGTCACCATGCAAACTGCATGTGCTGGGGTCCAGTCCAGATTGGGTAAAGGGTAAAGGTAAAGGGACCCCTGACCATTAGGTCCAGTCGTGGCCGACTCCGGGGTTGCAACACTCATCTTGCTTTATTGGCCGAGGAAGCCGGCGTACAGCTTCCGGGTCATGTGGCCAGCATGACTAAACCACTTCTGGCGAACCAGAGCAGCGCACGGAAACGCCATTTACCTTCCCGCTGGAGCGGTACCTATTTATCTACTTGCACTTCGACGTGCTTTCAAACTGCTAGGTTGGCAGGAGCAGGGACCGAGCAACAGGAGCTCACCCCATTGCGGGGATTCGAACTGCCGACCTTCTGATTGGCAAGCCCTAGGCTCTGGGGTTTAACCCACAGCAGGAGACAAAAGGGCTGTTGTCCCTCTGCTCCTCTCACCATGGTTTCAATCTGGGCCTGGTGTCCTGTGCTGGCTATTTCCGGAAAAAAAGCCACAGACAAACCACAGATTGGTGTCACTTGTAGTTTGCCCCTCACAGTGCTGCTTAGCAGGCTGGTGGGGAAATGGAAAACTAGATTTTTGTGGGTTATCGGATTGTTATGCCCAACAATGCAAGAATCCATGCAAGTGGAAGTACGAGCACTCAGTTGTGGGGTGTGTGTGCAGGAATGAATGCGTAATAACTTCTTTAGGGTTCACGTAATCATTCATTGTTGCAAGGCTTTCACAACCCAACCTGCACGCTAGATATAAGGGGAAATGTTTCAGTTACTGCTTAATAATAATACTCTGCTTTTGAAAAAAGAATGAAAGAAAACCTGTTTTTGAAGCACCACAAAATTACAAAAGAACACTGAATTCAAGATGAAGAGCTTGTAATAGTGCTTTTAAAATATTTTCCAGTTCTACGTGATTATAATAAAGCAAACAAGCCATTTATTTTATAACATAATTTTATTCAAGCAGCTTGACAGCTTTGCAGCACACTTGCATGGATGTTTACTTTAGAGGCACTTGAATAATTTTTATTATCATTATGATGATGAGGACGATGTCTAGCATAATCCCAACTGGGGTTGAGTTGAAATTGTGGGCTACTTTTAAACCAGATGATAGCTTCTCAAGTTATTTGCTATCCCTGTAGATGCTATCATGAGAATTTGGAGAAGTAGCAATACAGTGCTACCTCGGGTTAAGAACTTAATTTGTTCTGGAGGTCCGTTCTTAACCTGTGGTACCACTTTAGCTAATGGGGCCTCCCGCTGCTGCCGCGCGATTTCTGTTCTCATCCTGAAGCAAAGCTCTTAACCCAAGGTACTATTTCTGGGTTAGCGAAATCTGTAACCTGAAGCGTCTGTAACCTGAGGTACCACTGTATTACCCAGATATTAACATGATGGCTTCTTGTTAGAAAAGCTTTCAATACTGAATGAGCTAGGGGAATGGGAAGTGCATTTAGTTATTCTAACGGAATCATTTTTTAAAGATTCATTGGCTGTTCAAGCCATATGGAAATAGGTGGTGTTTTTAAGTGTGTCTTGTATTTAGAAAACAGCTCTATCCTATTGCAAACCTCTGGATCTTTGAACTGAGGCTGTCTTGCCCAGTAATGAGGCATTGATGTCTTCTGTGGTCTTTCATCTTTATTAATGTCTCTCTCTTGTTGCCTGCTATCCGTATCTCTTTCCAGTTCATGTTCCTTTAAAGGCCTGACTCCTCTTGTACTCAAGTCAATGCCATTAACTCATGTGGAAGCAAATCCAACTCGTTTGGTGTTTTGAAAGTTTAAGTTTAAGGTCTGCCATATTTCCTTTCTGTGCCATTATGTGTTTTAATGGAAACTTTGATTAAATTCCCAGCATTTCCATAAGAGGAGGCGGGATATTATAAATTGTATTGCCAGCTGTGTACCAGTCATACACAAATTGTCTTGGGCATGCTGTATCAGCTTTAGCCATCTGGTTTACTTATGCTAGGGAAAAGATCCTATAATTCTTCACACATTGCACCCACATAATCTTAATGTTAATGCCATATGCAGAATGGCTACAGGATTCAGCCCCCCGTTTGTATATTGCTAACGTTTAAGCCCTTTTAAAAATCGATCATATGCTTTTAGTTTTTAATTGACCTAGAAATCTTCTCCAGGGTCCTTCTTAAAAACAGACTCACAAGTGAGATTCCAGTATAGGAAAATCATGCTGCAAGTAGATGTATACATTTGTCTAGAACATGGGTAGGCAAACTAAGGCCTGGGGACCGGATGCGGCCCAATCGCCTTCTCAATCCAGCCCGCGGACGGTCCAGGAATCAGCGTGTTTTTACATGAGTAGAATGTGTCCTTTTATTTAAAATGCATCTCTGGGTTATTTGTGGGGCATAGGAATTCGTTCATTATTATTTTTTCCAAAATATACTCTGGCTTCCCACAAGGTCTGAGGAACAGTGGACCGGCCCCCTGCTGGAAAAGTTTGCTGACCCCTGGTCTAGAACTATTTCAGTCTGAGTTTAGAACAGGGTTTGGGACTAAATTGGCCTGGGGAGGGGGAGTGTGACCCTACTGCTTCTGGTTGATTTCTCATTGGCTTTTGATATTATCAGCCATGGTATCTTCTTCGACCAGCCTTGGGAGATTGGCACTGGGGGCACTGTTCTGCCATGGTTCTGGTCATATCTCCATGAAAGGTTCCAGAAGATAGTATTGGATGAGTGTTTCTCAGTTTCCTGGCTTTTGAGTGCTGCAGAGCAATGTATTAGCTTCCAATGCTATTGAGCATCTATATGAAGTTATTGGGATTGGTCGTTAGGAGATTTGGAGTGAGGTGTCATCCATTCATTGCTGATACCCAACTCTGTGCCACTATAACAGAGAATTAGGACCAGCTAAGCAAGTGCTAGGACGCGGGTGGCGCTGTGGGTAAAAGCCTCAGCGCCTAGGGCTTGCCGATCGAAAGGTCGGCGGTTCGAATCCCCGCGGCGGGGTGCGCTCCCGCTGCTCGGTCCCAGCGCCTGCCAACCTAGCAGTTCGAAAGCACCCCCGGGTGCAAGTAGATAAATAGGGACCGCTTACTGGCGGGAAGGTAAACGGCGTTTCCGTGTGCTGCGCTGGCTCGCCAGATGCAGCTTTGTCACGCTGGCCACGTGACCCAGAAGTGTCTCCGGACAGCGCTGGCCCCCGGCCTCTTGAGTGAGATGGGCACACAACCCCAGAGTCTGTCAAGACTGGCCCGTACGGGCAGGGGTACCTTTACCTTTTTACCTTTAAGCAAGTGCTGAATCAATGTCTGGATGCGTGTGAATCCTGGCAAGACGGAAGCTCTGTGAGTGTGCAGTTCCCAGGTTGGGGAAGTTAGACAGTTGCCTGCCCTGTATGATGTTGCACTATCCTTGAAGAAATAGGTGTGTGGTCTGGGGGTTTCCCTAGATCTGGGGGTGCCCAAACTTTTCAAAGGGGGCCAGATTTGATGAAGTGACCATGCATGAGGGCCGACCAAAGTTGTTGAGCTTTTTCTTTAGGATTGAAGTTGTTGAGTATTTTACCCCCAGACATATACTGCTATGGGGTTCCAGCGGGCTGAATTATGCCCCCAAAACGGAGTTTTGACATGCCTGCCCTAGATGCTGCTCTGTTACTGATGATCTTGGAGTGCCTTCTACAGACTTCTACAGCAGTTTCTCAATTAGGACAGCTTGACCATGCAGGGTAGCCTCAAGTTTGAATTGCTGCAGTGTTCTCTCGGAGGGGGCAATGCTTGACATTGTTCTGGAAGCTGTAGTTCAGGGATCAGCAACCTTTTTCAGCCATGGGCCAATCCACCATCCCTCAGACCATGTGGTGGGCCGGATTATATTTGCGGGGGTGGTGGTGAATGAATTCCTATGCCCCACAAATAACCCAGAGATGCATTTTAAATAAAAGGACACATTCTACTCATGCAGGCAGGCCCCACAAATAACCCAGAGATGCATTTTAAATAAAAGGACACATTCTATTCATGTAAAAACACGCTGATTCCCTGACCGTCTGCGGGCCGGATTGAGAAGGCGATTGGGCTACATCCGGGCCTTAGGTTGCCTTACCCCTGCTGTAGCTGCTGCAGAATATGGCAGCTAGGCTGCCTGTGGGGAGCGAACTGCAGCCAGCACACAACACCTTGTCTGCAGGATCTACAATGCTTGCTAATTGCTGCTAGGTCAAGTTCAAGGTTTTGGTACTAACATACATGGCTTGAAACAGTTTGGGGACCAGGTGGTTTGAGGTCTTACCTCTTATATACCCAGGAGGTCGCTTTGTTCTGCAAAAGAAGCTCTCTGTGAAGTCTCTAAGCTATCAGAAGCCCCCGTCCACAGCAGGGCTTTTACTGCCACTGCCCACATCTTTCTATTGTATGATTGTTAATCACCTTGAAATTTATGTGAAAGCCAAGTCATAGATTAATAAACAAACACGTAGCAACTGCTTTCAAACTGTTTGCTGAGGAACTCTGGGGTTTCTTGGAAGCGTGTCCTCATTCTCCAGTGTGAAACATAGATAAAGCCCCCTAAAAGACAGGTCGTCTGCCATTACCAGTCTTCTCTTAAAATAGAGATGGCTAAACTGCTGTCCTTCTGATGTTGTTGGGCTTCAACTCCCACCAGCCCTAGCCACCATAAGTAATGGAAGATGATGGACATTGCAGTCCAGCAACATCTGCAGGAGCAGAGGTACTGTATTTTTAATACGCCCCTTATTTTGAGGGACTCCAATTTAAGAAAATGGGGGGAGATCCATCCGTGTATAAGACTCCCTGAAATTTTGGACATTATTTTTTAGGGGGGAAACCTTGTCTTATACACGGAAAAATACGGTAAGTTCCTCCTGCTGTACAATATAGTATTACTAAGAAATGTGTGGGTTCTAGAGCACATGGTCACATTGGGAGTGTAAGAAATCTGAAAACCACAGAGAGATAATTTAAGCACAATATTTTCTTTAGATGTTGCAGAACAAGTGGAAAACATCACAATGATACATCTAATCTCGCATACACAAAGTGGCCTTGGCAACACCTTTTGATGTAGCAACAAAACAGACCCCTAACCCTTGCATGTGTTAGCAGTATTTCTAAAACAATGTTTTCATGAGGTATTTTGATAAGTTCCAGGCTAAGTCTCTCTTTCCAAGTTCTAACAGCCAATTCATCTTTATCTTTTGTGAGGCTTACTTTAACAGCAAATATGTAAGGTCTGCAGTGTGTTGAGGAATAGCAAGCAAACTCACAGTTTCAGATTGAACTTGGATATGTAAAGTGGATGATTGTTTTTCCCTCCCAGCTTGTCTGGCTGACCTGAAGGGCTTTCATGTTGTATCCTCCCTGATACAACTGGACATGGGCCATGAAAAATAAAGAGATGGCATTCCAGTGCTTCCTTTTATTTATTAGGTTGTTCGTTTTTTCCTGAGCTTGCATGTGTGAGTGTTTTTATCTGGAAACAATCAAATGTGAATTATCCTGTTTTTATGGAATGCTAGGTCATTATTGTTCTGAAATTGTTTGACAAAATTAAGGCCATATTAAATCTTTTATAACGATCGGGAGAATTCCTAAATCCTGCTCTTTTTTGCCTCTGCTATAAAAGGATTGCACATAATCAGCCAAAGCAATTTCAATATGACTCAAAACCAGAATGTTTGGATGTCTGAAATGTGCCTGGCTTTCAAAAAGCTTAAGCACATGTGTAAGTGACTTAGTAAGACTAATCCTCTGATAATATTGGGAAAGTACATAAGTGTATCCAGGATTGGTCCTTTGTTATGCATTCCAAGTAGGAAATTTGACTAGTGAGTCCAGATGTACATTAGGCACAACTTAATTCTGAAGCTTTGCAGGCCTAACTAATGAGTATCCTGGCCCTCTGAATAGCAGTGCCACAAAGATCCCCACACCTCAGTAGGTGTGCCAACACAAATTAAGGAGCCTATCCCTCCTGTATTTCCATAAATATATATATTCTGATTTCTGGGAGTGATGGAATGAGTCTACATATCAGTATATTCTCTGAATGCATTGACCAGTTAGGGAAAGGTAACACTGGAGGTTTTGGGGGGGGGGTTGTTACAGGTTTGTTGCTCTTGTGGGATATAGTATGTACATACCCTCTTTGTCACATCATGTTACAGTGGTTGAACTTGTCCAAGAAACTCTCTCAGATTATTGGAGATTCATTCCCCGTGTCTGCAGTCATGGGATTGTTGTCTATCACATGACTGTGTATGTTTTGACTCCACAGAGTGGGAAGTGAGGGAGACAGGATGTTTGTGTTACTGTGTTCTGTGAAGTGGGACTATTGTCCTCTGTTCTTTCTCTTAGCTCCTTCCTCTTTCTCATCAGACAGCAAAGTCAGAATGCTCCGAGTGCTTTATATGTAAATAAATGTAGATTAGCCAAATGCTGAGCTACTGAGTTCTGTTACGCTGACTGCGCAAACACTGCGGATCCCTAACTGTGCTGATGTCTGTTGGCATCAGTCGCTGTGATGTTCGGGCAGAAGAAAGCTTTTGAAGCTCCCGAACAATCGACCAGGAAGGAGAGAATATGCCAGTCGGGCATGTTTCTCTGCCAGGGTCCTACTCAAGAGTAGGACGGATCCTGACACAGATATCTTCCAACATTCCCTATGCAAAAAGATAGCATGGGAACCAGTTCAAAAGACTAGTCTGAAAAGGTATTGAAGACTTGCCACAGTTTGTGCCAGTTAACTTCTAAATATGTCTAGGAAAATGACTTTCCTGCGGTCATCAGCAACTTTAATAGATGTGTGATAACCCTAGAAACATTGTGAAATGGCAGCCGTGTCAAGTGATTGAGAAATTCAAGTACCACATAAACGCTTAACCAAGCCACTTACCTGTCTGCCTGCATTGTTGCCTTTTCTTGATCTGGTGAAGAAAGGATTCATAGTCCTGACTGAGAACCGAGGAAAGAAGCAAAATTTAATTATAGTTTTGTCCACACAAGTCAGCCTGTTTTATATCAGATGATTTTTCTGTTCTTGGCTGTAGTTAAAGATACACTCAAGACTTCCAGGTGACCAGTTTTAACCAATTTGCACTCACATTTGTATAAATGTAGCTACAGCAGCTTGCTCAGTTGAGAATTCCCGGTGCCTGTATTTTCCTTTGCCTTCAGTATACAGAAAAAATATATATTTCTGATGGAGTATATTGACTTTTTTGGTATGTGTTCAAATAAATCTATGAGCAGTAAATTTAGTCTACAAAGTATGTTACCTTTAAAATTACATCTCATTTGCTATCAAAACCACTGATTGCTTAGTATAAATTGCTCTTGCTAAATGTGCAGAAGGGAAGGACAGAGCTCAAAAGTGTGTGCAATTTGTGATCACAAAGAATTGGTTCCAAATCACTCAAATGCTTGAGAAATCCCACAGTTGGAACTAATATTTTTAGAGATGGTAAGAAGATTTTTTTTGTGGGCAACGAAAATGTTAAAATGGTGTTTGAGCTTTGTACTTCTGCTTCTTATTATAATTCTTTCTGTCTTTCTTTACGCAGATACGATCCCATGCTCAGTTTGGTGATCTCTGCCAGAGGACCACTGCTGCTTCGTGCTGCCCCAGCTGGACGCTAGGCAATTACATTGCCATTTTAAACAACAGATCATCCTGTCAAAAGCTTGTGGAGAAAGATGTTTCTCACACTCTGAAGCAGCTCCGTACATGTGCCAAATACTACTATAATGGGACCCTGGGACCAGATTGCTGGGATATGGCAGCCAGAAGGAAGGACCAACTCAAGTGTACAAATGTGCCTCGTAAATGTACAAAGTACAATGCTGTTTACCAGATTCTCCACTACCTAGTAGACAAAGATTTTCTAAGCCCAAAGACTACAGACTATGTCTTACCAGCTTTAAAGTACAGCATGCTCTTTTCACCTACTGAAAAAGGGGAGAGCATGATGAATATCTATCTGGATAACTTTGAGAACTGGAACTCTTCAGATGGAATAACCACCATCACAGGGATTGAGTTTGGAATAAAGCATAGTTTATTCCAAGATTACCTTTTAATGGATACTGTGTATCCTGCTATAGCCATTGTGATTGTTCTCTTAGTCATGTGCATATATACCAAGTCCATGTTTATCACACTGATGACTATGTTTGCAATAATTAGCTCCTTGATCGTTTCTTATTTTCTTTATCGGGTAGTATTTAATTTTGAATTTTTCCCCTTTATGAACCTCACTGCACTGATTATTCTCGTCGGGATTGGGGCGGATGATGCTTTCGTATTGTGCGATGTGTGGAACTACACAAAATTTGACAAGTCTCAAGCTGCCACTTCGGAGACGGTGAGCATCACCCTGCAACATGCTGCCCTTTCCATGTTTGTCACCAGTTTTACCACCGCCGCTGCCTTCTATGCCAATTATGTCAGCAATATCACAGCAATCAGATGTTTTGGTGTTTATGCTGGCACCGCCATATTGGTGAACTATGTATTAATGGTAACCTGGTTACCTGCAGTCGTCGTGTTACACGAACGGTATCTACTCAATATATTTAGTTGCTTCAGAAAGCCTCAGGCAAGTGTGTACAATAACAAAAGCTGCTGGACAGTGCTGTGCCAAATGTTCCGCAAGGTTGCTTTCGCAGCGTCAGAAGCATCCCGGATATTTTTTGAGAAAGTGTTGCCACACATAGTTATCAGGTTTCGCTACATCTGGTTGGTCTGGTTCCTGGCCTTAACTGTTGGGGGAGCATACATCGTCTGTGTGAATCCAAAGATGAAGCTGCCATCCCTGGAACTCTCCGAGTTTCAAGTGTTCAGGTCTTCCCACCCTTTTGAACGCTATGACGCTGAGTACAAAAAGCTGTTCATGTTTGAACGTGTCCACCACGGAGAGGAGCTTCATATGCCAATCACTATTATCTGGGGGGTCTCTCCTGAGGATAACGGGGACCCCCTAAATCCCAAAAGCAAAGGGAAGCTGAAACTGGACAGCACTTTCAATATTGCAAGCCCAGATTCACAGCTCTGGATTCTGAAGTTTTGCCAGAGGCTGAGAAATCAGACCTTTTTCTACCAAACAGAAGAGCAGGACTTCACGAGCTGCTTCATTGAGACGTTTAAGCAGTGGATGGAAAATCAGGACTGCGACGAGCCGGCTCTCTATCCGTGCTGCAGTCACTGGAGCTTCCCCTATAAACAGGAGGTTTTTGAGTTATGCATCAAGAGGGCCATCATGGAACTTGAAAGAAGCACAGGGTACCATTTAGACAGCAAAACCCCAGGGCCTCGCTTTGACATCAACGATACCATCAGAGCAGTAGTACTGGAGTTCCAGAGCACCTACCTCTTCACCTTGGCTTACGAGAAGATGCATCAGTTCTACAAAGAGGTAGATACCTGGATTGCGGATGAGCTGAGCACTGCCCCTGAGGGTCTAAGCAGTGGTTGGTTTGTGAGCAATCTAGAGTTCTATGATCTCCAGGACAGTCTCTCTGATGGCACTTTGATTGCCATGGGTCTTTCCGTGGCTGTTGCGTTCAGCGTAATGCTGCTCACAACATGGAATATCATACTGAGCCTTTATGCAATAGTTTCGATAGCAGGAACCATTTTTGTCACAGTTGGATCATTGGTCCTTCTTGGCTGGGAGCTAAATGTTTTGGAGTCTGTCACCATTTCTGTTGCTGTCGGCTTATCGGTAGACTTCGCGGTCCATTATGGTGTTGCTTATCGCTTAGCTCCCGATCCTGACCGAGAAGGGAAAGTAGTCTTCTCCCTCAGCCGCATGGGTTCGGCAATTGCTATGGCTGCGCTGACCACATTTGTAGCCGGCGCCATGATGATGCCTTCCACCGTTCTGGCATATACTCAGCTCGGTACATTCATGATGCTTATAATGTGCATTAGTTGGGGCTTTGCGACCTTCTTCTTCCAGTGCATGTGCCGTTGCCTTGGACCCCAAGGTACTTTTGGTCAGATTCCTCTGCCGAAAAGGCTGCAGTGCAGCGCCTTTTCCCAGGCGCTGTCGGGGAACAAAGGGGACGGGGAACAAAACAAAGCTCAGCCTGCCAGTAAGTATCAGTTGGACTCTAGAGGTCAAAAAACGGGCATGGAACATGAGCATTACGAATTGGAGCCTTTGGCATGCCATGCCAACAACTGCAGCACGTTAGAGAAGAGAACCTATGAAGAAACGCACATGTGCACGGAGCTCTTAGATGGCAGGCTTGCAAATGAGCACGTCCTTCCCCAGTCAGCGTATAACAGCGACCTGAACGTAAGCAGCAAAAATGAATTCAGGATAGGCATGTTGTCTTCTGGTGAGCAGGACACCACTTGCCAGCTCTTATGTCAAAACCAGCAGTGTAGTTGCTCAGTTGATTATAAGCATGTGAGCATGAAATGGAGCCCCCACTCATGTCAGCAGTTAAAATTTGGGGTCAAATGAAACTTCATGCTACCTCTCTTCTCCTTTGTCCAGGAATGTGCATAGCCAGAGTTCTGTAGTTTGCACAACTGCTTTGCATCATTCTTTGGATAGATATGTGACTACCGTCCCAGCAAGTTCTGCACTGTAACTGTCTACAGAGCAGGTTAAGATAGCCCCTGAAATATTTTTTCTCCACTTACAGCAACTGTTTCAATCCCGAAGTCTTCCAAATGCCAAGGAGAACTTGAGAACTCCTCCAAAGGAAGCAAGTTCTTCTCTGTTTATCTTCAAGGGTGTTGGTTCACTCTTGTTGTGAAATGGAGAAAAACGTATCTAATAATCAGAAGGGACTCTTGTGATAACTGCAGAGACAAATGGGTTGTAAGAGTCACTGAAGTAAATGGGAACAAAAACAGAACATCTAAATCAAAGCAAAATCCGCAAACTGAAACTGAGTGCCTCCAGAACTTACGACAAACTGCTTCAGGTGTGAGGGCTAACCAGAATAAATGGAAATATACAGAAAACAGTACATCAACAAAGGCTTGGTTTTGAGTTGTGGCCTGAAAATTCCTGGTATTGTAACAGAACCATAACAATAAAGTGCAATTTTGTTGAGTGTCATATGCCAAACAGTGAAGCCCATGTGCCTGCTGTTGTTAGCACACCCAGAACTTTCCCATGAAAGTTTGCTAATAAAAAAACCTATAATAAATCTTAAACTTGTTGGTTCTGTCTTTTTTTGTGGGGAGATCTTTTCTCTTTTTAAAAGTAAGAATATTCCAACCTGGCCAAGCTGTCAAACACAAAGACATTAAAGTTAACACTCTCGAATTAAATGCTTCCTTAAAAAGAAAGGTGTATGTGTGTTAGTTCTCTTAACTCATACAAGTTAATTAGGTATTGTTCTCAAGAATATGAAGCCATGTTTAATTTAGGTCTTGGTGGAAAAAAAACAGCAATGCATCCACACAAGCTGAAAAATAAAACATTTGTTGTTGTTGTTTAGTTGTTTAGTCATGTCCGACTCTTCGTGACCCCATGGACCAGAGCACGCCAGGCACTTCTGTCTTCCACTGCCTCCCGCAGTTTGGTCAGACTCATGTTTGTAGCTTCGAAGACACTGTCCAACCATCTCGTCCTCTGTCGTCCCCTTCTCCTTGTGCCCTCCATCTTTCCCAACATCAGGGTCTTTTCCAGGGAGTCTTCTCTTCTCATGAGGTGGCCAAAGTCTTGGAGCCTCAGCTTCATGATCTGTCCTTCCAGTGACCACTCAGGGCTGATTTCCTTAAGAATGGATGCGTTTGATCTTCTTGCAGTCCATGGGACTCTCAAGAGTCTCCTCCGGCACCATAATTCAAAAGCATCAATTCTTCGACGATCAGCCTTCTTTATGGTCCAGCTCTCACTTCCATACATCACTACTGGGAAAACCATAGCTTTTACTATACGGACCTTTGTTGGCAAGGTGATGTCTCTACTTTTTAAGATAACTAATTATCTATTAAAACATTACTAATCACCTTTTGGCAAGAGAGGATTAGTCATTGAGGTTATAATTATGCTGCTGAGGGGTTCTTGCGGTGTGGTCAGCATAAGTGATGGAGGCTCCGCCTTCCCCAGAGGAATAAAGTCGCAGCTGGCAGGGAAACAGGAAGGTCCCAAGCAGAGGAAAGAGACAGACAAGGTACTTGAAATGAGCAGAGAATCAATGTGTTGGAATGAAGGAAGCAGCAAGAAAAAGAGGAGGAATCTAAGAGAATGCATTACAGTTCCTAAACAACAGGTGGGAAAAACATTTCCTGGTCTGCCAAGACTCTCAGCAGTTTGCAAGTGGTGTGGGTGTAGATGTGGAGTTTGTGAACCAATGTGCTGTATTATTCTTACTATTCTATTATCTATCTATTTACATTGGGTCAGCTAGAGACATCTCTTAAAGGATCAGGGAGGCTAATAAAACGACAAAATTCCCTGCACACAGATTTTCTCATCTGCTTTTAACATTATAAAAATAATCTGCTTCTACCATATGTATCATGTTGCACGTTGACTTGGATCTAAAGAGATTACAGGTTTAAAATGGCACCAACACACATTAGCTATTGGCATGATGTCATAAATGAGATTTGTCTAAATTTATTGCTTGTATAACATTCACAAAGAAGACTGAACCTAATCAGAAGCACAAATTGTACAGACTCTAAATGTTACCAATCTGTTTCACAACTCACGGAATAGTACCGTTGGGTAAATTAGTTCAAACAAATGCTTGAATTTTTATGTGCTTCTCACTTTACATTCCCCAAGAGTTCCAACCGAAAAAGCACTTTCCTCCTGCTCTTTTGGCATAAATGAATGTCATGGGCACCTATTTGAATAGCAATTAAAAATAGCCCGCTCTTCATGAGTTACACTCCCTCTGAAGGAGCAGGTATGCAACTTGGGGATACTTCTGGACCCACTGCTGTTGCTTGAGGGTCAGGTGGCTTTGGTGTGACACAAAGTGCCTTCGATCAGCTTTGGCTCATGTCCCAGCTACACCCCTCTCTGGACACAGGTAGCCTAAGTTCTGTCGATTATGCTCTGGTAACCTCTAGGTTATATTACTGCAACACATCATATGTAGGGCTGCCTCTGAAGACTGTTCAGAAACTTCAGCTGGTGCAGAATTCAGTGGCCAGGTCGCTCTCTGGGGCTGGATGCTTTGAGCACATAGTGCAAATCTATATTGTGGCCAGTTATTCCATAAAATCAAGATGATGCCAAACATTATGGAAAAATTACCAGGTTGCAAATATCCTATACTCTTCTGGAGAATTTGGGAATAATTAATTATTTGCTACATTCCAGTCTTGCCATGCAAAATTGGATCTAAAGTCATGATTATCATTGCTCTCTTCTGGAGAGCACAGCGCATGCGTGCCTCCAATACTGCTTCATCACCAGCACAATGGCAGTCCATATCTGTTTTCCCATAGTTTTCTACAGGGGAAGGAAGACAAGGAGTAGGATGTTTGGCTACATCCCAAACAGGATAAGTGCTGCTACTTCTTTTTCACCTTCCTCCTGCCCACGCCCACCCCATCTGACTATTTTATGTGGTTGATCTGGCATCGATCTACACACAGGAGGAGGTATCAGAAGGCTCTGGGAAACCAAGATTTGTAGAAAAATAAATGATATTTTGTGAGGAGCCTAGGTGGGGTACCCTCCACCCAAAAGATATATCAATAAGGACAGCATACTCACTGGAATGGAATGGAGTATCCTGGAAAGGGATGTGGTCCACTGGCAGGCACCCTGAGCAGGAGCACATCACGCAACAGCATTTAAAGAGGACTACCAATATATTGAACTGCGCCTGAAATAGAAAGCCGTTACAATTGTTAAAGTGTTGCCGTAAATGCAACTCTCCCGTTATACAGATTGCTTCCAGTATGTCAGCAAGGTAGAAAGGCACAATTGGAAACTAAATCCTGTCACTTGTTTGAGATCCTTATCACCCATAGCCATCCTAAAAAAATAATAATTGTGACTTGCCTGTTGTTGCTTGCTTTAATGCCCAGGGAGTCTTTATTTAGAAGATTTAAAAACAACAACAACAATAATAATAAATGTTATTTATACCCTGCCCTCCACCAGGTATTAAAACGATTGAAATGCAACTTACAACCAAGATTAAAATACAACATTAAAATGCAGCCTCATTTCAGTAGGAACTCAAATCAAAAACTTTTTACTCTCTTGGGATGCAATTCTGAAAGCGCTAAAATACTAGAGTAAATCAGGGCCAAATCAAAGCCACGAGAGTTGACACAAATAAAAACAAATGCTAAAACATGGAGAGGCTGCCTAAATAACATTTTAGCCACCTGTTTAAAAAGGGCAGGCTCATGGTTCCAGAATCTTAGAGCCAGTCCTGAAAAAGATGGTTCAGCAGTGTTCTCCGAGTGAGAAGGCATCCCTGGCCCAGACCATAAAGATAAGCATCACCACAGCCCAGAAACAAATCGGCAACAAGTGAAGTCTTTGCACATTGTTCCTTTGGCTCACATAAAAAAAAAACTATTTTTGCCGCTGCATTCTTTTTTTTTTTTTAATATTTTTTATTAAACAGTTTTTATAACCACACAAACATAACATAAAAACAACAAATACATAAACAAACAAAAACAGAAACAAAACAAAAAACAAGTACCATTTCATATCTTAATTTCTTATACCTTTCTTCCCCGACTTCCTCATGCCTCCCTTTTCTGTATTCCAGATTCTAATCAATTACTCAGCAAATCTTCCCTTATTTTACTTTAAATTTAAGCTAATCTTCCTTATTCTCCTTGTCTTAACCATTGCTAATAGTAACCATTTACTTTCCAGTCCAACATCATTCTAACTTTCATTAATTTTGTAATATTTCTTTAAATAGTCCTTGAACTTTTTCCATTCTTCTTCCGCTGCTTCTCTTCCCTGGTTTCGGATTCTGCTCGTCATTTCTGCCAAGCCCATGTAGTCAATCACCTTCATCTGCCATTCTTCCAGTGTGGGTAGATCCTGTGTCTTCCAGTACTTTGCAATGAGTATTCTAGCTGCTGTTGTAGCATACATAAAGAAAGTTATATCCGTCTTTAACACCCCTTGGCCGACAATACCCAAGAGAAAGGCCTCTGGTTTCTTAGGAAAGGTATATTTAAATACCTTTTTAAGTTCATTATAGATCATTTCCCAGAATGCCTTAATCTTCGGGCACGTCCACCAAAGGTGAAAAAATGTGCCTTCCTTTTCTTTACATTTCCAACATTTATTATCAGGCAAATGGTAAATCTTTGCAAGCTTGACTGGGGTTATGTACCACCTATAGATCATTTTCATAATATTTTCTCTTAAGGCATTACATGCCGTGAATTTCATCCCGGTGGTCCACAACTTTTCCCAATCAGCAAACAAAATATTATGACCAATGTCCTGAGCCCATTTAATCATAGTTGATTTAACCGTTTCATCTTGTGTATTCCATTTCAGCAGCAAATTGTACATTTTTGACAAATTCTTAGTACTGGATTCTAACAATTCAGTCTCCAGTTTTGATTTTTCCACCTGGAAGCCTATTTTACTGTCCAATTTAAACACTTCATTTATTTGGTGATAGTGCAACCAATCTCTCACCTTCCCTTTTAATTTCTCATAACTCTGCAATCTCAGTTTGTCCCCTTCCTTTTCCAGAATTTCCCAATATCTTGGCCACTTCGACTCCATATTTAACTTTTTAACTGCCTTAGCTTCCATTGGCGACAGCCACCTTGGAGTTTTGTTTTCCAGCAAATCTTTATATCTGACCCAGACATTTAATAGTGCTTTTCTGACAATATGGTTTTTAAAACTTTTATGTGCTTTAACCTTGTCATACCACAAATATGCATGCCACCCAAAAATATTGTTAAAACCTTCCAAATCCAAAATGTCTGTATTTTCAAGAAGCAGCCAATCTTTTAGCCAGCAGAAAGCTGCCGCTTCATAGTACAGTTTAAAGTCTGGCAGGGCAAACCCCCCTCTTTCCTTTGAATCCGTTAATATCTTAAATTTAATTCTGGGCTTCTTGCCCTGCCAGACAAATTTAGATATATCTTTTTGCCACTTCTTGAAACAGTCCATTTTATCCATTATTTGTAATGCTTGGAACAAAAACAACATTCTTGGCAATACATTCATTTTTATAACTGCAATTCGACCTAACAAGGAAAGCTTCAAGTTTGACCAAATCTCCAAATCTTTTTTCACTTCTGTCCAAGTTTTTTCATAATTATCTTTAAATAGGTTCACATTCTTAGCTGTCATATTTATACCCAAATATTTCACTTTTTTAACCACAGTCAACCCCGTCTCATTCTGAAACCTTTCTTTTTCAACCTGTGTTAAATTTTTCTCCAATACCTTAGTCTTTAACTTATTCAATTTAAATCCTGCCATTTGACCAAACTCTTGAATTATTTCCAAAACTCTTTTCGTGCTAGCTTCTGGCTCTTGTAATGTAAGTACTAGGTCATCTGCAAATGCTCTCAGTTTATATTGTTTAGCTCCGACCTGAATCCCTTTAACCAGCTGGTCCCTCCTAATCATATTAAGCAAAACCTCCAGGACCGATATAAAAAGTAGTGGGGAGATAGGGCACCCCTGACGTGTCCCTTTTTCAATCTTGAACTCTTCTGTAACCACATTATTTACAATTAATTTTGCTTTCTGTTCAGAGTATATTGCACCTATACCATTTTCAAACCCTTGGCCTACCCCCATCCCCCGGAGGTTCTTCAACATAAAACTCCAAGATATATTGTCAAAGGCTTTCTCGGCATCCACAAATATCAAAACAGCCTTAGTGTTTATATTCACTTCCAACTTCTCCAAAATGTCAATTATATTCCTTACGTTATCCGACAAATGCCTTTTCGGGAGAAAGCCCGCTTGGTCCCCATGAATCTCCTCCATCAAAACTCTTTTCAATCTCTTTGCTAAAATATCAGCAAAGATTTTGTAATCCACATTTAGTAACGAGATGGGTCGGTAGTTCTTAAGTTGAGTCTTTTCAGTCTCTGTCTTTGGTATAAGTGTGATGTAGGCCTCCCTCCACGTGTCGGGTGCCCTTCTCCCCTCCATGATCTCGTTGCAGACTTCCTTCAAAGGTTGTATCAACCCTTCCTTCAAAACTTTGTAATATTTGGAAGTCAGTCCATCCGGTCCAGGAGATTTGCCCAACGTCATGCTTTGAATGGCATCTTCTATTTCTTGTGCTGATATCTCCTGGTTCAAAATTGTCTTACTTTCCTGCGAAATCTTTTTCAGCCCATTTTTCTCGAGGAATTGTTGTATATCCATTTCTTTCTGCGGCCCTTGTGTGTACAGTTGTCTAAAGTAGCTCTGAAAACAGTTCCTAATTTCCGCTGGGTTACATATGTTCTTTCCTTCCACTTCTATGTTTGTTACCGTGTTGAGTTTTTGTCTCTTCTTTATTTGCCAAGCCAATAACTTGCCACATTTATCTGCAGATTCAAAAGTCTTTTGTCTCATTTGTTTAATTTTCCATTCTATTTCTTGATTCATCAGTTCCATGTATTGTGTTTGATATAATTTAATTTCTCTTAAAATCTCTTGCGATTTTGGCTTCAATCTTAGTTTCCTTTCCCCTTCTTTTATCTTTTCCAAGATTTTCTCTTTCCTCTCATTTTGCTTTCTTTTCTTTAATGTATTTTGTTGTATCAAAAACCCTCTCATCACGGCTTTACTTGCGTCCCATACTATTCTTTTTTCTACTTTAGTCCTTAAGTTAATTTCAAAATAATCTTTCAAAGTTTTTTGGGCCTTCTTACAAATCTCCTCGTCTCTAAATAAGGTGTCATTCATTCTCCATCTGAAGGAGCCAGTTGTTGTTTGCTTCATCACCATCTTTACTGCGTTATGGTCGGAGAAGGTTTTTGGGCAGATTTCCACTTTCTTTATGTTCGACGCCATACTGCTAGTCACCCAAATTTGGTCAATCCGTGTCCATGTCATTTTGGCTTCAGAAAAGAAGGTTCCCTCTCTTTCTAATGGGTGTTTTGTTCTCCAAATGTCAATCAAGTCCATATTGTCAGTCATTTCAAAGAAAGTTTTTGGTAGTCTTCCGTCTTTTGTAACTACCTGTCTTAGTGCTTTGTCCATATTTGTTGAAACTACTCCATTCATGTCACCCATCATAATTAAATTGTAATCCATGTAGTCCATCAAAGTCTCATGCAACTTCTTAAAGAATTCAGCTTTCCCTTCATTTGGTGCATAAATTCCCACTATCAAAAACTTTTCTCCTTGAGATTGAATTTCAATTGCCAAATATCTTCCTTGGTCATCTTTAAAAATTTGTTTCGGTTGCAAATTTTCCTTTGCATAGATCACCACTCCTCTCTTTTTTACTCTGTCTGAAGATATAAATTCTTGTCCCAATCTTTTATTTATTAATAATTTTCTATGTGCTCTTGTCACATGAGTCTCTTGTAAACAAATCAAATCCAATTGGTCTTTCTTTAAAGCATGAAATATATTTTTTCTTTTTCTGGGAATATTTAAACCGTTACAATTCCAGGTTAAAAGTTGCAGAGCCATGATGGGGTTATTTACTCTTTCCTCCTACAGCTCCCAGTTGTTGTTCCTCTTTTGTCGGTGGTTCCGTATCCGTATCTAATGGTCCCTTGCTTGAAGGATGCCCTTGTCCTGGAAACGTCTCTTTCTGTAGGTCTTCTTCGTGTTCTCCTAAGAACTTGTCTTTATCACTCACTGTCTTTATTCTTCTTTTCTTCCCCTTGTATTTAAAAGACAAGCCTTGGGGAAACTCCCACCTGAATGGTATGTAGTTCCTTTTCAGCAGTGTCACCAAGTCCTTGTAAAAGCCTCTTGCATCCAAAATACTTTTGGGAATATCTTTAAAAATCTCAATATGAAAATCTTCAATTTGAAGGGTTGTTTGGTAGTGCAGGTTCAGTATTTTGTCTCTCTCCTCCTTTGATCTTAAAGTTATTAAGCAATCTCTGGGTCTGTTCTTCCTCTGCCTTGTTCCCAGTCTAAATGCACTCTCTATCTTAAATTCTTCCTTATCCAGCTCCTGCTTCCAAAAGTCAGAGAATTCTTTTGTCAAGTAATCCACCAAGTTGTCTCCTTCCTTTTCCGGCACAAGTCTGATCCTTAGGTTCCTCTCCTTGCGTTGCATATCCTGCATAGAGAGTGCCAGCTCGTACTCATCTAGCTTCCTGTACACCGGTGGAAACTTTTCCTCGGCAGCAGTTGCAATTTCTTTAGCTTCCTCAGCTATCTTTCGTGTTGTAGATGAATCTTCCAGTAGTTTCCCAATTGCTTCTGCATTAGAGTTCACTTTGTTCCCAAGGTCAGTTATACTTTTTGTATTTAAATCAATTTTCCCAGAGATTTCTTCAATTTTCTTATTTGTTTCAGTGCCTTGCTTTTTTAGTTCCTCCAAAGAATCATTTATTTTCCCCAGTGCCTTAGCAAATGCTTCTTCTGAAGACATTATTTTCACTTTTGCCTTTGAGACAGCTGCAGTTCCAGAGGCTCCTGATACAGAGGCCCTTCTTTGCATAGAAAGATCGACTTTGTATTGTCTACCAGATCTCAAGGTTGTTTCTTGTGAGTCCTCTTTCTCTTTACCATCTGCCATAACAAAGTCTTTCACTCAAGGTCATTCCCACACTCTTAAGCTGTCAGAAAAAAAAAATTCTCAAGTTTTAAGCTCCACTTGTTGCTGAAACTATTCACAAGTCCTCTAGAGGGCGTAAAGTCAATTCTTTGCCTTCAAGTTGGTCCCACACTTTCCAAAAAACAAACAAAAGCCCTCCTAGTCCCTTTCAATTATTCTTTTTTCTTTTTAAAAGATCCAGATCAATAGTGTCCTGCAAATAACTTTACTGTGCAACAAAATAAAGTATTTCAAGTTGAGAGTAGCCAAAGTCAATATTACAGTTACTTTTTAACCTTCTTGTAGCGGCAGTCCTTAGCCGGTTCCTTTTCTCCGGCAGTCCGACCCCCAGGTAAAGGAGCAGCGGTAAACAGTTCAATTTCTTTTAAGCAGGCAGGAAAGCACTTTAAAGTCTTCTTCCCCCCCCTCCTGCCTTCGGGGGAGGGAGTTCTTTGCTTGGTGGTGGATTTCTTAGTTCGCACAACTCTCCTGTCAAAAAGTTACAGCTTGAATGCCTTTCGCTTTGATCTTGCTACACAACGGAAAGCAGACTTCCTTTTTAGTGCTTGTCCGTCTCGGTGCCCAATTTCTTTAATTTTAACGTCCAATTATATTTTAAAGTTCAATCCTACTCACGGAAAATTGTTCTTTTTAATCCAAATTCACCGGAAGAAATCAGCGCTCTCCGCTAATGGCGACGCGGCTTCGCTTCGCAGGCTGGGTGAAAGCGACTCTCAGCACCGCTCCACACACCCTCCGCTGTTCCGTAGCCTTTAAAAAGGCTATTTCACAACGTCGGGGGGGCGCAAAGGTGCCCGCCGATTCTCCAGTTCACAGGCTACGCGCCTGTGATTTTTGAGGGTCCTCGCTCCGCCGTGGCTGCAGGACCCGAACCCACGAAGCAGATCTCTCCCGGAGCTCCGGGAGAAATCCGCCATTAAGCGCTGGCGCTAACCGGAAGGTATTTTTGCCGCTGCATTCTGAACTAATTGCAATTTATGAACAACCTTCTAGGGCAGCCCCCTATAGAGCACATTAGTGCAATTAAACGATTACCAGGAAATGTGTCACAGTGTTCAAGAACAACTTTCTCTTAACTCAACATGTTGCATTAAATTCAGCATGGTGGTAAACCAGTTATCTCCAGTCTTTCACTGGACTTAACCATCCAGGGGTCCTTTACCTTTTATCTATCTATGAAGTACAAAAAGTGTTTTTCAGCCTTGGGTCAGTGTGTGTGTGTGTGTGTGTGTGAGAGAGAGAGAGAGAGAGAGAGCGCAGGTACTTTAAGAATTCTATTGTGAAAACCTCGTAATTTTGCTCACCTCTTTAAGCAGAACTGAGCACTGAGTGGGTCTTATATGACTCAAATACAGGGATCTCTGTTGGCCGGCATCTGTAGTCACTGTAGTGAAGTGACTGACAATCATTTTCTGCAAAGGAAAAGGCAAGTCACACATTGCTGGTTCATATCGAACTAGTGTTTATTTTTGTTCTTTTAAAGACTAGCCCCAAGCAATGTAAGTGAAGAGTTTAGAAGAGTAGCTGTGTTAGGGCCAAATTACATGTGTTATTAGTCATGTGTTTAAACAAGTGTGCTTAACCTTTCAGAGAAAAAGCAACCTCAGGGCCCCAATCCACGACTGATCTCACACAGTTATTGTTTTTCACTGAAAAGTGCTCACGTCTTACCTTTTCATTTAGTTTCTGTCTACTCCAAAAAAAAGTAAGGCAAGCAATGCCACATTTTATTAATTTATTTTGGAACAGAAAGAAATTGAATATGCAGCCAGCTTATTCATGGACATAACCATGCCTGCTCTTCTCACCTTTGGAGTTCAGATTTCACTATTTTGCAGTATAAAACAGCCAGACAGACAAAACATTTTAGTAGTGAGCAGCCATACTGAGGAGAGCTGGTTTAAAAAGCGATTGGGAAAAAAAACCTGAACAAAATTAAATGCTGATCAATTAAAATAAAAAACAACTGAACACTCTTACAACATAAATGCATGAGGAGAAGGTAGAGAGGAGAATATTTACTACCTATAATCAAAACGGTTAAAAAAGTTTAATTTTATTATCTTTTTATATCCATTTAAACACATTCAGGATTGAAACCAGAACAGAAAAGCAAAGTAGCAGCCAAAATCCATCTCAAGTGTTTCCATTTGAGCTCCTAAAGCTAGTACTACAGAGAGCACTAACATGGAGGCTCTCCAGTCCCAGACCAATCTTTGATCAGGATAGAAAGTGAAGTGAGACTCAGTGTGAGATAAAAACAACAACAAAATGACAAAGGAATTGGGATTTTTGTTCTGCTCAGAGAAGAACCCAGTACAGTTAAGTCTGGTGACAGGATCTAGGATGAAGTTCACAGAACCTGATAAGGGGGGGGGGGGAGTTACACTTGTTTCATAGTACCAGCTACTAAGCACCTTTGATAAAATATTCAGCATATCCCAGTGGCTTAATACACCACCTAGTCCTAGAACATTTAGTTTATGGACATCAAACTACAGAAAACGGTCAGTTGCACTCCCGTTATTAAACACTTCATTACCCTGTCACAGCTGAAATAAAAGCATTCTAAATTTAGTTCTGTGATTCTGTGTAGAACTTAAAATAAAACGAAGGGGGATGTAGCCAAATGTTTGTTTACTTTCTTCTCTTTCCAGTATCCTCCATCCCCAGTCCAGTTCTGAACTCATCGCGGGACATCTGGCATAGACTCTAACTTGCACTTGATTAAATTAGAATGAGGATGTTCCCTTGAAAATACATTTGGAGCACATTGCTTTCTGCCAGATGGAAATGGAGCACTCAGTCCAAGAAAAATCTGTGTGTGAAATTGAACAGGACTATGGCTTTAATATTTGGATGGGGAGAAGGGATTTATCTAGTTACAGAGAGCTGATTAAAGATGGAACAATGATTCAATTTTCAGTGGTCAAGGAAGCAGTACAAAATGTTAAAATACACTGGTATAAGTCTGAAATATAATATTCACATTTATAATAAGAGAATGTGGCAATGAGAGAACTGAATCAGAAAACTTAAAGAAAGGCAAACTTCAATGGTCTAAGACAGTGGTTCCCAAATGGGTGTCTGGGGGCCCACAGAACACACCCAGGGGACCCCTGGCACCATCCCCTGCCAGGGGACTCACTTATCTTGTTAAATGTACAGTGAAAGCTTCTGACACATCATCCAGCCTCTGCTCCTGACCAGGGCCTGCTTGCTAGCCAGGGAAAAAAACTTGTGAAAGAGTTGTTGGATGGCAAGTGAGCTGGTATTGAGAGAAAAACCACTGACGCAGTTTCTTAGGGCTCTTGCATTTGGGGCAGGGAGCAAATGGCTTGCTCCACAGGGTGGGTTCACATGCCTATATTTTTTAAAAGTAATGGTTCCTTTCCCCTTGCTCTCTACTTTTTAACTGCAAAGAAGTTCTAATTGCTTTCAAGGACTATCAGGTTTAGAGTACTCTCCCACTGCTTGTGAGTAGCGTTTTCAATGAATCTTGCCTTTTGAGTTTGGGATTCATGTCTCAGCTTGGAAGTCCAACAGGGAAAATAGCTAAGCAAATGGCCACCCTTTAATATTTTAGTTTAGTGCAAAAGGCAGCCTGTGTAGATTTTGTTTTCTGTGTGAAGCTATGCAGCTACATTTGGGGATGGGAGGAAACAGATGTACGGCAGAATCCTAATAAATTAAAAAGTTGGTAGTTCTTATTGGGTAATCAGCAAGAATAAAAACCTCACTCCAAATAAGTGCTGTATTTAACTAATTAATCTCTTTAAGCCAGGGATGAAACCTGGGCACAGAAGGACTGTATTATTATAAATTACTACTACTACTACTACTACTACTACTACTATTACCAACATTATATAATTCCAGCTGTTTTCTACTCGGTCCTCACCAATACTTTATCAAGCCCTGACCAAGCCTTCACCTATGTCTTGAAGGTGCAAGATCCTTCAGTTAGCTGCAAAGCTTTGCTAAAATGTACCATCTCAGATTACAAGTAAGGAATAGCATGTTTGAATACTCTCTCATATAAAAAGCCTTCTGCATATAGAACACTTGCAAGCTAGGGACACAGTTTCTTTTTTTTATTCAGTTATAGAGGAGCAATGAAGACAAGTTTTTCCTACTGTCTGGGGATAAGTAGAGCTCAGCAGTAGAGCATCTGTTTTGCACATGCCCTGGCATCCCTATCTGAAATCCTGGAGAACTATTTACTGCCAGTCACTGTAGAGACAACACTGAGCCAAATGGATCAGTGGTCTGACTCAATGTTTTTTTCCTGACAGATTCAAAATTTCATGCGATCAGGTGAACAACTTTGCATGGTTGTGTATGGTAGCCTACTTAACAGATGTAGTCACATACTTGAGCTCTCTCAACATAAGCCTTCAAGGTAGTGATGTGAATATTTTTTATGTTGAAGATAAGATTGAGGCAGTGATTTAAAAAATGGTGGTTATGGGCAAGCTGAGTAGAAGATGGCAGCCTCACTAACATCCCAACACTGGAGACATTTCTGGGGGCCACTGACAAACAATTGATACCACTGACAAAGAATTGATACCAGAAGTAAAACATTACATCACTGAGTACCTGCGTGATTTAGTGACTAGCTTCAGAGATTACTTCCTGGCACCAAATCGTGAAAACTCATGGGTAAGGAATCCTTTTGAATGTGGTGATGTACAACTAACAACTATCTGTGGAAGAGCAAGATGTACCTGTTGACGTGACTTGTGAGGGTTCATTGAAATCATTTTTCAAAGAATGTAGACTGGACCAATTCTGGGCAGAGGTTTTTGCTGAAAAAGCTTTGAAATGCCTAGTTCCTTTTTGTTCCACATATCATTGTGAAAACACATTGTCAACATTTTGTTATATGAAGAAAAAGCATAGAAAATGACTTACTGTTGAACCAGGCTGGAGAATAAAAGTAGGAAATATTGAACCGGATGTGGAAGGGACAAAAAGAGGCGTGGTTTTTCCCATCACATTTAGGTTGAATGTGCTTTTAACATTTTGTTGTGAGCCACCCAGAGTGGCTCCCAGACAGATGAGTGGCATATATTTAGGTAGCTGCTGGACATGTCCTAATTTGTTCACTTGTACTATGCGTTAATGGGGACGTGGGTGGTGCTGTGGGTTAAACCACAGAGCCTAGAACTTGCTGATCAGAAGGTCGGCGGTTCGAATCCCCGTGACGGGGTGAGGTCCCGTTGCTTGGTCCCTGCTCCTGCCAACCTAGCCGTTCGAAAGCACATCAAAGTGCAAGTAGATAAATAGGTACCGCTCCGGCGGGAAGGTAAACGGCATTTCCGTGTGCTGCTCTGGTTCACCAGAAGCAGCTTAATCATGCTGGTCACATGACCCGGAAGCTGTACGCCGGCTCCCTCGGCCAATAAAGCGAGATGAGCGCTGCAACCCCAGAGTTGTCCGCAACTGGACCTAATGGTCAGGGGTCCCTTTACCTTTACTATGCGTTAATAACATTTAATTTGTCCCCTCCCCCAACTAAATCTTTGCATTTTGTGTAGTAATATCACAAATTTTATGGTCCTAAATTTCGCTTATTAGGGGTTACCTCAGATTTCCTTTAAAAAAAATGCTTTGTACAGGTAACTACCATAGAGTTATAAAATTTTTCAAAAGTAGGGGGACCGTGGCTTGCCTTGTGAAAAATAGGGGGTCCTTTAGCTAATTGGGAGCCACTGATCTAATATATCTCCTCTGTTAAAGTATGATTGTGAACAGGAAAACATAAAAGAGTATATGATAAGGTGAGCTCAGGACACCTTATCACCTGCTATGAATGCAAAATTAAGTTGGTTTTGAGTTGGTGTTAGAATAAATATTTGTAATTTTATGTTTTCACTGGATAGATCATGACCTACAACCAAGCCACACTGTGACAATTTATCTCACTTTATTTTAAATTCAGAGGAGAAAATAAATAGAAAAAAACTGAAACTGGGAGGAGAGAAATGCATTAACTTTTTTTCTTTCTTCTTCTTCTTTTTTTACCATAAAATGACTCATGGGTCTGAAGACAGCTGCTTTAAACAATGAGAATCTTATGTGTTTGGGCAGTTTTGGACAGGACTTATGATTGTTATTCACATCTGCTTACTTTCAAATATACTCTGCATTTCAACAGTCACTGTAAATATCACTTGCTATTTTATTGCAGAGTGGATACAAAAAGTATTCTTTTATGGCTGGTTTATAGTGCCACGCAAGTGCTTTCTGAGCCTATTTAATAACCTATCTCTGTGATGATGAGTTTTACCCCCTTCAGATCTTTGATCTTACGTAGCTCTATCCTTTTGCTTAGAAATCGACCTGATCCTGGGATCTGCAGCAACATTGCCCATTGCGACATCTTCTTTTACATTAGCATACAGGAACAAGCATTGAAGTTCTTATTTCACGTGTCACCTTGACTGAGAGTTGTAGAGAACCAACTGTAGGGTCGCCCCTACCATTGGGCCAAGTGAAGCAGCTGGCTCAGGTGGAAAATGGGAAGGGAATGTTGACAATCCACTCGCCACTCCTGAGACTTCCAGCTCTTCCCTAATGTTGGAAGACTGTGTCCCATGTAGTCTTGTCCTACACTTCTCAAATAGCCTGCTGGACTGGAGGATGGGGTCCCAAAGTAAGATTCAACAGCCAGCCTAATCTTGACATTATTGACAATAGGCAGGTGCCCTCAATATATTATTTTAGACACCTGCTGCAAAATTATCAAGCCTATTCAGACACATGATTTAGTTACTTGTGTTAGTTTTAAGTTTTATTGTTTATATCTTTAGTTTTTAATGATGATGGTTGTGGGTATAGTTGCATTGAATTGATTTATGGCTTTAAGCCATGTTTTATCTATATTTTTAGCTTGGAGAGCTATTGTCATTTTCTTAATAAGTGGTTTTCTAAGTAAATAAAATATTGTACAATAGGAAGCATGGAGGGGAAGGCAGGAAGTCCTGAGATTTGGAGAAATCTCAAAATATGGATATGCAATTTGGATTGTTAAAAACTAATATTTATAAAAACCAAAACCATTATACAATGCTAAGTAAATAAAATAAGTAGCCTGATTTTTGTATGTGGAAGGGTATCCTTTGTCTCAGGGAGCAAAATGTCCTGGGCTGGCCTTGAGCAGCTGTAGGCAAAATCTAATTTCTTTCCTGTGCATGCTCTCAAGATGACTTCCTTTGTACATTGGGAATGATGATCCACTGTCATTTTTCCTTTCTGGAAAGCAAAGGCAATTAAATAATGATAATAATTAATCATGTGCTCAGTGAAAGTAGGCCAAAGAACCGCAGAAATGGCTTACAAGGGTCCCACATCTGCTGGTGAGCAGATGTCCCTACCTAGTCTCTTTTCCTGATGCCTTGCCAAGGAGTCCAAGATTCCTTTCAATTCCTCTTCTGTGTAGCCCATTCATGCCATTACAATCACCTGCTTTTCATTAAATCAAATAATGATGGTAAAGCGAATGAGTGGCTTTTCTCCTTACCTCCCCCCGCTTTCTCTTTTTCCTCCCTCCTTTTTTCCCTTTCTTTCTTTCTCCTCTGGGTGAAGGGAAGCCATCTGCACATAATAAACAGTTTCCTTATCCTTTCTTGGGAGGGAACTAATTATTTATATTTTAAGAGACTTGACTCTAGGAATAGCTATGTAGGCACAGATCACAAATCCTCTATAAAAGCTGGAAAATTCAAAAAGCCAAGCCTTGGCATCTATAAAAGTTATCAGAAAAGATTTGGGGTAAATTCAATCATTTTGAATGAGCCTATCTTGCCAAAGGGGGGGGGGAACGTCTTAATGAAGACAATTTCTCAAGTGTTACTTGGTTGATCTCATTGTTTGCAGAGAAAAATCGAGGCATGGGGTTTGAAGTAGGATATTTTAATGGCAAGATATATAAGCCCTGAAGCCAGAATTTGAGACAGCGCAGTGGGCGACCTGGACAGCTTGGATCTACAGCCTTCAATTATTAGACCAATAAAAAGCAAAAGAGCTGTGCCCCAGAGCCCAAGTGCTTGTCAAAATATACTGGTGAAGTTTAGTTTAACACTTTTTTTTAAATTCCTCCAATTCCAGTTTTCTTAAAAAGCATCTCAGGGTATGAGCTCTGAGCCTTAGGCCAGCCATCTTACTTCAGCCCACGCCCCTTTGCAATATGGGAATAACAGCTGCCTGCCTTTAAGAGGTAAGTTGATTGTGTTTAGGTCCCACTGAAATGAATGGGAAAAGGTAGTCACAGCTAAGAGAAGACCCACTGTTTCAGTTGAAACTAAGTTCAACTGACCATTGCTCTTGTGAGGATTCTTGAGGTGATGGTTGAAATCCAAAAGCCATGTACTGCGTGCCAGTTCTCCTCTCCACTGCGGCCCCTACGAAATGGGAAGTGGCCTTGGAAATGGTGGAAAATGGCCAAGTGTGTGTGCTTTGTCTCTTTGGCTTCACTGTTTTGAAACATCAGTATGTTCTAAATTGCTACATAACTGCCGAATTGTTTTATGGTGTTTTCTAAAGTAAAACATATTTACTTGAATTTTGAGGCTTAAATGGGGACATTCATGATGTGCAATTTTTATCCAGAGGTAAAGAACAGGTTTTTCCACATTAGGATGGTTTAAAAGAAAGAATAAACTACTTAAAATGTAAACACAAGCAAAATATAATGAACTAAAAGGCTGGGGTAGTTTGGATATGTAGTTTAGATGCCACCACAGAAAAGGCCCTCTTTCTGGAAGCCTCCAGTTTGACCTCAGAAGGCAAAGGCACCTGCAGGAGCTCTTACCATGAAGATCTTAATATACAGGTAAATGGCAACTCTTTGAGTACATTTAAGGCTGTGATTAAAATGCTAAGCTCTGTTTAGTCTGGGTGAAGGCAATGAATGCAGGCTGTGGGGGAAACAGAGAATTCATATTCTGAATCAACTAAAAATTTAAAGAAACAGTCATGTTGACGAAAGTCATTATCACAAGTGATGCTTATTTTCTGCATCTGTAATTTTGAAGGCAAAACAGGCATTGCCTAGAAAGTAACTGAAAGGGTTAATCTCAATACTATCTGCACCTAAGCTAACTTCTGCAGTTGTGGTTAAGCAGCTAGCAAAAAAACCGCAATTGCAAGCTGGGAGCTACTTCCTCTTTCTGCCGGCTAGCAGGAAGCTGCAGAAACGCAAGAGACAAGGAGCACACAAACAAGGGAGGGAGGGGGCTTAGCTAGCTATATGCCATATTAGGGAGTAAGCTAAAACTTGCCAGCTGATTGGAGAAGGTTTTGGGGAAGCTTGGGGGAGGGAAGGGTGTTTTCAAGGTATAAGAAAGTTTGCAAATGTGAAATTGGGCGTAGCCAGTCTTTGGAGAGGACTCCACTGGCTGCCTCTGCGCAGATCTCAATAAATCTCTTTTCTCTGACCAAGAAGTCTCTGGAATTGTTTTTCCCCTCTGGCCACGGGGTTGGCGGACCGCTGGACCTCCGGGTACTGCTAATCTAAGGCTTCATTTTGGGGGCTCGTGTCCGGGATGGGTCCCCACCCCACGAAAGGTGGACCGAGGGGCCAGACTCGACCGGGTGAGCAACCGGGACCAGCGCTCGCAATCTCCAGCGCGCACCCTGCCAGTTCGTAGGGGGAGATCGCCACGCTGTGCCTGAGCCGAGACACCCAGTCGGGAGAGAAAAGAGGACGGCCGAAGGAGGGGTCCGCAGCGGAACAGGTAAGCCCAAGGGAAAGGGCGTGGTAGGAAGCCCGATCAGCTTCCTCTGGCTGTGAGCAGTAGAGTGCCGCCAGAAAAGGGATAAAGGGTCTGGCTGTGAGCAGTAGAGTGCCGCCAGAAAAGGAACAAAGGAACTGGCCGTGGCAATAAGGTGCCGCCCCGCCAGACAGGGACGGGAAAAGGGAAAAGGGGAAACAGAGGTGGCAGTAGAGTGCCGCCAGTAAGGTTGGGGAAAGGGGAAACAGAGGGAAAATTATTTTGGTGTGTTTTGTGTGTTGCATGTTGGAATTATATTGGGGTGTGTTTTGTGTGTTGCATGTCAGATACTCCAGCGGCTGAATTGTCAAGTGTGGGCCGGGGCTTAGCGTCCCCTTGGCCGAGCGATTGCAGGGCTGTGCATTTCTTAGCAACGCGAGTTCGCCAAGTCACAGTCTGTAGTGGTTGGTGTGTGAAAGGATCTTAAGCCCGGTTAGGAGCGGAGTATCTGAAAAAAAAAAAAAAATGGGGTCTGGGGCAAGCCAACGTAGTCCTCTGAAATGCTTTTTAACCAACTGGAAAGCAGCTACGAAGCATGATGATTGGGTTCAAATTGAGAAGAGAGAGGATGTGAGGTTGATTGGCCCACCCAAGGAACTAATTGGCCCTTGGAGGGCAGATTTAATTTGCAACTAATCAACCCACTATATCAAAATATCTTGAACGTCCACCCAGACCAGATCCCTTATATTCCTACCTGGAAAATCAATGTAGAAAAGAATCCACCGTGGCTGAAAGCCTGCCGAGGCGACGCCCCACAAAATACAATTTGTGCAGTCTGACCGGCAGGGAAGTCAGAAAAGCCTCCGGTGATATCAGAGCCGGAAGGAGAGGAAGGAGAAGAGGGGGAAGTCATTAAACCGCCGCCACCCTATGCTCCACCAACTGCCCCTCTAGCGAATCCCCCAGGCCCAGGGCCCCAGGACCAGGGAGGAGCCGGCCCTCAGCCTGAACCCTCCAAGGTTGATGAATTAGAGAGCAAAGAGGAAGAGGATGATGAGGAGTTTATGAAGGGACTAATTGAGTTAGCAAAGAAAGGAAAAAATGTGGACACAGTATCAGACATTGAGATTGCAACAGTATGTACAACCCTGTGCGAAAGAAGTGAATGTTAGTTCCCATTTGTTGGCACAGAAGAAATGGATAGAAGCAGAAACCAGGGCGTCCCTCCATAAGTCCCATAAGGCACAGAAAAAGGGTGGGACTGCAATGATGCCTCTACGCAGAGTGTATGACCCACCAGCCCCCCAGGACAGGGTGGGGAAGCACCACCATGCACTTATACAGTCCAACATGTGCCTTTTTCAAGTGCTGATGTGTGCAATTGGAGAAATTAGAACCCTACCTTTGAGGAGAACCCAGATGATATTGCCAACGCCCCATTATAAAGGCTGCCTTTGTAGCTCAGGCAGCGTCCAATATTCGCCAAAAGAAAAAATCCAGAAGCATGAGGGGTGCATCGGCCATGGGCTGGAATAGATGTTGAAGTTAGCTCAAACCACTTACAATCAGAGAGATGAGGAAGCCCAGAGGAAAAAAAAAAAAAAAAGGAGAAGTATCAAACAAGGAAGTTGATGGCATTACAGGCCACCACACCCACCCCTCAGGAAAGAGGAAGTGCCCGGGGAGGAGGGCGAAGCCGTCTGGGGAGGAATCAGTGCGCCATCTGCCGACAGGAAGGGCACTGGAAGAGAGAATGCCCTATTCTATTATTAGGAAGAGATTTGTTGGTAAAGTTGCAAGCCCAAATTACTTTTAAGCCATCGGGAGAAGCCACCTTGTCCAATATGTCACTTGGGGAACTGGTTGTGGAGGCACCCCTGAGGGAGTACTGGCACCTCATGATGGTAAAAGAAGAGGAGGGACCCATCCCCGCCAGTATTCTGGAACAAGTGAACCCCCTAGGAATGGCAAAGAATGTCCCACCAATAATCGTGAAGCCCAAGCCATTTGTCAATCCTGTTGCAGTAAATAAGTATCCCATCCCACGAAGGGCGACTGAAGGGGTGTAGGTGCATCTAGAGCGACTGCTCCAACATAGGATCTTGAGGCAATGCCAATCACAGTGAAACACCCCTTTGTTACCAGTGAAGAAAGGAAGCAGGCTATTATCCTGATACCAGAGGCAAAGAACTGCAGAGAACTCTGTGGCTTTCTGGGGTCTGCAGGATTTTGTAGGATATGGATATTTAATTACAGCATCATTGCCAAGCCTCTACATGAGTCAACCAGAGGAACTGAGAGAGACCCCTTTGTTTGAAACACAGAACAACAGCAAGCCTTCGTGGATTTGAAGAGGGCACTACAGCAAGCCCCAGCGCTTGGCATCCCAAACCCTGAGAAACCCTTTATTCTATTCGTGGATGAGGACCAAGGGACGGGGAAAGGGGTTTTGTGCCAAAAATTGGGAAGCTGGCAACAGCCAGTGACATGAAGGGTACCTGAGCGCCTGACGCCTACAGAGCAAGGTTTACCGCCGTGTATGAGAACAGTTGTGGCAGTAGCCACCCTACTGAACAAAGCAGACAAATTTACTTTTGGCCAAGACACTGTTTGTGTGACCCCGCATGCAGCCCCAGCTCTGCTTGACATGAAGGGTACCTATTTTCTCTCCCAAGCGAAGATGAGAAAGTGCCAGATGTTACTGCTGCATCCGCGTTTGAAGTTTCAGGTCACCACCGCCCTCAACTCAGCTACCCTGTTGCCAGGAGAAGGTGAGGAGCAGATGCACGATTGCATTGAAGTAATGGATGAAGAATATTTTAGCAGGCCTGACCTCAAAGATGAGGCAAACCCCCATTGGCCTTCATGGTTTGTGGATGGAAGCAGCTTTGTTAAGGCTGGACAGCGGAAGGCAGGCTATGCAGTGGTAGCCTTGGAAGACCAAGTGATCGAAGCGCAGCCACTCCCGCCTGGAACGTCGGCCCAGCTGGCATAAATAACAGCGTTCACCAGAGCCTTGTGCTTGGCAAAGGGACAGAAGATAAACATTTATACTCTAAGTATGCCTTTCTGACTTTACATGCCCATGGAGCCTTATGGAAGGAAAGAGGTTTGCTTACCTCCAGAGGAAACCAGGTGGCCCACCCACAAGCCTTATTGAACCTTCTGGATGCTGTATGGGAGCCCAAGGCAGTGGCAGTTATCCATTGTTATGGACACAAAACTGGACTAGGAGAAGTGGCCAGAGGAAACCGACTAGCAGACAGGGTGGCCAAGGAAGCAGCCCGGGAACCAGCTCCCGCGTCAGTTATTGGAGCACTGGTCCCTGGAAGGATCTTGAACACCGCTGATAAGCCAATATACACCAAAAGGAGAGGGACACTGCAGATGCCCAGGGGCTGACCATGTCCAAAGAAGGATGGTACCTTACTCATGATGACAGAATATGGGTTCCAGAGTCCCTTTCTTGGCAGATTACTCAGAGATACCATGAGTCCACCCACATGGGACCAGATGCCACAACCAGACAGCTGAAGCAGTGCTTCTACATAGCCCACCTTTATCAACTGGCAGCCCAGATTTCCAGGAAGTGCCCGCTATGTCAAAAGAATAATCCCAGAACCGGACCCTTGGCTCCCCCGGGGATTCAGCATAGTGGAACTGCACCCATGGAAGACCTTGTTGTGGATTTCACTGAATTGCCCCGCTGTGGACTATACCGTTACCTGCTTGTGGTGATCTGCACGTATACAGAATGGGTTGAAGCCTGGCCCACCAGAACTGAAAAGGCATTTGAAGTAACCAGGTGCCTGCTTAGGGAGATCATTCCCCGCTATGGACTACCTAGGTCAATAGGATCTGACAATGGACCAGCCTTTGTCCACTCAGTTTTGCAATAACCCCCCATGCTAGTCAAAATGTGCAGTTTAATAATTATGTGCAGTAATTCTCCCGAGATTTTTTCTCTTTCTTAACAGGTGGACCCAGGCCCACTGCTGTTACCTCACCCCTTGGGTCCACCACACTTAAGTGAAGAAGGCTATTTTAGATTGGACAGTTACACCAAATCCTGATGATCCTCTGAAGCTAACCATCTCCAGAAGAGCGCCAGACGACTGGACAAGTGGATGGGAGGGACGCCCGCGGGCAGCGTCCCCAACGTAGAGACTTTTTCCCCCAGCAAATTTTAAGGCACCGCCAGGACTTTTGATATTGGGGCCAGAACTCTTTGATATGGTCACTCCGTGTGTCAGGCCTCTGCAAGGGTGGATATATTCCTGTGGGTATATGTTAATATATGTAGAGGGAGAAGCCCCTTTCGGATACAGTATGTTGGGAGGAAATCATGAGAGTATTAAGCATCCACAAGGACAGGTGGGAAAATTGGTTAAGATAATAGGCTCCTCCTTAGAGAGGTGGGACACAACCTCCCAAAAAGCAAGGCAGCTGATAGAGCACGAGTATCAGTGGGCCCTTCAGCAATAAAATAGATATGTCCCAGATAATATTTCAGCCACCATTGATCACATGGAAACAATGATAGCCAGGAACCCGCTGAAAACTACAGGAGGTGATCTATGGGGTTGGTTATATTCCTGGCTGCCTCATGGCAGTTGGCTCAGGCATATTGTGGTATTATTAGCAGGGCCGCTGTTAATCCTTCTGCTTTTTTTTTTTTGCTTCTGTATATCCTGCTTCGTGCAATGCTTACAAGGTGTGATGCAAAAAGAATCATGGCCCTTATTGTTCTCCCCCAGGATTATAAACCCAAGAGACCAGGACGAACCTAGGAGATAGGTTGTCCAAAAGAAGAGGAGGGAATTGAAAGGGTTAATCTCAATACTATCTGCACCTAAGCTAACTTCTGCAGTTGTGGTTAAGCAGCTAGCAAAAAAACCGCAATTGCAAGCTGGGAGCTACTTCCTCTTTCTGCCGGCTAGCAGGAAGCTGCAGAAACGCAAGAGACAAGGAGCACACAAACAAGGGAGGGAGGGGGCTTAGCTAGCTATATGCCATATTAGGGAGTAAGCTAAAACTTGCCAGCTGATTGGAGAAGGTTTTGGGGAAGCTTGGGGGAGGGAAGGGTGTTTTCAAGGTATAAGAAAGTTTGCAAATGTGAAATTGGGCGTAGCCAGTCTTTGGAGAGGACTCCACTGGCTGCCTCTGCGCAGATCTCAATAAATCTCTTTTCTCTGACCAAGAAGTCTCTGGAATTGTTTTTCCCCTCTGGCCACGGGGTTGGCGGACCGCTGGACCTCCGGGTACTGCTAATCTAAGGCTTCATAACTTGCTTAATTTTTTAATGTATTTATTTCACAACATTTATATACCACTTGATTATAATAAAATCTCAAAATGGTTTACAGAAATAATGGAGTAGTTTACAAAAAGACTTTTCTTTGAAAGCAGTGATGTCAAAAACAAAACCTCAATCCAAAAGAGCACGATTGTCAAAGTTCAGGACACAGGATGTCCTGAACTGTTGATCACCTATAGGTAACTCCAAGGTGAAAGGGTTACTTGTAGACTAGTTTAAGGAAGCTTGTGTTGTTTTTGCCGGCCTGTAACAGGATGAGTGCTGTGACCTGTATTTGAACTGAGCCTCGTCCCTTTAAGAATTGTGTTAGGACATGCCAGTAAAAAACTGTTGCCTGGGAAATTGTGGAAGCTCTGAAGATCTTGTGAGAACATATACTGCTTACTTTCCAGTGTATGCATTGTATAAGTGTCCTAGAATTTGATTGGTGTGCACAGAATTTGTACTTAATACAGGAGATACATTTTTGATGTGGCACTAAAATTCACGAATCAGATCTTGCCAATTTGCTTGAAGTTTTGTCATAGTAATGCTGCTGTTCAGGGCCCAGAACATTTAAAACTGTTCACCCATGCTTCACTCTGACCGTGCGGAAGGAGGCTTAGAACTCTATCCCCACTCCTAGATGTTCCTAGATGCTCTTCAAGCATCTAGTTATCGCAATACAATTGCAATGAAATGTAATATTGGACAGAGGAATAACACTGTGTCCATATGGTTCTGGGATTATACAGGCAACTTTCCCCATTCTCATCCTTGGTCTTTGGGGAAGGATCATAGCTCAGCAGCAGACCATCAGCTTTGCATGCAGAAGGGCCCAGGTTCTATCCCTTGCACCACCAGATGTCACAAACTGGTTGGGCACAGAGGAACAGTGTGAGGAGCCCCCAAGGGAAGAAGGCTCAGAGTCCAGGGGTTGGTGGTGGGACAACAATGAGTGGTCTGAAGGAGTGGACTGGGAGGTGGAGGTGTCAAAAGCTGAAGAGGTTACAGGGCTGAATGAGCAGGAAGAGTCTGTGGCAGAGAGCGGTACAGAATCAAAGGCAAGAAGCTGAAGCAGGAGAGGAGAGGAGGACAGCCAAGAGGCAGAGATGAATATGGTTGGTGAAGAGGCACAGGTGTCTCCCCCTCCTGCTGCTTCAAGTTCCCCTCTCTCCTGTTCTCCCAGAACTGGGAGAGGCATGAAGAGGGCAGAGGAGCAGTTAGCTTCATGCAGGTACAGTCTCAGATTGCTTGGCAAAAACCCTGGAAAGGAGGGAACTTAGGCAGCTGTGGGAAAGCGGGGACCTTCAGCCTCTGCAATTGCTTTAGACCTGCCAGAGATGAGTTGCTGTGCTCATTAGACCGGCCACTGCTGTACTGTTTGTGTTTTTGCTAATAAAGAGTTAATTCCAAATTGCTCAGTATAATTTACTGCTGGCTTGATCCTGTCACCAGGTAGGACTGGGAAGGAGAAACCCCTGGAAGCTCCTGCCAGTCAGTGTAGACAGAACAGAATGAGATAGACCCAATTGTCCGTCTCACTATAAGGCAGCTTTCTATGTCCCCTCAGTGACACCCTTTGGCTCCTGCCTAGTAGGCAGCAGAGCCACTGAAAACCTCTGAGGCGAGGGAAGAGGGCCCAGCAACAAGACCTTGCTCAGCTAATGACAGAAGAAAGTGTTGCCAGGCTGCCTCACCCACCGTGATCCTCTGAGCAAGGGAATTGGGCGGAGTAGCTGGAACCTGCTCTGCCTATGATGGAAGCAAGTCTTCTGTAATGGAGTGATCCACATGCCAAGGAGCAGCTTTCCAGCAGGATGGCCTTTGCAGAGCTTCTGTCATGTGGCAGCATTTTCATGTGACAGCCATAGTGTTTGAATTGACCCTTCGTTCTTCACATGTCCTGTCTGCTGCCCCTAGCAACAGAAGCCAGCGTGGTCAAGAGGTGCTATCAAACTTCAAAAGAATCTCCCTGGTTTGTTTTAATCTTCAGCTTCCTTCCTGTATTTTTACCAACACTTTGTTGAAACGGTAGGCATGCCTTTGTTCTGTTTTAGGCTTTTGATTAACAGGATATGCTTGTTGCTAAGGGATCTTACTGCCTTGAGACAAGACGAATAATTATTTTTATTTTTGGTCCAATTGGCATGCATCAATTCAAGGTATTTCAGTTTTCAGTTTCCAAATTATACCCTTAGACAGTGGGCTGTCACAAAGTGATCCCTCTACAAACTGAACCCTGTGAGTGTAGGCAAAGACAGCTTGATGATCTACTTAAAGCCTTCAGACCTGGATTCTCTTCATGTCTTCTTTTGAAAGAAATGCAACATTCCTTGCAAAGGGGACAAGTGATTCACACATCACAGCCTGACATTTTGCAGTCAGGGTCATCTTTTTCTTTCTTTCCCCGACAGGCATCAAGGATTTCATAATTTGTGTGAAATCCTCCCCAGGCCTGTGTAATATCAGTTCCCTGTGAAAAAATATTTGTTCCTGAAACACTTGCATGAGGGTCCATTTTAGGACTTGGCAACTGAGGAGGGGAGGAGTGAATGGACCATGAAATGCACAATCTATTGCCATGAAAAAGAATACAGCCCTAATTGCACAGAAATGAAGCTTCTCCTCCTTTCCCTTGGGGGGAAAAGTTAAGGCTCCAGCCTAATGGATATTGCAGCAATTTATTTTCCTGACATTTGGTCTGAATTCTTCCTTTCCTTGCTGTCCTTTGGCTTCTCTGCTCGCTCCACCAAGTGTTATTTGCACTCTGAATCCCCTTAAGAGTGTGTTTATCATCGCCGCACCTCATTACACAGAACGAAGCTTTTGGCGCTCTCCTTCCCCTTAGCTGGCAGCAGCTGCTCTTGTCCGTCATGGCACCTTCCTGGTTCACATTCCAAAACGCTCACGCCACTGCGTTGCCCCCGAAGTGCTTGCCAAAGGGGAGGGAGGCTGACAGGGCCTGCACTTTGGACGGCATCCCAGCTGAATGCAGCTCTTTGTTTCTTTCGTTAACAACAACAGGGAGTTCAAATACATCTCGATGGGAAATCGGTTGACTTGGTCAATACCTCTGGCGGAGCCTGCGCCATCATCACAGAGGCTATTCTGATTACACAAACATGTAATTTCTTCCCTTGTTGCATGTAACGAATGATACACCCTTTCCTCATTCAACATGAAGCAGAGGAACCAGTGTGAATTCCAGATGGATGCCACAGCTCTCGTACTTGCTCTGGTTTCACACTGTTATGATTTAGGATTAAGAGAACAGAGATCGACATCAGATGTTTCTCATGACCTCCCTCCCTCCCTCCCTGCCTGCCTGCCTGTTTGCACTTTTTGTTGCTGTGCATCTACTCTTCCTTGGAAATTCAGAAACCAAAAAACTGGAGGCCCTTTGTGGTTTGGGGGAGAAGGGGCTGGGCTTTGCTTTAAGGGTTTGGGGCTTTTTTGTAAGGGGTATTTGTAGGGTGGAGAGAAAAGGTTTGAGGCTCAGAAGCTACACTTATAACCAGCTTTGTGTGCTCTCTAGTGCAGGGTTTCCCAAAGTAGTTGAAACTGACCCCACCACAAGTCAGTGGGACTGCCCAGAGGGTGACTAAGGATTGAAACAGAGTCAAACGTGACAGAAAAGGAGTTCATGAGGCACAGTGTGAAAAAATTACTTAGGAGCTATGGGCCTCAGAAATAAAGAGTATATAAAAAGTGTGCCTCCAGTGAGGAACCATTCTATTTAATAAGATGATATAATAATGCAACAGTATTCTCAGACCGTGCTGCTTTCTTGCTTTTAAAAAATCCTGTATTCAGGTGCACTACTTTTGTTTACAGTGGCAAAAAATAATTCCAACACAGTGGCAAAAAATAATTCCAAAATAATTCCTTAAATATAATTCCTTAAATAATTCCTTAAATATAGCTATGTCTTGACTTGATTTCATTTACTACATTTCTAAGAACTTGGGTTGGAGTCAATGCCAACTTTATAAACTCATAGAGGAGTTAATGAACTCAGAAATTTGGGACACCCTGCTCTGGCGAGAGTGCTTGATGAAGGACTGTGTCAGGCTTGCATCCTCCTTTGCCCGGAGTGGAAGGTATTTACTCTTTGAGTAGCAAGAATGGGCTGAACCCCTCTAAGCAGCATATTTGGTTTCATTTGCCAGTGGCTTGAAGGATGGCAGAGCAAAGGGGAACCTGAGAACAAACTCCAAACTTCCTTGCATGTCCAAACCATTAATGGGTAACTCCTGTGAGCTGATGTCCACTTCTCAAGGGCTGGTGCATCTTTCTCGATAATAACTTCATAACAAACATGTTTCGGTGCATCCTCCACCTGTTCTATTACTAGTGTGATCAAATTAATTGCCTGAATCTCTTGCTGTGTTTCCCCCCCTTAAAAACTGGAGATTCATCCAATCAGATATGAGAGTTAGCAAAGCTGCTATCAATGTCTCTTTCCAAGGGAGGTGTAAATCCTCTTTCTGTATGTAGTGTAATCATATTATATTCTCCGATGGCAGAGTATGGATTCCTTCTGGCCCTCAGCTGGGGATCAGCTTAAATCTTTTGAGTTCCAACAATGCGGAGCTATCCTAATACTTATCCCATCTAGTGTAATGCCAGATGCTGCTGCTCTTTATAGAGGCTGTCTAATCCGGCATTGTATTCTTTGAGCTGCCTCTCTAAAGGCGAAATACGGGAAGAGACAAGCCAGAGATGCAGTTGTGGTGCTGGGTGAGCACAGTGTTTTGTCAATTTGTGTGCTAGCAGTTGCGGGTTTTCCCTTCTTCAGGGTTTTGCTTCCTTTCGCCTGCAGCCTCTCCGAAGATCTGGCATCAGCCTCTCATATTTTTGTGTGTTCCTAATAATAATAGTGTTGTGGAGAAGTTGGGGCCTCCCCGCTGCAAAATATTGACACGACCTCAGGAAATTACATGCGCTGCTGCCAAAGCAAAGTTGCGCTCAATCAAAACACAGATCAAACAACTCCAGTTCAAGTGAGGTAGGAAGTCGAAGTCTTCCCCCAAACCATTGTGGGTTAGGAATTCCTTCTGTGTGCTTGCCAAAACCCAAATTTGTCTGAAAAAGCTATTCAGCGAGTGCAGCAAATTCCATACAGGATCTTTAGAGCTCCATTGTGATGTTCTTTAGAGTGCAGCTGGAAAGAGTGCCACTGTTTTTTGGTGTTCCCTCTGCTATCTTCTCACTTTCTCCTGCCAATATGAACATCAATGCTCTGGGCTGTCTGAAGACATCGAAACAGCTTAGCTAGTTATAACAGGGATGGGGAACGTCCCGATGCATGTTGCAAATGTGGGTTTCCACACCCCTCTATCTGGCCATGTCCTCCTTTGATGGTGCTTGCCTGGCTGAAATGCATTCTTGAACTGTGATCATGCCTCTTGGCTGCCAGGAGGGAGTAGTGGATGTATGTTCTATAAATAAATTGATGGGTGTGTATTTGTGAATGTGCATGCACTCTACCTGTTACCTCTGCTGCATGTTGCTGTGGGGAAGGAATTTTTTTTTAATAATAATTTTATTTTATTCTAAAAGTATAAAATTATGACAATACAACCAAAAACATCCACATTTGAAGATTCCTCTGAATCTCTGGGGGACGGAGGTGGCGCTGTGGTCTAAACCACAGAGCCTAGGGCTTGCCGATCAGAAGGTTGGCGGTTCGAATCCCCACGACGGGGTGAGCCCCCGTTGCTTGGTCCCTGCTCCTGCCCACCTAGCAGTTCGAAAGCACGTCAAAGTGCAAGTAGATAAATAGGTATCACTCCAGCGGGAAGGTAAACGGCGTTTCCTTGCACTGCTCTGGTTCGCCAGAAGCGGCTTAGTCATGCTGGCCACATGACCCGGAAGCTGTCTGCGGACAAACGTTGGCTCCCTCGGCCTATAGAGTGAGATGAGCGCCGCAACCCCAGATTCGTTCGTGACTGGACCGAACGGTCAGGGGTACATTTACCTTTACCTTTACTGAATCTCTGGACTTCCCACCTTCCCCTCTGTGGGTCCTATTATTAAACCTTTTCTACTCCATCTTTTTCAATAGTCCATATTTTATATAAATCCATTATCTCCATAGTACTTGCTGCATTACAAATGTTATTGCAATCCTGCTAACGTTTTCATCTGCTTACAGTGGTCTCCAAGATAAATGGTAAATTTTCCCCATTCTTTGTTGAAGTTTTGGTCTTCTTGGTTCCTGAGCTTCCTGGCTAGTTTTGCCATTTCGGCATAGTCCAACAGTTTGATTTGCCATTCTTCTCTTGGTAGAGACTTTATCTTCTTTCCATCTCTGGGCTAATAGCATCTGTGCAGCACGGATGTGGGGAAGGGATTAGCTGGGTGAAAAGAAAAGGACCTGGAGGCTGCACCTACTGACGTGGACTGAAGAAGAGGTGAATGAGGGAATTTATCCCATGATTCCTATATTGATATTGCCAAAGATTTCATTTCCTAACAGAGTTGACTCTCTGCCTCTAACAGGTGAGATACAGTGTCAGAAGCAAAGGCAATAAACTCCCCCTTCTCTCTGAAGCTTCCTGTTTGGAAGTGTGGAGTGAGTGGGAGGGTAAGCTTCCCCTGTTGAATTTGTGCCCAATCCTGACCACTTCAAAACAAAAAGAAAAAGATTGACATGCTACATACAGAGACTTGATGGCAAGGAAAGAGCAAACTTGAAATGGGGATTGGCCATGCTCACGTTATGGCCTTCAGTAGTAGTAGCACAAACATTCCCTAAGGCTTCTGTAGGAAGTTTTGTTGTTTGAAAACTGTGGTTGAAAGTGGAAGCAATAGCACTGAAGAAACCTGCATTTCCTGAGATAGTACATGCCTCGATTGGATGTGTAGTTCTGTCAAAAGCCTTTGCTGAATATAGAAGGCCTGAAGGAAGACAAAACTTCTCTGTTCCCTCTTCCTTAAATTCTACACTGTTTTGGTCCAGTTTCCTTAGTAACTCGGTAAGTGTTATCAAGATTTCTTTTCTCTCTGGACCCCATCTGCATTATTTAGGCAATGTTGCTACCAAATAGCATTCGAAGCAAGCATTTTCACACGGTATATGAATTGAGCTGCAAACTATATCATCAAATTCAGAGAAATGCAAAAACCAGAGGATAACTTTGTTATGATTCTGAATGAAGACCTCAAGAACAATTGCTCTATGTGAGGCAGTACCATTGCTCCAGTTGACACTCTGTTGATTGAGTTTCCCAAATGACTCTCTAGCTTTGCTGCTCTGTTTTTGCTTGGCCTGGCCCTGCTTACCAGGACTCAAAGGAGACTCCAGTTGTCGTCTAGGTGAACCTTACTTCCGAATGATATAGTTGCAAAGGGAGTATATACTTTTCATTTACTACTTTGCTCCTGGAAAGGATTTTTATACCTGGATGTTTAACAGCAAGGCCAAGTAATATCCTTAACAGTGTCATGCATTTAACAGTTTAGAAGACTGCACAGCAGGCCATGGTGAAACATTAGTTATTTCCTTTCTTTTCTTTGAAGAATTTTGTGTCACCCAAAAAGTAGGCTTTTCCAGCATTTAATGTGCTAATCATGCCCAATAAAGACATTGTTCAATTTGATGTACATCTTTTGCTTTAGTTGGATCAACCAAGCAATGATGATTCCTGTTTTACTCATGAGCGGCTCTTTGGAATTTCCTAAATTGGAGGGGAGGGAGCTCTGCCTTGCCCCAGAAACTGAATGCTATTCGGTTAAACCTGCATCTGCATAAATCCTCAGCTGCTCAAGAGAGAGAGAGAAAGAGAGAGTCACCCACTTCTGCTCTTTATACAACACTCTTCTTTCCATTCTGTTACACAAAGATCTCCTTTAATGAAGGCATTTGTCAAATAACCCTCTGAGGGCTCTGCCTTTTTGTTTTTATTTTCTCAAGATGGGATGGAGTCATGCAGCTTAATTGGCCAGTTATTGACATTTTGTCCGAACAAAACACTTCTGTCCAAAGGGAAGGAGTAATAGGTTTGGAATGGTGCATTTCAGCTAGGAAAAGCATTTTTTAAAAAAACCCCAAAGAGCATTTGATTGGGGACCATCAATGGCAAAATGCTTAGCTAAACCAGTTGATAATTTGATTCACTATAACAAGTCATCATCAGACTCTCATGGCGAACCCAGAATTGCAAATGTGTCACACAAGGCATCACATTTGAGTTGAGAGGAGTTTTCCTTTCCATGGCGTACGCACACCGTTTTTTGTCCCGTTCTTGTTTCTGGCTAAAAAATGTATTGTAGGTTTTTGAAATAATACAAAACTTCTTTGCCAGAGACTATAATGCAGTGTTCTCTTCAAGACCTAGGGCAGGAGAAATCACCTTTCAGCTTTACGGAAACCTAGAGTTGAAGGTTCAATTCCCATGAACACTGCCACAATCCATCACACTGATAGAGGGACTTGATTATTGTTTCACAAGATTTATATACCACTTGAGTGCTATAAAACCTGAAAGTGGTTTACAAATGGAAAAAACAACTACTGAAAATGTTCAGGAAAATAATTAAAATCAATGAAAACCTGAAAAACAAATTAAAGCAACATTCTACATGTCTGAATAGGCTTGCCTAAAGAAAAATGTTTTTAGCAGGCACCAAACAGAGTAGTAAAGCAATGGAGCCTGCCTGATGTCAATAGGCAGGGAGTTCCAAAGGGTAAGTTCTGCCACACAAAAAGATCAATATCTTACAAAAGCAGAACAAACATTATGTGGCACTGCCAGTTTCAAAGCAATGGCATATGCGATCTTGCAATTATAAGCAACTGTGCATCGGATTTTATCCCAGGTTAGCTGCACCTAGTAGCTGTCTGCCTCTGGGGAATTGCTATCTGTGGCTTAGGAGCAAGATTATGATGATGGGGGATACATGTGTAAGGATCTTTCGTGTCACAGAGATCATGAGAGAGGGCCACTTGATGTGGCTATAGCGTGGTTGTAGAGAATGTGTTTTGCATGCAGAAGGTCCCAGGGTCCATCCCTAGGTAGGGCTAGGAGAGACTCCTGCCTGAAGCCCTAGAGAGCCATTGCCAATCCGTGTTGACAGTCCTGGTCTAACTCTGTATTAGGCAGCTTCCTGTGCTCTTTCCACCAGCCCTTACATCCTCGTTTCATCTTAATGCTGTCAGTGCTCATGGACAAGCTTTGTGAGTTTACATGGCCTAGTAAGATGTTCAGGGCTTGCGGCCATATATTTTCATGGTCAGTCAAATAGATCACCATGCATAAGTAATAACCCACTATGGTTCTGCAGCCCTCCACAGGATGTCAACCATGCATTATTTTACTTGCCCAGCTAATAAAACAGCATTCTGGCAGGCAACTGGAACTGGGATTTGAGCGGCCAGTGAATTCTAGAAGCAGCCCGACAGTTTCTTTCTTTGCTATGAACCCTGTCCCTAGACCCACCAGAATCTACCAGGCTCTGCCCTTGACCTATCTTGCCCCAGCTGAAACCTGCCAACACCATCTCTGCCTCAGCACCTCAGGGATCCTTCATCTCTGTAAATTGAGGCAAGAATGCCTGACTCACTAGGGCTATGCCTGTGCTTGCAGAGCAGCTTGAAATTTCTAATTACTTTATAATTACTGATTATTATCATTCCACCAGTAAGCAGAGCTGCTTCGACAAGAGCTGCTGTGCTTGACATTTCGGCACAACTTGATACTGAAATGCTTTCTTAGGGCAGCACACACACACACACACACAGAGAGAGAGAGAGAGAGAGAGAGAGAGAGTACTCACTGATGCTCTGGTTGGAATGGGACTCAAGTGAAGCTTAAGCACCTTCATGTATTATCCCAAATGTTTTTTGGTTTACATTCTGCTTGGGAACACATTTGCGTCTTGGGCTTTTCAAACTTCAGCTCTGCTTCCAGGGGCTATTAGAGTTTTATTCATATGTGTTCTTCCTCCTGTTGTTGCCAGTGTATTTTCACTGAGAATCTGAGTTACCAAATGCTCTATCCTGCATCTCAGACCATCCAAGTTCTAATTGTTCCACCCATATACTTTGGCAAAGAGTCCATTACAAGACTGTTTTTCTTTACTGATGAGAACAGAAGCTGGGACGGAACTCGGAGGCTTCAGCTGCTGCAGAAAGGATACTTTTCTAGATTGAGTCCCGCAGAACCAAATTAGGCTTCAGTCAATGTGGGCCCAGACCCTATTATTAGGCAAAGTGAGGCATCTGCCTCAGACACCAAATACTGGTGGGTGGGGCAACAACCTCCAACTTTCCCCAAGTCTCCTAAGTTAGGCAGCCCTGCACCTCCTAAGCTAGTTTACTGCCCTCAGGTGTGGTAGAGGTAGCTATCTCCTTGCCACGGAAATGGGGTTGGGGACCATGTTGTCTTGTGCCAGTCATGCAGCTTCTGAATCTTGGATTGCTGGTGTTCCTGAAGCATGAAGAGGCACTTGGGGACAGGAGCACAGGAGCTGAGGAACCATTCTGTGTAAGCCACCAATATACCTTGTCATATTCAGAGAAATCCATAGAGTACCATTGACTTGAAAATGAAGCTGTGCCATCATTTAAATCATTGTAGGTGGGATCGTAAGAACATAAGAAGAGCCTTCTGGGTAAGCTGAGCATCCTGTTCTCCCAGCAGCCAACCAGGTGTGTAGATAATGGTATCAAAAATAAAACCTGCCTTCATTTTTCTCAGTGAAAATGGCAAACAATGTAGAAAGGGACAAGGTGAGGCTAGAGAGTAGATCATACAATATTGGGGTTGTTGGATCAAAAGCAAGCCATTCATAACTGCATGTATGAATGCTGAACTAGCATTCCAGTGCTTTTTATACTGCCTATGGGAAATACCAGAGGAGAGGCGATTTTCCTCTGAGTATCAGTGGTAATCAGACCTGAACAAAATAAGGTAAGTAGTGGTGGGGATGCTCACAGGTAACAGCAGTCAACCAATATCTAAGCAACTGTGTTGCACTTAGGGAGGACGGGGACACACACAGCATACCTCTGAGCCCTTAAGGAAGGAACACGAAGCAACTGGTTGAAGTGACAAAGCAGATTTATGTTGGATATCAGAAACTGCTTCCTAATATTAAAAAAGTCAGGCGGTGAGGTGAGGCCTATGCTCTGGAATTTCCTTTCCTGGAGGGTTTTAAGAAGACTCGATGGGCACATACTGAATGCAGCAATTAACTTCCAGGCGATTGAAATAGATTACCCATAATCTGTCTTCCAGATCCACAGTCCTATGATTTTCTGTCATAGCAATCATCTCGCAGTCTTTTTATTACAGTTGCAGTACCTCTGGGTTATCCATCCCTTCCTCAATTTACAGATGGAAGACAGAATGACAAAAATATGTACGTGCCTGCATGCTGCCTATTGGCATTACAGCCATCATGGTTTTAACATCTGCAAAGGGCCAAAAGTGGTACTTTCCAGACCTTGTTACCCTTTTGCAAGAATGTACAGAGTCTCCTGCTGGACCAGGCTGAAGGCCCATCTAGTTCAGCACTCTGTTCTCAAAGCAGCTAACCAGATGCCCATAAGCAGGACCACATTGCAATGGTCCTCTCACCACTTCTGATTCTCAGCAACTGATCTCTAGACATACAAACAATGGAGTTTGAACATAGGCATCAGAGCCAGTAGCCACTGGTAGGCTGATCCTCCATGAATTTGTGTAACTCCCTTTTAAAGCCAACCAAGTTGGAGGCCATCAATACTCCATATAGAAACAAATTCCACGGTGTAGCCATCTTCCGTGTGAAGACATACTGTCATTTGTTCATCCTGTATTCAGGTTCATTGAAGGGCACTGGGTTCTAATATTATGAGAGACAAAACTGCTCTATATCTACTTTATCAGGCATGTCCAACAGGTAGATCGCGATCTACTGGGAGATCGCGGGGTGCTCCTGGTAGATCTCTGGCCCCTCAGCAATCTCCTTACAAAAAAGCAAAAAAAAACAAAACAAAACCAAAACCCAACTTTGGCTTCCTAAAAAAAGCTCCACAACTTTGGGTAGATCACTGCCAGTTTTTTAAATACTGTGAGTAGATCACAGACTATTGGGAGTTGGACGTCCCTGATCTACACCATACGTAATCTTTTACTCAGTCATATCCTCCCTGATTCGCATTCAAAAACAACACTAAAAGGCTCCAAATGTTGTAGGCTTCCGTCACAGGAGAGATGTTTCATCCCCTTAATCGTGCCACTGCTGCTGGAGAATGTGGCACCTGCAAGGTGAATTCAGGCTTCTGACAGGATCAGAGCAATGCAAAAATGGCATGTGTTGCAGTGGCTCTCACACTGCTAAGGTAACTTCTGAAGGGGCCTTCAGAAGTCACCTCAGAATGGTTCTGAAAATGATGTGTGAGCAGCTTCCTCATGATGTAGACTTTGAGCTCATCTATATGGGAAAATTCTTTCCCATGCTGTTGAATGCTTCATAAATAAACAAACAATTCCCAAGCCATTTTTAGGTCCAAGGTGGTGTGCATTAGTTCATGCCAGAATACTGCATTATTGTGTATGAGTGCACACTTAAACAGTATCTATAGTCCAGAATGTCTCATGTCTACTGTTGAGATAAGATGGGACTGTGACACTGGCAACATGCACGGGTGCCATGTACAAATAAAAATATAATATTTGTACCCAACAACTTCAAAAGCTCTGTGCAGGAGTATCCTTTTTGTGCCAGATGATTTAGCCAACATGATTGATATATCTAAATTTGTCTGGCAGGGCAAGAAGCCCAGAATTAAATTTAAGATATTAACGGATTCAAAGGAAAGAGGGGGATTTGCCCTGCCAGACTTTAAACTGTATTATGAAGCGGCAGCTTTCTGCTGGCTAAGAGATTGGCTGCTTCTTGAAAATACAGATATTTTGGACTTGGAAGGTTTTAACAATATTTTTGGGTGGCATGCATATTTGTGGTATGACAAGGTTAAAGCACACAAAGGTTTTAAAAACCATATTGTCAGAAAAGCACTATTAAATGTCTGGATTAGATATAAAGATTTGCTGGAAAATAAAACTCCAAGGTGGCTGTCGCCAATGGAGGCTAAGGCAGTTAAAAAGTTAAATATGGAGTCGAAATGGCCAAGATATTGGGAAATTTTGGAAAAGGAAGGGGACAAACTGAGATTGCAGAGTTTTGAGAAACTAAAAGGGAAGGTGAGAGATTGGTTGCACTATCATCAAATAAATGAAGTGTTTAAAATCGACAGTAAAATGGGCTTCCAGGTGGAAAAATCAAAATTGGAGACTGAATTGTTAGAATCCAGTACTAAGAATTTGTCAAAAATGTACAATTTGCTGCTGAAATGGAATACACAAGATGAAACGGTTAAATCAAGTATGATTAAATGGGCTCAGGACATTGGTCATAACATTTTGTTTGCTGATTGGGAGAAGTTGTGGACCACCGGGATGAAATTTACGGCATGTAATGCCCTAAGAGAAAATATTATGAAAATGATCTATAGGTGGTACATAACCCTAGTCAAGCTTGCAAAGATTTACCATTTGCCTGATAATAAATGTTGGAAATGTAAGGAAAAGGAAGGCACATTCTTTCACCTCTGGTGGACGTGCCCGAAGATTAAGGCATTCTGGGAAATGATCTATAATGAACTGAAAAAGGTATTTAAATATACCTTCCCTAAGAAACCAGAGGCCTTCCTCTTGGGTATTGTCGGCCAAGGGGTGTTAAAGACGGATATAACTTTTTTTGTGTATGCCACAACAGCAGCAAGAATACTCATTGCGAAGTACTGGAAGACACAAGATCTACCCACTCTGGAAGAATGGCAGATGAAGGTGATCGACTACATGGGTCTGGCAGAAATGACGAGCAGAATCCGAAACCAGGGAAGAGAAGCAGCGGAAGAAGAATGGAAAAAATTTAAGGACTATTTAAAGAAACATTACAAAATTTAATGAAAGTTAGAATGATGTTGGATTAGAAAGTAAATGGTTACTATTAGTTATGGTTAAGATAAGGAGAATAAGGAAGATTAAAGTAAATTAAAATAAGGGAAGATTTGCTGAATAATTGATTAGAATCTGGAATACAGAAAAGGGAGGCATGAGGAAGTCGTAGAAGAAAGGCATAAGAAATTAAGATATGAAATTGTACTTGTTTTTTTTGTTTTCGTTTTCGTTTGTCTATGTATTTGTTGTGTTTATTGTATTGTTATGTTATGTTTTTGTGGTTACAAAAAATTCTTTAATAAAAATATTATAAAAAAAAAAAGATTTAGCCAACATGATTTACCAACCAGTAGCACCTTAAAGACCAATTAAGTTAGTTCTTGGTATGAGCTTTCGTGTGCATGCACACTTCTTCAGATACACCTTTTTCCTTCCAGTAGCCCCTTAAAGACCAACTAAGTTAGTTCTTGGTATGCTTGCATGCACACGAAAGCTCATACCAAGAACTAACTTAGTTGGTCTTTAAGGTGCTACTGGAAGGGAAAAAAATTTTGTTTTGTTTTGACTATGGCAGACCAACACGGCTACCTATCTGTAACATGATTTACCAAGACAGCTATAACAAATCTAGGATTCAGATCTAGACACCTTAACATATTTCAAATCAACACAGTTATTCCTTTCCCCCAGTAGAGTAGTTTTCAGCCACCAGGAATGTAAAGTGAGGGGAAAACAGCAACTCATTCTGCAAGTTCTTGCTTCATTGCTCTTATTAATGATGAGGGTTTAAAAAATATCTGCTACTTGAAAACATTCCCCTCTTGCCATTTTTCAACCACAGCAGAATGTTATTGCTACATTTAAAGACAATGACAAGGTCTGAAGCTCAGGGAGGAGAACCAAACAAAACAATCATCTGTCTAACATGAACCGAGAGCTGACTGATAGTAATTAATATGTTCCTGATCTATCGCATCTACAGACATGTTTTTATCTGCAAAACTCAGATTCCGTGCAAATTGCTTGAAACCGATCCATTAAAAGATCATCATTCTTTTTGGCACTAAAATGCAGAAAACAGGATAAATTTCCTTGGTCAGTGTTCAGAGAATAGGACTATTTTTGATTCTGGCTTTAAAAGAATAAAGAAAAAAAGCTAAATTTTGAAATGCTAACAAATCTTAACAAGATTTGGGAGAGACAGAGGCCCCTCCTATTTGAATCACTGATGCAACAGCTTCAGGGGATAATACATCAATGAGTGGCAGGATGTAAAAGAGTCTTGAAAATTATTTTGGCTTCAGGGATCTGCCTGTGTTGCTGTTTTGGTTCATTTAGGGGTTAGAATCATGACACAATCTGAACACACATTCTGAAGAAGTACCCAGTTCACTCTGGTTGCATTTGACACCAGTGTAGAAGATTCCTCCTCACACACTCTTTCTTGTTCATCAGCAAACATGATATGAAATTGGACCAAGGCGCATGAAATGCTTTAATTTCCCTACTCCATCATGCAAAGTCTGCTGGTGCAATGGGCATGGGTGCAGATATGCGTTGTCATTTTGGAATTAATAGCCATCTGCACTCTCCAGTCCCCAAATGCGTACCTAAACAAATAAAATGCATACTAGAACATCGGGTGCACCATCTAATTAGACACATTTGAATTTGAAATTCCCATGGTCTATTTTGAATAGTAAATAGTGCTCTTTTACTTCTTTAATACCCCCTCCCCACAAAAAAAAAAATCCATGTTAAACTTCAGAGTTGGTGAGTGGAATGGATTTATGTGCCGAGAGTATTGGGCCAACGACACTTCAGTTTGTTTGTTTCAAGTCAGTTTATTTGGTCGCTTAAATCTTAAACAAAAACTGCATAAGGTTCTCAAGACAAGAACAGTTGAGGGGGGGGAGTACAATATACATGCACACAAATGTAATTCAAACTTTTTGAGGAGGGTAAGGAATCTCAGTATGTAGGATTTGCTTCAAACCCCAGGTCTAAAGGCTGGCTCTCGTAGGCACATTTACTACACCAGGGTCACAGAACTCAACAACATGCATGCTCGGTGTTATGTACTGAGTTGAATAGGATCCAGAATGCAGCAGTCTGATTGGTCCTAGAACAATAGGATTCCGAATGCAGCAGTCTGATTGGTCCTAGAACAATAGGATTCAGAATGCAGCAGTCTGATTGGTCCGCAGGAGCCACCCAATCCAACGCCTGGTGGAAGTTAATCTGCAACCTGATTGGCCTACAGGAGAATCCCGGAGTTAGCCAATCATGTGGGGCCCATTGTGTAAACAATGTATATAAAGCAGACATTTTGGGGGAACTTGCATTCCTCACTACTATGAGCTGAATAAAGAGCATGAAATCCACACTCGACTCCGAGTATATTTCACTCTGCTTGAGGTTCGGTCACAGAAGTATGATCTTACATGTGTGAACTTGCCTTCCAGAGGTCTGGCACATTTGATAAAGTTTTAGGCATCCTCTCTTCTCCCCCCTTCCCTCCTGGTTTCAGGTATTTGAACTCGCCTACGAGAAGCGGGAGACTGATATCCGAGGCAAAGGTTTGGACTTGGACTTCCAAACCAATAGTTCTATGGTTTATTTTATGGGTTTGGCAGGAAACAAATTGGGTTCAACATCCTATTTTATCCCAAACATTCTTTTTTAGAAGAAAAAAGAGGTTCCAGTACATGCTTGGATAGAGTTTGTGCATTTAATAGGCATCTTCTCACAACATAAAAAGAAAAAGAAACCAGCTCTGTTTGCATGGCTTTCCTCACAGCCAGTTCTGATAGTATTTTAAGCCTTTGACTAATGTGGCTGTAGAATAAATGTTTTGGGGTTTTAATATGACATGCTCTCCAAGGAAGCACATTTTGAGGACATCATTTTAATGAGTAGGATCTTGGTTCTGTTTGTTCACCAACAACCCTTGAATTCTGTTTTTGGTTCCTTTTTAAATAGGTGGCAAGATTTTATCCTTGCTCCATAAATATGGATGAATAGTATATAGAAAGCCTGTTCCATATTTAGGATCTGCTAAAACCGGGCACGGCTTCCCCAAGTGATTTGCCTACAACTGAACAAACAATAAATATCTGTATAGGGCATGCTCCAGCAATTTAGTTCCATTGGTTTAAATAGGCTTACTCTCTGGTGTGTTTAGGATTGCAGACTTTATTGGAGATAACCAGAAATAGCCTGGGCTATGTTCTCCACCATCCGCAAGTTACCTTCTGCCCACATAAACCGTCACGCTTATCCCCATATAAACTGTCCTGGACTCTGCATTCATCATCTGAGGCCCTTTGTGTGCCTCCCCTACAAGAGGTCCAGAGGGTGGCAACACGAAAAGAGGCCTTTTCTGTAATGGCTTCCTGTTTGTGGAATAAAGGTTTGCCTGGCACCTTCATTATATATTTTAGGCACCCGGCGAAAACGTTCCTCTTCAAAAAGGCCTTGGGCTGATTAATATTCTACAGCCTTTTAAATGTGTCTGTAGGAAGGCAGTGGGTGGGGTGGGTCATGTTGTGCGGATGCCTGATTATCGTCTTCCAAAGCAACTACTCTATTCCGAACTTAAAAATGGAAAGTGTAATGCTGATGTGGTCAACAAAAGAGGTTTAAAGATTCTCTCAAGGCAAATCTAAAAAATGTAGTATAAACACCAGCAACTGGAAAACAGTGGCCTGTGAGCGCTCCAATTGGAGAACAGCCTTTACCAAGGGTTTTGAAGACGCTCAAACTCAGGATGAAAGGGAGAAATGTGCTAAGAGGAAGGCACATTTGACAAACCCTCACCATGATCAACTCCTGCCCCAATACTTGCATCCCCACTGTGGAAGGACATGTGGATCCAGAATTGGCCTCCACAGTCACTTACGGACTCACTGTTAAAACCGTGATTATGGAAGACAATCTTACTCAGCTACGAGTGATCGCCAAAGATAGTTTTGTTGTTTTTGTTTTAAACCTTGTGTTTTTATCTTGTATTTTATTCTGTGAACCGTCCTGAGATCTTGTGATTTACCACGGTATATAAATTTAGTAAATAATAATAATAATAATAATAATTACCTTCCTCCTTTTCCTGCCGCCACCAGAGATTGCTTTTAGGTGATGTGTGTCTTTTTTTGCCACTACAAGACTATTTGTTGGGCTGGCTGGTGGGGAGCTATACAGCTACAGTACATGCCAGGAGGCTGAAAACATTACTTGGCCACCAATGTTGCCGTGCTTCTATAGTGCTCCCAAGGAATAGGAGTGGTGGACTGAAGCCACATTTCTCTTGGGCAGCTATGGCTACTCTTGTCTCCTGCTCATTCTGCTTCACTGTAGTCTAAGCCTCTTGCAGTCTGGTCCAATGTATATTTACGCAAAAGCAAGCCTTGTGGATTTCAGTGGGGCTTGCTCCCAGGGAAGTGTGTATGATTGCAGCTTTAGATGCTTCAGCTAAAAGTCTTATTTTTTATAGCCATAATTAACTTTTAAGGTTTGAGTTGCAGCTAGTGCCAGGTTCCAACAGGTTTGGAAAGCCACACAGAATGCATAAAAGGCAAGTGGCCCTGCCAGGAGATCTCGCCTACTTACCATGCTGAAACCTTTACTTCTCTCTCTCTCTCTTTTTGCACTCTGCCATCTGTGTCTGTGAGTACATCACGTTTTCTGTATAATCAGTGTTCTACCAATTAGGATAAATTACCGTTTCATTACTGTTAAGTACACTATTAAAATGCCATTCATGTCTCTTGCTGACAAAGCAATGCCTGCAACTCTCGCCATTTTCAGGGAGATTCATCTAATTTCAGAATGTTGATGGAGGAGCTCATTCAACTGGCAGGATTTGCCAGCATTTTTGAGCATTAAAAGCTTTCAGGGCACTTAGTTGCATGCCAATTTCACTCTGGGGACAGGCCTTCACAAATGGCAGAAGATTGCACTGAAATGTCTTGTCTTGGGTGTGATTTACAGTCTAAATGCTTGGGGCAAGGCCTTAGGAGCTATGCTAGTGGATGGTTGAGGAAAGCAACACTTAGAGCAGGGCTGGGTAATCCTGTAGCCCTCCAGGGACCATTAACCACAGCGCCCATCACCCCTGAGAATCGGCCATGAGGTCAGGTGATGGACCGATGGGCAGCCCCTCTCACCTCAAAGCTGGCCTATAGGAGCTGGGGAAATTAGAGATCCAGCCTGCTGGCTGGATCCATTCCCCACCCCTGACCTAAGACATCCTTAGCCTAAAGGGGAGCTTTCCACAGCAGGACTGTATGATTCATAACATCATAAAACTGTGCTACACCTACAGTAGAGGTTCTTTGCGTGTTTTTGGTGGCATTGGGCCCAGGATGTCGTAAAACATTTAATCTCTCCCATAATTTGCTTAGGCAACAGTTTTCCTCACACGGTGTACTGTACATGTTCTGGCTAGGCACAAGTTGTGGTTGGGAAATACAGATGAGCTGCCAGATCTTCTAGCCAAACCCAAGGCTTAAAATAGAATGTGTATCTCTGAGTAAACTTCCTTGATGTTCCTCCCACCCCCAAAAAAGTTGTCAAATAAGTGTGCATTTAGTATTTGAATAAAGCTGTGGACTTAAAAATAAATAAAAAATCTGTGAGGCCCATGTGTTCTGCCACCTAGGAATATGATGAATGAAACTCTTCAGAGATGAACACCAATGAAAAGGACACTGTTAAGTAGAAATTACCACAGAAGCAAGAGCACATGCTCCGACATTTGCACAGGTTCTTCGTGAACCGTGTTGTCTCTGGGCCTGGCGAATTGGAAAATGTCCTCCTTTCCTGAAGGAAGTTGAAACAGGCATATCTTGTGTCTATAATTACAGTGGTAACTCGGGTTAAGAACTTAATTCGTTCTGGAGGTCCATTCTTAACCTGAAACGGTTCTTAATCTGAGGTACTACTTTAGCTAATGGGGCCTCCCACTGCCGCCATGCGATTTCTGTTCTCATCCTGAAGCAAAGTTCTTAACCCGATGTACTATTTCTGGTTACAGATAGGTAGCCGTGTTGGTCTGCCATAGTCAAAACAAAAAATTTTTTTTCCTTTCCAGTAGTACCTTAAAGACCAACTAAGTTAGTTCTTGGTATGAGCTTTCGTGTGCATGCAAAATCTATTCTTTGGGTGTATCTGAAGAAGCGTGCATGCACAGGAAAGCTCATACTATTTCTGGGTTAGCGGAGTCTGTAACCTGAAGCGTCTGTAACCCGAGGTACCACTGTAATAGGGAAGAGACTTGAGGTAACAGACTAGCCTGCTGGTTGGGGGTAATGGGAGATGTAGTCCAACAGACAGGGGAAGGGGCCAGATAACAGGACAAGGTGAGAAAAGCTACTGCTGCCTCATATTGCAATGCCTTTGCTTTTAAAATGTGTTTGTACTTCTGCATTAAATGGTGCATGCCTGCAGGGTGAGCTATAGTTCCATTCTTGGTAGAGGGTGTTTGTTCCTCAAATTGTTCTTAAGCGCTTTATGCAATGTGTTAACCTTTCACATGTTTCACAATTTGCTTGAATCTCTGTTAATTAAGTTACTCACTTTGTTTTAACTCACTTTGTTACTGTATTTACTTGAGTCTAATGAACCATCGAATCTCATGCACACCTCAATTTTTCAGAACCTTGAAGCCAAAAAAAGAATTTGTAGCGAATGTAAACGTGCCATCAAATCTAATGCACACCTTTATTTTCACAACGTAATTTGGCCAAAAAATGTGAGCATTAGATTCAAGTAAATATGGTAGTTGTATTGAGCCCATGGGGGGAAAGTGGGATATACATGTTTATGTGACTTTGTTAATCATTTAATGTAGAGAGTCCTGAGAGAAAAGTCTTGAAAGTGCTTTACTGTGGAAACTGAACAGAAACAGTGTATAATTTGAGGAGAAAGGAACGGAAAGGTTTTGTTGTTTTTCCTTCAGCCTTGTGCATAAGAGGGTGACATTCAACCAAACATAGGAGCCAATTCCTAGGGGCTGAGGTCCCTTCGCACTCCCATAAAATATTTGAGGGGGCTGCCCCCACCCCAAGTTGATGGACATTGCCATTCAAATGGTGCGTGTGTCGTGTATTGTGATCAATTATGAGGGGTGGGCTTTACCTCCCTGCCCCCCACACAGTATATTATTTAAGTTGGCACCTCTGCAACCAAACATACAGAGGAAAACTCCCTCAAGAACTGTGCAGCCAGTCAGAGCACACACTCCCTCAGAGAACATCATGGCACTTTGCCTGGTTCCTAAGCAACACCTCCACCCCTCCCCTCTTGGCAAGGTGACTTTTAACACTAACAAAATGACCCCTGCTGTTGCACTTCCCACATAAATAAGACACAGCTGCATAAAGGGAAAGGCACAGATCAGCCCTAAACCATGTCTGCCAGTTTAAATTTCAGAGAAAGCAGATACGTGAAGACCCTCTTCCCACCTATGGTTAAGAGATCCGGAGCAGGGATTATACATTTTTTTCACCACCTCAGTCCCTCCTCTTTCCTAACTAAGGGATTATTGGTTAGCATGTTAATTGCAGCTAACATCAGGGTGCCGCTGTATCACAAAGGGAAGGGAGTACATGTGGCTCTTTGTTTTTAGCAATGTGTGGGACTGTTACATCTGTACTAACGAACTCATATCTGTGATTCATGAAAATATATCAATCCTTATGCACGACTGCTGTTAAAACTTCCGCAATTTAAAATTAAAAAATTCTTGGTTTGGGACACTGTGTCCAGACAGGAAAAGCTATTCTTTCCGTTCATTAATTGTTCATTTCTTGCAGACTGTTTTCCATCCTTACTGCCTGTATTCAAAGGTTCTTATTAATAGAATAGCAAAGCAAACAATGGCTTACCTGGAAGGAAGGAAGGAAGCACGGTCTCTGCTGTGAGTAGATAATTGGCCTTTGCATAGCGAAATGAGTTAGGTTATAGCTGGAGCACCTTCTGCATTTGAGGAAGCCAAGGATCCTTTCATGCATCACTTAAATTAGCCCTCAATCAGCTCAAAAGTGAGGCCTGATTGAGCCCATTTTGTGATTGCAGCGATCACAGGAGATGACAGAGATTTGTTCTTCTTCTGGCATTCTGTTCATATACTGTATCTGCTGAATGCTTTTGCTTGCTGCAGTCTCTGAATTCAAGGACTCCTGGGGAGCTACTACTGCAACTTCCTGCTGAGCACAAGTAATGGCGGGATGCTGCGCAGTCTGCCATAGCTGCAACCCAGCTCCATTTCTGCACATTCATAGTGGCACAGTTGTGTGGCAACAGGTATAATAGCAATTCAGAATGCAATCAGTGCAGGCACTTAGCAGCATCCTCCTGCAGGTTGAAGGCCTCTTGGCATCCAAGTGTACAGGGCCTGATTATGGTGGTGTTCAAGTTGGCTCCCTACTTCCTATTTGCTCGAAAGCTCAAAACACTACAAAGGAAGGAAAGTCCATCTGTTCCTGTTGTTGTAGTCTTGTTGCTGAGCGACAACGTGCAGAGCTCAGTGGAGTGGGAGGCCAGCCACCCAGAAGACTCCCTGAGGTGTACTTGCCTGGAGACAGAGTCAGCATCCAAAGTCCGGTCCAGTCCCAAGAGCAGGTGAGCAGCAATCCACATAGTCAGATGGTCCAGGGGTCAGGGACCCCGATGATCATGGGGTCAAGATGAGCAAGAAGCAGCTAGGTAGGGCCAGGAGCTACAGGCGTTGTTACCAGCAACTGAAGGCTACTGGAAGCTCTGCTTAGGCAGACTGAAGCCAGCTGGTTCTCATCAGTCCCTTCTCCTTTGTGTCATTGAAGGCTGATCAGTTGCAAGTGGAGCCACTCCTCCTTTCCCCCCTTCAGGCTGCTGTTCAGCAGGTGAAGCTGACTTTTAACTAATTTTATTATTACGGTCACAGACCAGTTCCAGCTCACTTACAATATCAGAAAAATTATAAAACACAACAGGAAACATTGGATTGCAATTAGGTATAACAGAGACAATTCAGATATAGCGTCAGTTAAAAATATATATTAAATCTTGATCACTAAAATATAACCTAAAATTGTCATTTAAAACCTTCATCATTTTGGTAGTGAAGCTAACTCCTAGCCCATGACACCTGAACTCCATAGTAATCCCTGAAACCCCAAATAAATGCTGGGATGCCCCATGTCTTATATCAGGATCAGAGGACTCCCTCTTTGAAGCACAACAATGCAGATAATCAATTGAAACTAACATGACCGCAAAATGCTCATAAGTGCATGGTGACATCACAAAACCATAAAAAATTACTAACTTAGCGTGCACTAGTTCCTGTAGCAGGGACAGGGGTGGCACTGAGCCCCTTGGGCTTGCTGATCAGAAGGTCGGCGGTTCAAATCCCCACGATGGGGTGAGCTCCCATTGCTTGGTCCCAGCTCCTGCCAACCTAGCTGTTTGAAAGCACGCCAGTGCAAGTAGATAAATAGGTACTAAAAACGGCATTTCCGTGCACTCTGGTTTCCGTCACAGTGTTCTGTTGCGCCAGAAGCAGTTTAGTCATGCTGGCCACATGACCCGGAAAGCTGTCTGTGGACAAACACTGGCTCCCTCAGCCTGAAAGCCGAGATGAGTGCCACAACCCCCATTTAACTGGACTTAACCGACCAAGGGTCCTTTACCTTTACCTTTTTTTACTAGTTCCTGTGGGTGCATGGCACACACTCAATGGCAGAGACAAAAAAGAAAAAAATAGCTAACTTATGTAGGGGGAAAATAAGTAATGGAGAGTGCCCACCCTCAAATATGCTTTGGGACAAGAAGAATCATTTGTTGTTGTCGTTTAGTCGTGTCCGACTCTTCGTGACCCCATGGACCAACTCATGTTGGTAGCTTCGAGAACACTGTCCAACCATCTCGTCCTCTGTCGTCCCCTTCTCCTTGTGCCCTCCATCTTTCCCAACATCAGGGTCTTTTCTACGGAGTCTTCTCTTCTCATGAGATGGCCAAAGTATTGGAGCCTCAGCTTCACAAGAAGAATCATACCCCCAAGCAAATCCACTATGCATCCCATCTGGCCCAGACACTTGGGGACGCGTTGCATGGTCAAAGGGAATCTATGCATAGCAATGATAGGCAGTGTGTAGGGCAGGAAATGTAACTGGGGGTGCCCACTCCAAAATATGCTTCATGTCAGGACAAATCATACACCCAAGCAAAGGGGAGAGTGTCTTATACAAGATGCCAAGGCATCTCACCTGCCCTGGAGCTTCCTGTGGGCGTAGGGCATGAATAAAGGTCTCTGTGCACACCAAAACCAGCCAAAATATGTAGGAAAAGTAAGTGACTGGTGATGCCCACCTCAAACTATGCTTTGGGCCACCCACAGATATGAAAGCATGTTCTGTACAAGATACCGTTGGATCCTGCCTGACCCAGAGATTCCTGAGGACAAAACATAAGCTTATTTATCCAGCAGTTCAGGGACAGGTGAACTTTCCTTCCTTTCCAGTGCTTTGAACTTTCAGGCAAGGAACTGGGAAGTGGGAACGAGCTTTGATATCGTCTGATTATGCCTGGTTTTTGTGCCTGCTTATCTGGGTGTGTTTGCCTGGGCTGGAATGGAATGTGTCCTTGCAGGCTCATACCGTTTTTTCAATTTGCCTGGCTGCAGAGGTGCGTGTGTGTGTGGAAACTAGCCTATCCCACAAAGGGAAAATTGTTCTGCTTGCTTTTGTCTCTGGTGCCACCCCTGCCATGTGGCTCCTGGGGGCAAATGCAGCCCTTGACCTGAGAGGGATTCCCCACACACAGTTAGATGCTTGCATTGTTTCCTAACCTGAGATCTTTGGATAAAGGGTGGGTTATAATTTTATTTTATTTATTTTATTTTAAAGAGGAAATGACAATCCTACTGGATATTCTTCTCCTCTGTTACCCTCTTTCCCTTGTTAGGGGGAGAGGAAGAAATGGTGATAAACAGTGCCCCAGAAGTGTAGATCTTTGGGGAGATGGAATCCTGAAGGGCAGAAGAAGACACCCTCATAGAACTCATCTTTACCATCTTGTGGTTTCTGGTACTGAGTCTCTGGTCTACATCAGTTTTTCTAGGTCACGTTGACAAATAAACTTAACAGAGGATCGCTCTATCATACTCTGTGCCCCTGTTGGAAGCTACTTTCTCTGCACGATAACATCGTTCATCTTCTGAGCAAAACTAGGGAGGGCGTCCTGAACAGGTGCCACAGAATTCTAATAAAGCTGTAATGTTCCCACTGGGGCTAAAGGGAATCCAACTGATAGTTATGAGCCCAAGTCTCAATTTACATGGGCTCAATTAATCAAGCTGTTAAAAAGCACACACTCCTAGGGAAAAGCCTGGTGCAAGTGCTTCTTTCTTCCATTGTTGGGAAACTGCTAAAATAGGAGACAGAATTGAGGGCACCAGTTTAATAGCTGCACTGATCTCAAAGGGAGCAGCATAGCTCAGTTGGGAGAGCTTGAGGCTCTTAATCTCAGGGTAGTGGGTTCGACCCCCGTGTTCGGCAAAAGATTTGTGCATCGCAGGTCTTAGATGAGCCTCGTGGTCCCTTTCAATTCTATGATTCAGCAACCATGTACAGCCTGACTTTTGTGGGGGGGGGTCAAATATACCAATGTTTTATATAGTTCAGCAATGTACAAGAGCCACAATCTTTCCTCCTCCTCCCACCAACAGCAACCAGCCTAGCCCTTGCAGCTTGCACCATGAAATCCACCAGGTCCTTTCCTGAAGGTGCTTTTTCACACAGCATCTCTACTCTGTACACCGGGGACGCCAGAACCGACTCGTGTACGTACACAAAATAAACATTAAATGGCTTCCCTCCAAGAACTGCTTTCGCTAGAGCAGGAGATGGGGGGCCCCAAGCCCATGACCAAATGTGGACTCTAGCCATTATACCACACTGTCTACCCTCTCCCCAGGCTTCAGTGACACACTCCTGCCAGGGGAAAGTCACTTGGGGTATAAGGTGTGTGACCTGGGGAAGGAAGTGTGGCCTACAAAGAGTTTTGAGGTCCTGATAGGTGTGGAGGGCCACATTTGAACCCTGGGCAGACACTTCCATGGTTCAGGGCTTAATCGACAGCCATGCTCCCTCTTCTCCTACAGGTATTAAGTTTCCATAATGCCATGAATATTATGGTGTTACCCATTTTTGCTGTTGTGAATGGTCAAAATGCTACATTTCAGCTTTTTGGAGACATATCAGAGATTTGTGTCTCTTGAATTTCATGGCTTTCTGCCCCCAGCTGACAGCTCCCCCCCCCATATTACCAGGTGTGTGTGTACTGTATCTGTAAAATTACTGAGTCAAATTCATTGGCTTAAGTGGGCTCTTGTTTGTAAAAAGCTAATGCCATCACAAATCTCTTAGCCTACAAGGAGCCTTTGCTGTTGTTTTCTGCAATAATTTGTCATTGGAGATTAAAATGGGAATGATAGAGCTGGGTCTAGTGAAAAATGAAGTGCAGCCTGATAAACAACCCTGGAGGAAGCTTTTTTTTTTTTTTTGCAAAAGTCTTCTTAACAAAATTGCCTATTGAAATGCAGTGAGCAGGAAACTTGGCACAACTGGCAGGGCTTTTAAAATCCCACAGCACCACCTGCAGGACAAGGACTGTGCCACCACTTTCTAATTTTCATTAAAGAATCAACAGCAACTTCCTTTATGGACAGAATCATATGATATAATTCTTCCCAAAATCAGTCATTTAATGTTAGCTTGAGAAGAGTTGACTGCATCTTAAGAAATGTAAAGATGTATTTGTAACTCTCATTTCTAAATATATTTGTAAGTATATCAGCCTTTTGAAAGGAAAGGATTCACAGCGGTGTGCGATTTTCCAATTAAGCAGCAGCTAAAAAGAACATAAAAGCAACATATTCAAAATGCCATAAACACTCCTCAATGAATATACAGTATTGCCTTTATATGAGCAAACATCCAGCAGAACTTTTATTTTTATCCATTTAATTATACAAAAATACAAAATGTCAATATCACTATAAAAATGAATACACAAGCAGAGTCCTCCCCCCACTAATAGACGTCATAAAAAAATAAGACAAGCACAGGACATTCCATAGGAGGTGATATGTCAAGGGCCACATGCCAGAGGTACGCATGGCCACCCCGTTTCTCTGTCTGCCATTCCCTTCTCTCTCTCCCCATCTCGTTCTCTCTCTTCCTCCCCATCCACTGGGTTGCTGAAGAGGGACAGATCACTCTTGCCAAACTGTTTGCTTGGAGAGACTTTTCTATCCCTCCGCCTTCCATCACACCAGCGGTTTCCCCCTCCTGCTTCCCTCCATTTGGTTTCCTCCCTACTCCATGAAATTAGGCGGCAGGTCTCCACCCCACCACCCAATGGTGAACCTTTCTAGCCAGATCTTAACTCCACACACCCCCGTGGGCCAGTTTGGGCAGCTGGGTAGGACTACCCACCTGTAAATCATCTGGCATAATGTCATGTGATTGACACCTATCAAAGTTGGTCTACGGGGGGGGGGGTATAGCTCAAAGATGGGACGTGGGTGGCACTGTGGTCTAAACCACTGAGCCTCTTGGGCTTGCAGAACGGAAGGTCAGTGGTTCAAATCCCTGCAATGGGGTGAGCTCCCGTTGCTCTGTCCCAGCTCCTGCCAACCTAGCAGTACAAAAGCATGCCAGTACAAGTAGAAAAATAGGTACCACTGCGGCAGGAAGGTAAACGGCGTTTCCGTGAGCTCTGGCTTCTGTCACAGTGTTCCGTTGCACCAGAAGCGATTTAGTCATGCTGGCCACATGACCCGGAAAGCTGTCTGTGGACAAACGCCAGCTCCCTCGGCCTGAAAGCGAGATGAGCACCGCAACCCCATAGTCGCCTTTGACTGGACTTAACCCTCCAGGGGTCTTTTACCTTCTTTCACCATAGCTCAAGGGGCTTGCTCAGCTCTGTCTGCAGCGCTTCTCAGATGCCTGACAATCAGCTGCCTGCTGGATGCTTGGGAAGTCCTATGCAAAGCCTCTTTCCTTCAAGCCCTGCCCTCACTTTCCCTACAACTGATTGTCAGAGGGGCATGACTTGTTCAAAACAGCCTTTTGAGCCAAATGGGGAGGTCTACTGGCCCAAATTTGACCATTCCTTGCCTCTGGTTTTTAAGGGAAAAGACCTCTGGTAAAATTTCAGAAGATGTGCAACATTCTCAGTACTTGAGATTTATCATCATCCTGCACACACATAATTCCAGAGGAACAAAGTTTAATCATTATTAATTGAATTACATCCATTGTTCCCATTAGGCTTTATGCACTTGCTGCAATTTTACTCATGGTCATTTACCTTATTCTCTCAAAGAAGATGCCCTAATAGAATTCCTTCCTTCCTTCCTTCCTTCCTTCCTTCCTTCCTTCCTTCCTTCCTATTGCATTAAATGTCCTGGCTGCTATGCTCATCTTAGTTACTGAGTGAGCAGACCTTGTTTCAGCAGATCTGTTTGCATCACTGAACAACACCGGCTTAGCGGACAGAAAACCCTTTCTCCCCTAAGGCTTCTCGAATTGCTTGTTCTTCCCCAACCAAACATCCAATCCTTCTTACAACCACCAACCATGTATAAAAACCTTTACACCTCCAGCACTGCATAGATTATTTTACCTCTTTGCCTCTCACTTCTGGTTGCTCGGCTTCTGTGCTGGATGCGATGGGTAGAGCTTCACCGACTCCTCCATCCAGGAAAGGACTGGTGATGAAGGGCCAGGTCGCTCTGGCCCTTGGTCACCACCAGCCCACTGCACTTCGGTGTGAAGGCTCGACCTGCAAGCTCAGCTTAGAGATCAAGTGGTCTGTGGCTGAGACCTGGATGGCTCCATGGTCTGGTGCCGCATATCTGTGCTGGACATCCGGCATAGAAACACAGCAGAGGGTGCTGCTATGGTGCAGGGAAGGAGTGCAAGTTTATCTCTTCTATGCCCAGTATAATGGGGGTGCAGTGGGCTGCCAGAGGAGGAATGAAGCACCCCATGCTGCCTCCACTTCTAGGCTGGGGGTGGGGTCTGTGTTTCCTTGCTGCCCAGCTCAGAAATACAGTGGACTGCTAGAAGAGGGTCATCTGCCAGCTCACTCATTTGCCTGGGAGAAATGCTAGGTTACCTATGGAGACCATATGAGGAGGGCAAGACTGATTTATTCCATTTTATTACTTCCAATAACATTCATAAGCCAGTTACAGAAAGGTAGCCGTGTTGGTCTGCCATAGTCAAAACAAAAACAAAAAATTTATTTCCAGTAGCACCTTAAAGACCAACTAAGTTAGTTCTTGGTATGAGCTTTCGTGTGCATGCACACTTCTTCAGATACTTCTTCAGATGTGTATCTGAAGAAGTGTGCATGCACACGAAAGCTCATACCAAGAACTAACTTAGTTGGTCTTTAAGGTGCTACTGGAAAGAAAATTTTTTTTTTGTTTTATTCATAAGCCAGCAACTCATTAAAACCATATATAAGGAAGGTGTACCATAAAATCAATAAACCATCGTAAAAAAGCAAGATCATAAAATACAAAACAAATTACCAACAGTGAATGTTATTAGGTCTCTTAAAAAGGTTTCCATCAAGCGATGGAATATCAAGAGTCGTGGGTGCTAGCTTCATTTCAATAGGAACGGTGTTCCAAATAACTGGTGCCACTGCACGACAAGCCTTTGTTCTCATAGAGACTAAATGAAGACTGATAGCCTGAGTTTCCATTCCCTTTCAAGCTGGTAATGAACATCTGTGAATCGCATAACTAATACCAGCTATAGATGCACAGCACCTCCGGAAGTCATTAAACTCAGTTATGCACTTACGATTTCAGAACTTCACATTAAGCAACAGTCCCAAGATTTCTGCCTTGAACCAAAAACCTAAATATTTAAATTCATTCGGGCACATGTACAATAACCTGATGTCTTTAGGTCTAAGGACGTTGCTTTAATATTCCCTTTCTGTATGCATGAGGGGCGAGGAACCTGTGGCCCTACAGATGTTGCTGGACTATCAGCTCTCTTCAGCTCCAGCCTGCACAGCCAATAGTCAGTGATGATGGGAGGTGCAGTCAAACAACATCTGGAAGGCCACATGGTTCCTCTGCCTGCTGTGCAGTCCTTCAAGCTCTTAGGTAGTTTGTTTGAAATACATTCAGGCAGGCACTGGAATTTGTAATGGTCACTATAGTGGTACCTCTGGTTAAGAACTTAATTCGTTCCGGAGGTCCGTTCTTAACCTGAAACTATTCTTAACCTGAGGTACCTCTTTAGCTAATGGGGCCTCCTGCTGCCGTTGCGTGGCCACAGCGTGATTTCTGTTCTCATCCTGGGGCAAAGTTCTTAACCCGAGGTACTACTTCCGGGTTAGCGGAGTCTGTAACCTGAAGTGTTTGTAACCCGAGGTGTTTGTAACCATTATGTTTTAAACTGTATTATGTAAACTATATACTAACAGACGTGCTGAACTTGGTTTCTAAACCAGTTCAAACCTTGAGGTAGTTGACATATAAAAATAGTTCTAATATAGAGTTGTTTAGTTGCTTTTCCCCACGAATGACAATCATCAATGTGGGGCAGGGCAGGCTAGGCTCCACCCCTGATTCATCCAAAATGAACTCCACAATGCATCGGGGGGGGGGGTCCCTATGGACATTGTAATGAAAATACATAGGTGAGGAGCGGAGTTTGCCACCACAATGCCACTTTCCCACTGGAGGTGTCCGCGCATTGCACATTTGATGGGCAATGAAGGCCCAAAGAGGCCACCATCTTTCACTGACTCAATACTGATATTGTACAGGAGATAGGCTTAAGAAGGAGTAACCACCTCTGTTAAGATATGAAAAGGTCACAATGGAAAACATAGCTATCTCATGTTTCAGTTTAAGGCTGTGCACTCACACTGCTTTTCAGTGCCAGGTTTTTAATGCATATTATTGTTATCCAACATGCATATGTATCCCCTACTTTTGTTATAAGATACTATGGTTTGATGCGTCGTTTTCCAAACCAGCTTCACAGTGATTGGAGTCCCTGAGCCATTTCTAATTCGTCTCTAGCCAAGGTGTGAACACCTTTCTTTAGGGTGTACACATCCTCATTCCATGAATGCCCACTGGTGTGTACACAAACAGAAATGGACTGGACACTAATTAGGCTGCGCTGATGTGAACAGCTAGTCAGGAAAGAGCTTTGAGAACTTCACTGTGCTCTAAGGCAGTAATGCAATTGGCAATATGTTTTCAGGTCTATGGGCAAAGTAGTGGATCCCCTCCCCCCTTTAACTAAGTAACTCAATGATTAACAATCCTTCAATCAACAAAAGCTTACATAGTTGGAACTCACACAATTGTTACTATAAACATGCAAACTTCCTTCAATTTCAGTCTGGTAAATGCAAGATTCATCAGGTGCAACATACTGATCTTTGGAAAGTCTTGGCAGTGAAGGAGGAAATGGCACAAAGATCTCCAGAGTGCTCGCACAGTCTTCTCAGTGCAGGATTTGCCTCGCTCATGTAGAGAGATTAGGGCTCAATGTGTTTAAGGAACAGTATGACACATTTCTCTGACTGGCGGCCATTTCAATGGCCTGGTAGTTAGAATTGCCAACTAAGAGATGGTAATAACTTTCATTTCCAATGTCTTTGATTTCCTCCTCTTGAGTTTCTTCTTCTTCTTCTTCTGTTTCTTTTTTACTTCCTTCTTCTTCAGTATTTGGTGAGAAAGTGCATTTAGAAACCATTCCACATCTTGGGGGTCTTCAGGCCACCTCAAGTATTGACCCCTTTGCAAAAACACTCTGACTGGTTGATACTTCATAAGCTGATATTGCGAAAGTGATCCAGCCACCACCATTATGAGGACATCTTTCAGGTCACAAAAATACCGACTCTGAGCAAAATTAAAAGCTTCGACGCACCAGCCATCCTTGAGAAACTGCTTTGTCACTACGCAAATTGTTTTCCTACAGTTCCAAATGGCATCACGAATGTTGGTGATGTGATCCTCTCCTGGCAAGAAATCTCGCTCTTCAAAGCAGAGAGCAAATTTGTTTTTATCAGAATACTGGAGGTCTAGGTGCCTTATCAAGGAGTTCTGGACCCACTCAAAATCCTTGCTGCTGTAGCACATGTAGGCATCATATCTATAGGTCTCTTCCTCCAACGCTGGCTGTTGCTCCTTCAAGAATACTCTTACCACGGTCTTATACCAAATGAAGCAGGTTCCTCTAAAGCGAGCAAAAACAATCACCACCATTAGGAACATTGTCACAGCAACGGTGGTAAAAATGAAGAGCGACAACTGCAGAGGCTCCAATATCTTGTCTTCATTGCAATCATCAACATTAAACTCATGAAGGCTTTTGCCAGCAAGATCAGGGGGTCCAAAACAAAACCTTTCATCTGGTGACCCAGCTAAGGTGACATTGGTTTGGTTCAGCCACACAATTAGGTCACTTAAGAGGCAATTACAGTAAAATCTGTTATAGGTGATATCCAGATTGTCCAGAGTTGCAAAGAGCTGAGGATCTGGATAAAGCAGCTGGTTCGAGGATAAGTCAAGTTTCCTGAGGCTCACAGGAAAAGCACTGTGAGAAATGTAAGTTAAGAGGTTTGAAGCCAAGTTAAGCCTAACCAGTGATACCAGGCCATCAAAGATGCCCTCTGGAAGGAAACTAAGGTAGTTATTATTGAGATGCAGGACCTGAAGCTTGGACAACGCCTTGAACACATCCAAGCACAAACTTCTCTCCCACACAAGCTTCAACATATTGTCTCCAAGATCCAAGTAGAGCAACTGGTTGTCTTCTGCTATATTGTTGTACTTGTAGCAGTAGGAGAAGCGATTATTTCTTAACAAAATATACTGGATATCTGGATATCGGAGAAGTTCATAGAGGTCCCCCAGATTGTCCATCCTGTTTCCTCCCATGTCAACATATGTTGAATTTATAGCAACTATTTTGCTGTGGTCTCCAGACTGTATCCGGTTGCTACCTAAAAAAGCATAGCTGAGACTTGGGAGTGTTAAGATTACTTTTAGAGCATTGTCACTGAGGTCCACAGTGTGAAGGTTTGGCAAGCCTTTAAACGGAGCCCTATCAATCACCCCAATATGATTGTGTTGCAGAGCTATAATACGCACATTTAGAAGACCTTCAAAAGTGTAATCCAAGAGTTCTCCCAGCAGATTGTACGACAGGTCTAGGTGTTGTAGGCTCCAGAGACCAAAGAATGCTTCTTTTTGAATTTTATTTATGTTATTTGAGTTGAGATCCAGCAATTCCAGATCACCAAGATATTGAAATACACGTGGGTTAAGAGAAAAGATAAAGCCATGTGAAATATTAAGCAGGCGAAGGCCACTCTGGGCCAGACCTGCAAATGTATTGTTGTTTGGGTCTGGCATGTTATTAAAGCCAAATGATGAGCCCATGGTGTGAGGCGATATCTTCAAACCCACAAGTGGTGTTCCCTGAATAGCTGCACAGAATTGCTGGGTTGTTCTTATACCCCAGCCATTGCCACCAACATCCAGCGTATCGAAGACAATGCTTTTGAAAGGATTGCCACAAGTTGCCCAGTCTTGAGAATCTTCTTTAAACAAACCATTAGAATTAAGATTCAACAATGTGAAAGCTTTTCCTTGAAAGCTGTAGAGATCTCCCTCACATATGGTTTCAATGCGGTTTAATTTCAAGTTCAGAAGTGTTAACTTTTGCATGTTGCGCAATGAAGGGTGAGGGTGAAGCCTAGTGATCTTATTGAATGCAAGGTCCAGATATTCCAGAGAGACCAAATCTTTAAAGTAATCCTTTTCCAGAATGGATTCGTTAAGATCATTATAGTATAGCAGAAGGTTACTTAACTTCCCCAGCCCCCTGAAAGCCTGTGGATCCAGCACAATCATTTTATTGTAAGCTAAATCCAGTTGATGAAGATTTGGCAAATTCCTAAAAGCATTTTCTCCTACTGTGACAGGAGAGACCAGCTGGCTTCCAAGTGAGAGAACCGTCAATGTCTCCAGCAGTGGAAAGGATGTGGCATTCACTTGCTGGATGAAATTGAAATTTAGGGAGAGTAAAACAATGCCTTCAGGCAGAGGGGGAACCTGTGTGAAGTTGCACCACTCATAGTTCACAAGCCTGCCTGTTACGGCACACCGAGAATCTGCATTTATTCCTCTGTATGCAAATGTCAGTCCAATGAGAAATAGTAGGTGGCCATGAAGCATTGTGCTCTTGTCCTAGAGGAGAGAAAAACAGCATTGTAATTCACACAGGACTACAGAAGGCTGGGCTAAACAGCACACAGAGTTTGCTTTAGCAGAACTAACCAAAGGCTCTTCTTGCTCAAAAGCCTATTTCCAACAGAGGCCACCCACATGCCCCTGAGCTCATTATTTAATTTAAAGGGATTTGTACAGTTCTTGCTCATCAAAGCCCCTGTGCAATTTAAACAGAATAAGCAGGGTATAAAGTTTATAGAGCACTCTCTGCTGTTGATGATCGGAGGGATGAGATCTCAAGATGGGAGCTTCTATTTAGTCACTATAGCCAATAACTCAGGCGCTGGGGGAACCAGTGGCTTTCAAGATATTGTTGGATTCCCAACTCCTAGCCAGCAAAGGCAGTGGTCTAAGATGATGGAGCTGGGGGTCCATCAACAGCTGGAGACCACCTGTCCAATATATCAGGGATGGGGAACCTCAGGCCAGGTTCCAAATGCAGACCTCCAGGCCTATCCAACTGGTTTCCCACACACCCCACATGCCCCCCCCCGCCACGCCACCCTTTTGCCTGGCTGGAATGCATTTTTTAGCTTAGGACCTGCAAGGACTCTGTTCCTTGACCATGAGTAGCAAGTAACTTCTTTCTACCAGTTTCAGTTGTAGCAATACAGTGGTACCTCACGTTGCAGACGCTTCAGGTTACAGACGCTTCAGGTTACAGATTCTGCTAACCCAGAAATAGTACCTTGGGTTAAGAACTTTGCTTCAAGATGAGAACAGAAATCGCATGGCGGTGGCATGGCGGCAGTGGGAGGCCCCATTAGCCAAAGTGGTACCTCAGGTTAAGAACGGTTTCAGGTTAAGAACAGACCTCCAGAACGAATTAAGTTCTTAACCCAAGGTACCACTGTAGTTTGTTGCACAATAGCTGGGCTGAGGGGAAGAACACAACAAAGAGGCTGAAGGACTCAATGTCTTCCTGATAAGGAAGGGTTGGTTTGGATCCTGGGCTTCCCACACCCATGATAGTTGTTATCTCTTTTCAGTTCATTATGAGTTGTTTGCACAAGCTTCTCACCTGCACAAGCTACATGTTTATGGCAGGATATAAATCCAGCAACAGAAAATATAGAGCTGAATAATTAAACGGTACTGAAAATAATTAGCACTGCTACTACACAATGTTATGGGCTCCTCTCCTTTGCTATTAAGGTTGCCCTTTTTACTGTACAAAGATGGATTTAAGAATGTACTACTTCCCTAATCTGCTGGGAGAAATTATTCTTTTCATGTTTCCTATCCCTGTGATACTGCCTGGGCCAGAAGAAGCCCAATATATATTAAGTGGAATATTAATCAAAAAAAATGAAGGATGAGTAAATGAATCATTGGCAGCTATGGCCACATTCACACCAAATACCTTTAAAGCATCATGGAAGCACTTTAAATTGCCGTGGAGAGAGGATCTAGCAACACTTCTGGAGTGCTTAAAGGAACCTTGCCCAACCTTGTGCACTCCAGAGGTCCTGGCCCTTGTATGTTAGTACCAACACCTTGAACTTGTCCCAGTAGCAGTTTGGTAGCCAGTGCAAATCATGCAAGCGGGATGTTTATATGCTGGTGTTAGTTTGTCACCACAAGCAACCTAGTCATGTTCTGCACCAGCTGCAAAACTCCTGACCAACCCTCAAGGGTAGCCCCACATTGAGCAGATTGCAATAATCCAATCATGATGTCACCAATGCATGGACAACTGTGCTCAAGCTATCTGCAAGACACCAGGTTGGGCAACACTGCTTTCGGCATTCCAGCAGTGCTCAAGATGACCCTTTGGGCTAGTGGTTTAAAGGCTAAGAGGACCCTGCTACTAAAACAAGCTTCCCACCAAGGATGTGAATTGTGGAAGAAACACCACTGTGGTTGTGGGCCTTTCAACCAAGGATAGCAAACGTAGTGCCCTCCAGATGTTGCAGTCTACAAACTCCCACCAGCCTTCTCAATGGTGAGAACATAAGAGAAGCCATCCTGGTTCCTGTAGTCCAGCGCTATGTTCTCACATTAGCCAATCAGATGCCTATGACCAAAGCAGGATCTGAGCATAGGTGGGTGATGGGGGTTGTCCTTCACAGCATCAGGAGGACACCACGGCAACAACCTCTGCTTTAAACATTAAAGTCATTATCATGGGATGAACCTACAGAAAGAGGCTCCTCATAACATGTAAATTGGCATGTTATCGTTTGTGCAGAACACCGTCATTTTCCAGCACAGGAAGAGCCAGTTTTGTTTTTTAAGAGTTTACTGAGATTATAGCTGGAATAAACGACTGAAAACCAGAGGAATTTTTTTTTGTCCCCTTCAGCATTATTGTGTTCAAAGTTAATAAGCATAAACTGCTGTGGAACCGAAATCCCTGCAAGCCATCCCATAAATGTATGCTTTTAGGGGGAGCAGGGAGGAGAACTGGGCCATGGGCCAGTAATTAACAAATAGGCCAGTGCCATGAATTATTGATACAGAATTAACTGAACTGCTGCATTCACAGAATGGGCTGCCAGCATCTTGCACAGACTGCTTTTTGCAAAAGGTTTTCTGCTGGGCAAATGCTTGTGTTGTTGCAGTAGTTTAATTACTAGAAACGTTTGCAGTCTTTTGAAGCGGTACAGATATCACTTAAGAGTTTATATTTGTGACAAAATAAAGAGCAACCTGCCTTTTTTACTGCTAATCTGGACAGCATATTGGAATGGCTCTAACCCCAGATCAGGTTTAATCCAAAGCCACCAGCAGCACGGAGAAGGGTTTTGGGGAATGTGTGGGCAAACGAATTGCACACCAGTCACTTCATTGTCCATTTTGCCTATTAAAAACTTGACAGCAGGTTCCCTCTCCTTTTTTTTTTTTACAGGGACTCCCATTTCTCCAATGCACAAATTCCATTCATCCCCAGTCAACCTGCCAATGCAGTGATGATGGAAAATGTAACCCAGATGGCACCTGAAAGGCCACATTTTCTCCTTATCAGCTGCAAAGTAAAAGGAGGATATCCCAACAGCCTAAAAAGCATAAATTGTCAACCTCATTATATTAAAAAAAAAACCAAAAGTTTACTGCCCCGAGCTCATTTTAAAAAGAAACTATGGACAAGGTGATTCTTTGACAACTGCAATTTCTGGGTGCATATCAGATGGGTTAATGGAGGTTGAACACATGAACTCAGTAAAGGCTGTTATTCTTCCACCCTGACTGGAAGATGCTGGTGACTCAGGAACTGTTAGTTAATAGGAACATAAGGAGGACAGACTACTGCAACACACTGAACACGGGGCTGCTCACAATGACTGTTCAGAAACCTCAGCCAGTGCAGAATGCAGTAGCAAACACAGTGGGGAAGGCTGTGACAAATATATTATATTGTCGCATCAAATCTGCATTGGCTGCCAGTGTGCATCCAATTACAATTCAAGATGTTGTTACCTAATATTATGCATAGCCCAATGACAGCACTACCCGTGTTTGGTTTTCTTTGGGTGGAGGTCATTGGAGGCTGGTTGGTGCTTTGCAATATTTGTGTTTATTTACAAATATATATGGGAGTCTCATCCACGTGTCTTCTTCTTGTGCAAGCAGGAGGCCTCCACCTACAGATTCAGCAGTCTCTGTGTGAACTGAGGCTGCCCATCAACACTCACTCACCTTTGATGTACATCCTTAATGTACATGCTGTTCTTGGCAAGGCTTCCATACCAGACTTGAAATACAAGATTCCTTGTCCCCCAGTGAAAATATTATTAGTGGGAGTACAGCCTCAAAGAACAAAGAGAGCCAACAGTGCCCTCCAGATGTTGATGGATTACAATTCCCATCAACCCTGACCATCGGCCATGGAGGTTGGGCCTGATGGTCCAACAACATTGGTGGTGATGGGATTATCACCTTGGCTCAAAAACATCAAGCTGAAGATCTAGATGTGGTCGAAAGCATTTCTACAGTGCCATAAATTAGCGACACTGAACAAACCACAGATGCACACAAAGAGGAACTTGGGCATACTGCTGAGCTTGTAAAAACTGACCTGCACTGCTTGCACAAGACACAACCAGAATCAAGCTGTTCTAAGCCAACAGTGACTTCAGCTTTACCCCCTCCCTGCCCCCACCGGAGAGCTAGGAAGCATGTGCAACAGGGTGTCTGCCCAGTTCCTTCCCTTTCACCAACTCTATCTTCCATGGCTTAAGCAACAGCAGGAGTCAAACATGTCCTTTTTGCACGGGCATTTTGAATGAGGATGGGTAAAAAAAGAAAAGAAAAGCAGCCTCAGGAGGTTGGGTTTTGAACAAAGGAGTGGCAGCATAGTGTGGGGATGTGTGCATGTGCACCCACCAAGACTTATCCTGACAGCTCTTCTGCTCAAAATAGTTCCCTACCCAGCTGGTTCCCCTGCAGATCTGAGATGTGTAGAGGCGCCTCCCTATTTGTGCATGATCGATATGTGCATGATGTTTTCAGCACCGCAAGGGGACAGGGCAGGGGCAGAACGAGGTGGGGTGGGCTTACGCACATCCTGCTAATGCAACCTGTGCCTCAGAATGTCATCGCTGCGTAAATAGGAAGTTGCCTGTATTACACTTGTAAATGTGCATCTGGAAAAGAAGCTGCAGGGAATTTTGTGCAGAAAAGCAGCTAGTAGGGAAAGGGTTAAACATTCCTCCTCTCCTTCTCCTTAACCCACTGTCATTACTCTCTTCAAAATCTTTGCCTTCCAGCATGCTTTTCAGTTAAAAAAACAAAAACATCATCATCATCATCATCATCATTATTATTATTATTATTATTATTATTTATATACCGCCCTGTACCCAGAGGTCTCAGGGTGGTTCAGACTAGTAATTACTTGTCCCTGATTCTTAAAACAGTCTCACCACAAACTATAGCAAATACAGAATACTGTTTGCAACCAAAAGACAATATTATAACCAAACCAATATATTGATGCCATCCTTTCCGATATCAAAGATGTAATGAGACTTAACATTATCATATATTCTTGGTGCCTCAGACTAAGTTAGACTGTTTCCATTCCAAAAAGAAAATAAACATGGGGTGGGGAAGGGAATTTATTTCCCCCCACCCCGTAAGATTCAAAGTGGTTTACCAAAAAGAAAATACAAAAAAATTACCAGCAAGAAAAATTAACAACAATTTAAAACCATTCTGCCTAATAACTACTTGAGCTTGTTACTGAAATTGGTCTGAGTTCTTGACATGCCCGTGATCTTGCTCAGTGACATGCAAATGCAGAGACAGAAAATGGGGTGGAGGGAAAGGTAGAGAAATTAAATGCCATATTCAAACACACCAGTTTGTGTTATTGTATCTGATTAACATTTTGTCCCCATCCTTCCTAATATAGCTTCATACAAATCATGAGCAAATTGAGCAATTAAATGAGCTATGTAACTTGTACTATTTTCTGAAACAGTAAAGCTGTCATATAGTATTTAAGAATTTATACAGTTATATAGCTCATATTCTTAAGTAGTGGAAAGGCTCCGTTTAGCTATATCACAGCATGTTTTATGGTGATAACTTTAACCTTAGGCAGGCACCCTTGCAATCCTGTTTGCCTATGCCTGTATTAAAGAAACCTTATCATCCTTCTGAGATTAAATAAAAATAAAAATCCAGTGTGACTCAGAGAACAGTTTTCTTTTTTTAACAGGAATGTGACATATTCAAAAGGGATCTATCAATAGGGACACTTTATGCACACAATATGAGTCAAATGGGTTTCCTATCTAAAATATTCCAGAGATTAGGCAAACTTCAAGCAGATGATTTGATTTGGGGGTGGGGGTGGTTTCAATTGGAAAGGACTGGATCCTGCACTATTAGTAAAGGCACGTCAAAATTGCATTAAAGGGAAATGCAATACATTGTAAGGGAAACTTCAATTTCTACACTTGATTAATAAATTTGGTTTGAAGGACATAGGGTCAGAATGCATCCAGCACACCACAGTTTTACACACACACCCCGTACATACAAGTCATTCAAGGCTGGATAGTGTACGGCTCTGGAACTGATTTTGAGAGTTCACCAGAGCACAGAGGGGCTGCAAGGGAGAAGAGAGAAGTTCTGTTCTGCTAGTGCACATCTCTTGCATTGGATAACATCCCATATTTGGGGCTTTAAATACTTAAAGTCCAAACATGCCCCGTCTCTGTGTGCAGGTGTGATTTGAGCTCCAAGCCCTAAATTAAACAGTTTAAAGAAATCAGATAGTTGCTATGCCTTCAAGAGCTAAGAATACAGCAGGTTTTTGTCTAGCTTTGCAAAAGAAAATATTTATATTATGCAAGGAAGATGATCCAGGATTAGCGGCACGAAAGGTAATAGCTGATGAGATTAAAAACACTCACACAACAATGAACACTCATGGTAGTCTAGCTATTCCAGATTACATGTATTTTATACTTAGGGGCTGTCACCCAATTACAGTAATTGTGGTCAACCAAACAACAAGATGTGATACAAAATATCCAGTTATTTTTTCATATGAATAAAACACTAGTTTTCAAGCGAAAAGCATTCAAATTGTTGCAAACCACCCTAAGTGGTGTATGAAAATAAGAAGTGCTGGAAATAAATGTTACAAACAGTAATAAAATTGTTCCATTTTAAAGGAGAAACATTGCGGTCATTAAGGTTGAGAAAATAAGCTTGAAAATGGGTCAGCAATGCCTGCTGAACTTCCAAGTGCTAGGGAAGTGGCTGAGTAAAATTCCAAGGCTTCACCAAAATCCTTTCTCTTCCCTTGACTAACAAACACAGAAGTGATTTGAAAGCATGAGAAAATTCTGACCGATTGATAATGCAATGAAAATTGCCTGACACTGATACCTATCTGGAATGGTTTACTCAGACACTGAATTTGTATTGTCAAACCCATCTGAACACTTCCCCTTTAATAAACACGTTGAACAATACTAGGAAGTTGTCTTAAGGATGTAATATGGAACACCCAAAAGAAACAAGTTACTGTCTTTCGTTTTCATCAGCAGCAAAGGTGTTACCTGTATTATTGTAACTTGTTGAAATTCTAGTTTGTAAGTTCGTTCTGTACATTACTCAATTACAGTTTGCTCTGTAACGGAAGCAGAATTGAACAAAAGCTGCTCCTTGGCAAGTGTTACCCTTAAGCTAAATTCAATGGCAAAGCACATCAATACACGGTAAGCTAAGGTATAACTTTAGGATACAAACCAAGGAAACATGAGATTCACTTAAGGACTCCTGTCAGCATAGGAAGAGACTTCTGCTATAGGGCTTTCCCACTCTCCTCCCCAGCACACACCTGGTGAAGCCTAAAATAGGATTCAAGGGAGTCAGGTGAACCCCCAGAACAGCATGCACAGGGGAGACGATCATTCTGCCTGGAAAGCTGCAAGGATGGGACATTCACCATAGCACAAAGTTAAATTTCACCCTGAGTGAATCCTACCATCTGTGGTGGAAATAGCCTATAACTTACTGTAGTATAGGGCAGTGAAAGGAACAGAGATGTCTATAGACAATCCTATAATGGTACTCATTACTTGGACTCTACTCATCTCTCCTGAGCTTTCTAAAGCCATGTATGCACACTGGAATTTAGAAAAAGAAAGCAGTAGTACCCAACCTAATCTAGCTAAAAGATACATACATGAATTGCACGCATTTGAAAATCACTCATAACATCAAAAAGCTGGTGGGGCTGATACAGCATTGTTGTTGTTTAGTCCTTTAGTTGTGTCCGACTCTTCGTGACCCCATGGACCAGAGCACGCCAGGCACTCCTGTCTTCCACTGCCTCCCACAGTTTGGTCAAACTCATGCTGGTAGCTTCGAGAACACTGTCCAACCATCTCGTCCTCTGTCGTCCCCTTCTCCTTGTGCCCTCCATCTTTCCCAACATCAGGGTCTTTTCCAGGGAGTCTTCTCTTCTCATGAGGTGGCCAAAGTATTGGAGCCTCAACTTCACGATCTGTCCTTCCAGTGAGCACTCAGGCCTGATTTCCTTAAGAATGGATACGTTTGATCTTCTTGCAGTCCATGAGACTCTCAAGAGTCTCCTCCAGCACCATAATTCAAAAGCATCAACTCTTCGGCGATCAGCCTTCTTGATGGTCCAGCTCTCACTTCCATACATCACTACTGGGAAAACCATGGCTTTAACTATACGGACCTTTGTTGGCAAGGTGATGTCTCTGCTTTTTAAGATGCTGTCTAGGTTTGCCATCGCCTTTCTCCCAAGGAGCAGGCGTCTTTTAATTTCGTGACTGCTGTCACCATCTGCAGTGATCATGGAGCCCAAAAAAGTAAAATCTCTCACTGCCTCCATTTCTTCCCCTTCTATTTGCCAGGAGGATACAGCATTACTACTGATCATTATTTGATGAGATTAGGCATGCACAGCCCCAGCCACTGAGCATGCGCACCACTGGATTGGGGGTCCATGCTAGGACTGAAATCTGGATGCAAGGCTGGTACATTTATTTCTGTAGTGGGAAACTTCAGGCCCTTAGCTATATCCTGGCTGGACTACTCTACATGAGACTGCCTGAACACTTTTAAATGTTCAGACGCTTCAGCTGGTCCAGACTGCTGCAGTCAGACTGCTGACTGAGGCCACTTACAGGGAACATATTGTTCCCTTGTTAAAACAACTTAACTGGCTACTGGTCTGTTTCTGGGCACAATTCAAAGTGCTGGTTATGACCTATGAAGGCCCATATGTCTTGGGTCCAGGCCGCCTGAAAGGTTATATCTACCTGCCTGGGTGCTAAGATCCTCAGGTGAGCACCTTCTCTTGGATCCATAGGCACCAAAAGCACAGTTGGTGGTGAAACGAGAGAGAGCCTTTTCTGTGGGTGCTCCCATTTAGTGGAATTCCCACCCAAGAGAGGCTGGATTGGCTCCGTCTTTGCTGTCCTTCTGCCAGCAACTTCCGATTCAGACAGGACTTTGATAATTCAGGAGCACATAATGCCACTCACTGGGCTGTCGTTAGGGCAAACTGCATTTTAACTGCTAGCATTTTAACCTGTTTTGGTGTGCTTTAATTATTGCTTTTCAGTAGCGTGTTTTTATTAACTTTGTATTTTACAATGTTGTTCTTAAATGTTGTGAGCTGCCTTGGATTCCCATGTGGGAGAAAGGTGGGATATAAATATATTAGATGAAAAAAATATAAATAATAAATAAATATCTGTCTGGTCCTCAGAACTCTTTGCAGGCCACACTCCTCACAGACCCACTTTGCACCCTGGTCTTTTTGTCCGGATGGAATGTGTCCTTGAACTCTGATCATGCCTAGTTTGGATGGTGGACAGAGAAGAGTGTGTAGAAACTAGTACACTGTACAAAGGTAGTGTTTCCATGCCCCCATCCACGTCTGACTCTGGCCCCACCCACCTCTGCCAAGTGCCTCTCAGGTGGCTGTCCATAAGAGAAGGTGGCTCAGGGGTCTGAACCCTGCTTAACCTCTTGAACTTGTACTAGTAACTTAGGTCCTCAGCATAATAAGAGAAGGCTAATATTTTCCTATTTTAGGGGACACAAAGAACCACTGGACAAAAGCTTGAATAATAGCTTTAAACAAAATCTACTGGATGTCAGAGTCTACAATAGAGATGCTGGGGTTTCATATATTAACACCCTGCTCCCAATCTCCAAAAAGGTTTGAAATATGACCTTTCAGTATCAAGCTGCATCTACAGAAGAACATTCAGTTCTCTAGCCATTCGGATGTGTTCTTCCACACTCCCAAAGGCTGCATAAATCATCCTTCTCTTAGAAGCCAGCAGGAAAGAACAATCCAGCAAGTTTAACTTCTGCAATTCTCAGTTTACTGTGATGAGCCAGCAAGATAAGATTCGCTTCCCTTTCATGTTTTGATCAAAAACTTCCATAGAGCAGAGGTAGGGAACCTGTGTCCTTCCAGTTGTTGTTGGACTCCAGATGTTGTCTCATCAAACCCAGCCAGCATGGCCAAGGACCAGGAATGGTGGGAATTAGGCTCCAACGACATATGGAGAGACATAGGTTTCTCAACCTTGAAAGCCAATATGACCACCCTCCCCTGTGTGGGCACAGATACTGCACGCAATGGGAAAAAATATGAAAAAGTAAAACCAGACAAATAATTACAAAATGATAAGACCTACAGAACTATAAAAAAGACAAACAACTTAAAGTAAACACAAGAATAGATTAAACGGTTTCCAATATTTACATGCACATGAATTATTGTCGACCAGTGTAATAGCCTCTACCAATAACATTATATAAACAAATGCAACAGACAACCAACAAAAAGACCATACTCTGCCTTGTGCCTTGCTTACTCTAACACACCTTTCTTTCTTTCTTTCTTTCTTTCTTTCTTTCTTTCTTTCTTTCTCTTTTTGTCCCAAACAGCTGCAGGGTCTGCGATCTGCTTCAGTGGGAAACTGGCATCAGGTGAGCAGGGAGCAGCTTCTTGCATCTGACATCTTCTCTCACTAAACACCACCACCCTCCCCGCCTTTTCCCTCATGCAGAAAAAAAATAACAGGTCTTTGCATCACTTTCCTCATGGGGAAAGATTCAGGTAGGTAGCCACGTTGGTCTGACGCAGTCAAAGTATATAAAAAAATTAAAATGTCCAGTAGCACCTTAGAGACCAACTAGATTTGTTCTTTGTATAAGCTTTCATGTGCATGCACACTTCTTAAGATACACTGAAACAGAAGTCATCAGACCCTTATATATAGTGGGAGAGTGGGATGGGGTTTTTCTAAGGAGGGTAGTAGGAGATGGGCGATTGACTCAATGGGGAAAATGAGCAGCTTGGGGTAGTGACAGTTGATTTTAAAGGGAAGTCTGTTAAGAAACCTCTCTATTTCACCAGCTATCCACACCTTTTGCAGCTGATGTAGGTTAAAAAAACCAAAATAAATCACCAGTAACTTAAACAACTACAGTACTGGTGTTTGGCCTGAAGTCCATCCAGCAACCCAGGTTGGTCGATATGTATGGTACTGTTTAAGATGGAGCAAAATTAGATATAAAAAGAACAACTCTGAAGACACTGTTCCAACAGTCATGGAGCACAAGGCAAGTCCTCTTGTGTGTCAGGAATTGGTTAAGCAGCAGGAAAAACAAAGTAGGAATAAATGGACAGTTCTCTGAATGAAGAGATGTAGAAAGTGGAATCAATATTGGGACCTGCGCTTTTTAACTTATTCATAAACAAGTTAGGGGTGAGCAGTGAGGTGGCCAAATTTGCTGATGATATTAAATTGCTCAGGGTTGTTAAAACAAAAAGAGATTAATAACAATAATAATAATAATGATAATAATTTATTATTTATACCCCGCCCATCTGGCTGGGCTTCCCCATCCACTCTGGGCGGCTTCCATAGAAACCAAAAATACAGTAAACTATCACACGTTAAAAGCTTCCCTGAACAGGGCTGCCTTAAGATGTCTTCTGAATGTCAGGTAGTTGTTTATTGCTTTGACATCTGCTGGAAGGGCGTTCCACAGGGCGGGCGCCACTACCGAGAAGGCCCTCTGCCTGGTTCCCTGTAGCTTTGCTTCTCGCAATGAGGGAACCGCCAGAAGGCCCTCGGTGCTGGACCTCAGCGTCCAGGCAGAATGATGGGGGTGGAGACGCTCCTTCAGGTATACTGGACCGAGGCCGTTTAGGGCTTTAAAGGTCAGCACCAACACTTTGAATTGTGCTCGGAAATGTACTGGGAGCCAATGTAGGTCTTTCAAGACCGGTGTTATATGGTCTCGGCGGCCGCCCCCAGCCACCAGTCTAGCTGCCACATTCTGTATTAGTTGTAGTTTCCGAGTCACCTTCAAAGGTAGCCCCACGTAGAGTGCATTGCAGTAGTCCAAGCGGGAGATAACCAGAGCATGCACCACTCTGGCGAGACAGTCTGCAGGCAGATAGGGTCTCAGCCTACGTACCAGATGGAGCTGGTAAACAGCTGCCCTGGACACAGATTTGACCTGTGCCTCCATGGACAGCTGTGAGTCCAAAATGACTCCCAGGCTGCGCACCTGGTCCTTCAGGGGCACAGTTACCCCATTCAGGACCAGGGAATCCTCCACACCTGCCCGCCTCCTGTCCCCCAAAAACAGTACTTCTGTCTTGTCAGGATTCAACCTCAATCTGTTAGCCGCCATCCATCCTCCAACCGCCTCCAGACACTCACACAGGACCTTCACCGCCTTCACTGGTTCTGATTTGAAAGAGAGGTAGAGCTGGGTATCATCCGCATACTGATGAACACCCTGCCCAAACCTCCTGATGATCTCTCCCAGCGGCTGCATGTAAATGTTGAAAAGCATGGGGGGAGAGGACAGAACCCTGAGGCACCCCACAAGTGAGAGCCCAGGGGTCTGAACACTCATCCCCCACCACCACTTTCTGAACACGGCCCAGGAGGAAGGAGCGGAACCACTGTATGACAGTGCCCCCAGCTCCCAGCCCCTCAAGACGGTCCAGAAGGATGTTATGGTCCTCCAAAAGGACCTCTCCCAACTGGATGGTAAAATGACAGGTTCAATTCAATATAAACAAGTGACCAGGAACAAGATCTTGGGGTTGTAGTAGAGAGCTTGATGAAGAAGCTAACATGGCAGATGAGAAAAAGGCAAATTCCATGCTACGAATCAGTAGGAAGGGAACTGAAAAATAAAACTGTTGCTATCATAATGCCGCTATACAAACCTATAGTGCAACCACATTTGGAATACTGTGTAGTGTGAGCATTTCTTTCCCCCTCACCTCGAAAAGCATATTGTAGAGTTAGAAAAGGGCAACCCAAATGATCAAGAGGATGGAGTAACTTCCCCTTTGAGGAAAGGTTGCAGCGTTTGGGGTTTTTCAGAAAAGGTAAGAGAAAAGGTTAAGAGAAAAAGTAAGAGGTGACTCCCTAGAGCTTTACAAAATTATGCATGGCATGGAGAAGGGGGGATAGTATAACTCTCTCTCGTATAACACTAGAACTCGTGGCCATCCAATGAAGCTGAATGCTGGAAGATTCGAGTGTTGCAAAATCCTTAAGTTTATATTTACCAATGGGCATTTTACAATCTAAGGCAGAAGTGTTCTGCTTAAATCATTGTGGCCATTTCCCTTCACGGTACGGTTACCAAATCTTGCTTAAAACAGCAGGCTGTTCTTAAACAGCATTTTACTACGCCCCATGTTCCTTCCCCAAACTAGGGGCACCAAAAGGTGAAGTATGGCTTAAGTGCTAAAGAAATATGCAGCATCTTGCGCCCATCCCAGATATGTGGCCCAGCACACAGACAGATGGGGGGGTGAGCGCCAATTCAGGGGTGCTTTCTTCATTTCACTTCATGCATTCCTCTCAGAGTTAAGCTCTTTCGCTCTCCCGCCACATATGCTCTGAAGCACTTTTGGTGGTGAAACTTCACATGGAAATACAGTGGTACCTCTGGTTAAGAACTTAATTCGTTCCGGAGGTCCGTTCTTAACCTGAAACTGTTCTTAACCTGAGTTACTACTTTAGCTAATGAGGCCTCCTGCTGCTGCTGCTGCCGCCGCGGCCGCGCAATTTCTGTTCTCATCCTGAAGCAAAGTTCTTAACCCAAGGTACTATTTCTGGGTCAACGGAGTCTGTAACCTGAAGCGTCTGTAACCTGAGGTACCACTGTACACTTTAAACATGCTCAGAGGCACTAGCTCATTTGGCCCTCCCAAGACTAAGGCTGTCTCTCAAGGAGGAGGGAATAGCAGCTTACCTTGGGTTGCTTCCTATATTCCTTCCCGGGCTCTGCGTCCCATGACAGAAGGGAGAAAAGTGAAGAGGAGGTGACCATGGCCGCAAGCAGAGACTCTGTGGCAGAGGCGGGGAGAAGGCGTCCCTCCAAGCCAGACGTTTCCTAGCTTACGCCTCGCCCACCCACTGCCACCCGCACACCTTTCGAGGAGTCCGACGGAACAGGTGCCTCGCGCTGCCCTACCTGGACGCACCTGGATGCAAAGCAGGCACCCGACGCGACCACTGAGCAAGGGGAGGGGCAGTAGCTGCTAGGCAGAGACCCCTCCTCCCTAACGAACAATGTAGGGCTTCCTCCCACCACCCCCACTGTCCCGTGGCCAACTAGTTCCGCCCAAGAGAGTGGCAAAAGCCGCGCGCCCCCTCAGAGGAGCGACCAAACGGTGCCTGTGCGCCTAACTCTCCAGGCATGGTCGCTCCTCCTCGACCCTCCTGAGGACTAGCTACGTGCGCTTGCTGCATTCAGCCCCCTCTTTCGTCACAGGGCCAATGCAGGGCAGAGGCGCCGCCCTCTTCCTCGAATCTTCCCCTCGTTAATCCTTCCGCCGCTCAGCAAACTGGAAGTGTAGAAATAGGAAAGGCGCCTGTTTTTCGAGCCTGTAGGGGACTCTGTCTTTTTTTTAGCAGAGAAGACGCTCTTTTCCTGTCCGTGAGCCGCGTCGACTGCGCGGCCGCTTTCCGGGCCCATCCTCCCTGAGAGCTTATAGTTCGCAGGAAAAGAAAGCCCCTCTCCCCACCCTGGTGGGTTTGCACAAGGCAGGAAGGCTTAACACTGCCACAAAAGAACTGCCCCAACTTTTAAGGAAGGCGGCGGACCGGGTGAGCGGCCCACGCTTTCTCTGTATATCCACACTGCAGCGAGGATCCTCGCAATGGAACCTCTGCGCAGCCCTGACAGGAAATCGTGCGCTTCTCCAGGCAGTCAGGGAACAACAAATTCCAAAGGGCGAAATCCAGGTGCTATTGGGGCTCCTGCAGAAAGTCGGCCTAAAGCCAGCTGAGGTGTCCTGGAGATCACTGAAATTGACTATTCTCCCAGTATATCTTTAAAACACATTCCAAGCACGTTCCTTTCCCCCCAAAGAATTCTGGGCACTGTAGTTTAAGGGTTGCTGGGAACTGTAATTGAGAGGTGTGAACTACATCGCTCAGAATTATTTGAGGGGAAAGATTGTGCTTCGAATATATTATTAGAAGTCCAGTGAGTATGCATCCGAAGGATTGCATACTCTATAAAATGCTCTAACATGCTCCCAGCATCATCTTCTTCTTTGGCCTTCACTTGTAGCCAAAAGATTGTCTTCCATAAACACGGTTTTAACAATGAGTCCGTAAGTGACTGTGGAGGCCAATTCTGGACCTGATCGTCTTCCAAAGCAACTACTCTATAACTCCCAGCATGGGCTTCTATCAACAAGGATGGATTATTTCACACACCTGCCAATATAAGGATTTGATTAGCTGTGATTCCTGCACTGGGGTGGGTTTTGATGGATTGGTTATTTAATTTTTATACTGCTTAATATATTAAAAAAATATCTGTAAGCATTGCACAGAAAAGTGGAGCAACAACAGACACCTTAAACAAAATAATACAGAAATGCACCGTTACTTATAAAAATGCACCCCATACATTTAAGAGCATGTTTAAAACTCTTTGTGTCCCCCAAAGAATCCTGACAGCTGTAGTCAGTTGGGAATTGTAGCCCTTTGAAGAGTAAACTACAGTTGCCAGGATTCTTGTGTGGAGTGCTTTACATTTATAGTATACACAACAGCATCAGCAAAGGCACAATATGGAAATTAAAAGGCCCTAGACTTACTCAACAAGCTCAGCAGGAGGAAATGGGACTTTGACAACAATTTATGCATAACCACCCAATTGGTTGTGATGTCCTTCTTCCTCCACAACTCTTTAAGAAAACATGGAGCAACATTGCTAGATTTAGACCCTAGAATTAGATCTTATCTGCTGTCCTTTTAAAGTTGCACAATTAAAACAGCTACAATCCAGATTCATAAGAACAAGTAATGAAAAACAGCAGAATTTGTTTTAAGAGAGATGGCTTTTGTTGGGGATGTTCTGGGATATCAAGTGTTAAGGCAATACTCAACCTTATACTTTTTTTACTTATTAAATATGTCAAAATAAACTAAAATATGTATGATTCATTGTAAAGTAACTGAATGTTTAAAAATGATTCGTGTTTGACACCCGTAGAGAGGTTGGTGCATATGCATTTGCATCAAGCATGTTTAGGACCCTGTATAAAGGCACCTACTAATGGGGATGAATTACCGGTTTTTCCTCAAAATCTAAGCATAAATATGGGGAAAGCAAACTACTTGGAAGAGGAGCTAATTTATAGAAGGAGCTGGTTCTCCCTTTGAAATGCCAGCCTTTACTAATAGGTGCTTTTGATAATGCCAGTTGGCTTGGTCTTTACTCATCAGTCATCTTTATTATTATTTAATATGACATTAAGCAGTAAAATCCTCCTCTAAGTGGTATAGAAGAGCCAGTCCAATAATGCACACTCTACACATGAAAGGAAAAAAGGGGACAGAGTAGGGAAGACCAGGGCTGGCCTAAGCTATTTTGCTGCATGAGGCGAAGGTAAAGATGGCACCCCCAACCATTTCAAGATGGTGACCCCTACTTTTCCATATATGCCACACTTGAAGGCTGGGAAAGCTGAGTTGCACACACAGATATATCCTCCAACACCTTGCTGCCACTCACCTCTTACTCCAGCATCTGCTGCCTGAGCCAATTGCCTCACTGTCTAACGGTAGGACTGGCCCTGAAGAATGTAGTAACCCACATTCGCGCCAACCAGCTTCCAGATAGAAACTAATTTAGTTCTTTAAAAGCTGGCTCTTGATAGGGGCTGACATGTATTGTCTTCTTCCAGGTCATATGCTGAGTGTCAGACTGATGTGGAAAGTCTGCAATCAGGCTTTCCTTCATTTTAAAGAAGGTACAGGGCTGGGGGGCCGGGCCTGGACCAGGGACTAGTGGTGTGGGAATCTACCCCATATTTTCCCTATACTGTTTTCCAGATTTAAAATTCCCACCCATTTCACAAAGCTGTTTGCCCTTTGAGAGGAAACATTCACTTACCATATAAGCCAGGGGTTCCCAAAGTAATGCCCTTAATGATATTCGACTCCAACTCGCATGAGCCCTAGCAAGCACAGCCAATGGTCATGGGTGTTGGGAGTTGTAGTGCAGCAATATCTGGAGGGCACCACATGGGTTACCGCTGATATAGGTAGAGAAGCTATTTAAACCAGTGATTTTCAAAGAATGAGGCTGAGATTTTGGTGATTTGGTCAGAGTGGAGGGAACACCTTTGGGAGGTTATGGACTCCTTCCTTGGAGGTTTTTAAGCAGAGGCTGGATGGCCATCTGTCATGCATGCTTTAGTTGAGATTCCTGCATTGCAGTGGGTTGGACTAGATGACCCCTGGGATCCCTTCCAACTCTTATGATTCTATAATTATAAGCCTCACCTTCTGCAGTTAACAGTAGTGTAGTTTTTCTGAGAGTATTCTAGCAGACCAAGAAAGGGGTGGCTGTAGCGTTTTCATAGATATTGAGCAATCTGATACAGAGTGTTACAAGTATTTTAAGGTCATATTTATATACTAAAAAATGTTCATAACTGTATATATAAACCACATGTCTGAAACCCCCCAGATTAGGTCCTGAACAAATTGACCTCAAATATTTCTCTGCAAGGTCAAAGTGGGAAACCTCCCCATTGTCTCTTTCCTCACAAATCCTGTCTTAAGGGCACATTCAAGATATGAACAGGGTGTGAGCCTATGACCTGTTACCTAGATTCAAGAATTAAGTAGTTATAATAAGAAAAGAGTGGCCAGAACCCAGATAATGCAATCAGGTAACTTGCCAAACAAGAGATAAACAGCGTACTCAGATGTCTGTTGTAGACCGCCTTTTCTGTGATGTAGGTATGATGTATCTGGGGAGTGGTCTTGGGCTACACCCCTTCTGTGATGTATGTATGATGTTTCTGGGGGTGGTCTTGGACTCCAGGGCGGGCAATTTAAAATGTCTATATAAGGGCAGGCACACCTTTGTTCTGGGTCCTCCTCCTCTCTCCTGTGTGTGGGGGAGCACCCTGTTGCAACAGTTAATAAAAATCAGGCTTACTAGCTGCTTTGCTTCTCAATAGTCTCTGGTTGGTCTCTGTTATTTCCTCCTACCGATAAAGAACCTAAAAAGAGGACTCTATATGGGCTCTTGGGTACATCATAAGGGGAAAAGAGCAGGTTTTTTCTTATAACAAGAGCTTTACTTCTGGAGTGAATCCAAAAGAAGAAAAAGAGTTCTAAACTTGCCCTTTATCTCACTACTGAAGTTTATAAAAACACTGAAATTTGCATGCACTGTGGACTATGAAAGAAGAACTTGACACTTCTATATTCACCCTGACAACTCTATATTTACTTTATATCTAATTGCATTTACTTGTTGATAAGACATTTTGTTGGATGTTTTACAAAAAAGGATATTATTTCTTTGAGGGGCGTGCTTGTGTTAACCCTGTAAGAAAAAACAAACACTGAATTATTTATCCAGTTTTGACTAAGCAGTACACCTTGCTCTAGGAGTATTTCAAAGCAACACAGTTTGCAAATAATATTTTCGATATCTCATTCACAAAAAGCAGGTATAAAAACTGATTGTTGATATTTTATTAACTGGATGCTGGTCCAATAAAAAGAAATCATTCGTAATAGATACTGAGGCTTTCTTTCTCCAGTACCAAAATAGCAGCAACTCTAACCTCCAACACAATTTTTGTCTACAAATAGCAAAGCCCACAAGGGCTTGAATGAATCTGGTCCGCAGTGATGTGTTTGTGCATAGTCACGCGTAACACACCCACCTTGTAATCCATTGGGCTGAGCTATATGTTTTATTTGTGAGTGCATCTGCTCTCACACTTTGGGGTACCAGGCAAATGTAAACGGCCTCAGTATGGTAGTCTGAAGTCTGTGAGTGCATGTTTTCTCCCCAGAGTGTTCCCCAGTGTTGTTTTTTTGCCAACTGTCACATCAACAGGACCTCAGAGGGAGGTGATGGCCACAGCATGTTGTTTGTATGCAGCAACTGATTTTCAGTCGCTGCCCTTTCAGAGCTCAGCCATTCCACTCCATTCCTCCTCCCCCTGGTTTTCCATTTTCACTAAAGAAGCATTCTATGGTCATGGAGCATTCTCCACAATGGGCTAAGCTGATGCCTCTCTCATAGTAAATAGAAGGAACCCTGCCATCTCTGTCCATGGAGGTTCTGTTTCATAACCAAGGTTAAAGGTTATTCTCCACAAGCTTGTCTAGCCCTGTAAAACTATCAAAGCTAGCAAATCAATTTCAAATGTTAATGATGTATTCTGTAGGAAAGTACTTTTTGTTTGTCCTGCCTTAACTCAGATAGGTTTTATTGCATGACACTCCCCAGAATCCTGGTATTATACGAGGGGGGAAATTCTACCCATTCTATTGTTAATGATCACCCATTTCTAAACTGTTTCTACATCCTCATTCATTCCCCTAAGACAACCCGCCAGCCTCAGGTGCTCAACGTTTTGTGGAACTGGTTATCTTGTTACAAAATCCCCAAACTATTACTAAGGAAGTTATTTCCTCATATTTAGCTGGAAGCGTGCTGCTTTTCAGTTTGACCCTTGGTAAATTGTCATATAGTGGTACCTCGGGTTACAGACGCTTCAGGTTACAGACTCCGCTAACCCAGAAATAGTACCTCGGGTTAAGAACTTTGCTTCAGGATGAGAACAGAAATTGTGGCGTGGCAGCAGCAGGAGGCCCCATTAGCTAAAGTGGTGCTTCAGGTTAAGAACAGTTTCAGGTTAAGAACGGACCTCCGGAACAAATTAAGTACTTAACCCAAGGTACCACTGTAATTTTCTTGGGCAAACTGTCACCTTTCTCTTTCCTCTAAACCAGGGTTTCCCAAACTTGGGTCTTCAGTTGCTGTTGGACTACAATTCCCATCATTCCTGACTACTGGTCCTGCTGGCTAGGGATGATGGGAGTTGTAGTCCAAAACCAGCTGGAGACCCAAGTTTGGGAAACCCTGCTCTAAACCAAGAGTGGGTTACCTCATGTTCTCAAGGCATCTTGGGACTCTTCCCCAGGCCACATCCTTCACGGGACTGCAAGCCCTCCAGGAGTGCATTGATCTGGCTGGAATGTGTCCTTAACTTGTGATAACATCTCTTGCTTGCCTAGATAGAGTGTGGAGTGTGTGTGTGTGTGTGTGTGTGTGTGATTGTGTGTGTGTGTGTGTTCAGGCACGCAAAAGGGACCAGAACTGGTGAACCAGCTGCAGCTGGAAAAGGGTATTCTTAGCCATCCAGGCCACCTGAGCCCCCAGTGACAGTACTGAACTTGGGACTTGGGTATTTTCGTCTCTTTTCCTTTACTGACAGCTTCAACATGAAACGGTAACTTTAGCCAACAGATTCCTCAGGAAACACCATATATACAAACTCTAGCTCATTGCCCTAGTTAAATATTAGCTAGGAAAAGGAGCCTTTCAACTTTTAACTTCAGGTTACAAATACCTTTTTAAGGCCAGCACAGCAGGCCAGATCCACACAGCACAAGTCATCTGAGGGACAGAAATTCCTTCAAGCCTGAAGCAGACCACACTATCTTCCCCTGTTCCTGTTATACAGACAGTAACTAACACATATGCACACACACACATTTTTGTGTAACATTCTAACACAGCCAGCACAATATTGGATCCCATTCCGCTTCTCTGGGGCAGCAGAAAACAACCTTTCTCCCTCCTCTATGTGACATCCTTTTATATATTTGAACATGGCTATCATATCACCCCTTAACCTCCTCTTCTCCAGGCTAAACATGCCCAGCTCCCTTAGCCATTCCTCATAAGGCATCGTTTCCAGGCCTTTGACCATTTTGGTTGCCCTCCTCTGGACACGTTCCAGTTTGTCAGTGTGCTTCTTGAACTGTGGTGCCCAGAACTGGACACAGTACTCCAGGTGAGGTCTGACCAGAGCAGAATACAGTGGCACTATTACTTCCCTTGATCTAGATGCTATACTCCTATTGATGCAGCCCAGAATTGCATTGGCTTTTTTAGCTGCCGCGTCACACTGTTGGCTCATGTCAAGTTTGTGGTCAACCAAGACTCCTAGATCCTTTTCACATGTAGTGCTCTCAAGCCAGGTGTCACCCATCTTGTATTTGTGCCTCTCATTTTTTTTGCCCAAGTGCAATACTTTACATTTCTCCCTGTTAAAATTCATCTTGTTTGTTTTTGCCCAGTTCTCTAATCTGTCAAGGTCGTTTTGAAGTGTGATCCTGTCCTCTGGGGTGTTAGCCACCCCTCCCAGTTTGGTGTCATCTGCAAATTTGATCAGGATGCCCTTGAGTCCATCATCCAAGTCGTTGATAAAGATGTTGAATAAGACCGGGCCCAAGACAGAACCCTGTGGCACCCCACTAGTCACTCTTCTCCAGGATGAAGAGGAACCATTGATGAGCACCCTTTGGGTTCGGTCAGTCAGCCAGTTACAAATCTACTGAGTGGTAGCATAGTCAAGACTGCATTTTACCAGCTTCTTTACAAGAATATCATGGGGCACCTTGTCAAATGCCTTGCTGAAATCAAGGTAGGCTACATCCACTGCGTTCCCTTCATCTACCAGGCTTGTAATTCTGTCAAAAAACGAGATCAGGTTAGTCTGGCATGACTTATTTTTCAGAAATCCATGCTGACTATTGGTGATCACAGCATTCCTTTCTAGGTGCTCACAGACTGTTTGCTTAATGATCTGCTCCAGAATCTTCCCTGGTATTGATGTCAGACTGACTGGGCGGTAATTATTTGGGTCCTCTCTTTTCCCCTTTTTGAAAATAGGGACAACATTTGCCCTCCTCCAGTCTGCCGGGACTTCGCCTGTTCTCCAGGAATTCTCAAAGATGACTGCCAGTGGTTCTGAGATCACATCTGCCAGTTCTTTTAATACTCTTGGATGCAGTTCATCTGGCCCTGGAGACCTGAATACATAACTTGTTTCTCCCCACGGCATAACACGCCAAATTGTTACATTGCTGTATATTCTGTGGGGTGCTGAGGATGTCTTCACCCAATGTGTTTTATCTGATTTGTTTACCTGCATCCCTCCCCCGCCCCCAGCTCCAATTCAATGGACAGCAGCTGTCGGAAGTGTACACAACTCAGGATATCCATGGCTTGCGTTTTCAAAGTAAATGGAAGCTGGCTTGAGGGAAAACACATGACTCGGGAGTATTTCTCAAGAAGCTACAGAATACATATGGATTTATGACTAGCATCATGTTTATTGGGCTTCAAACACCAGTGGTGAGAGTGCGTTGGAGCCTGAGTAAATGGAAATGTGTGCACAGCCTCTCTCTCAAGCTGCTGCTTAGTTTGTTCTCTCTCTCGCCCCCAGACCCATCAGTCAAGGAGGACTCACTTTCTCAAGCTGATGGATTTCACATTTCCAGCATGCCAGCTCTCCATCTTGAAGTAAATGCCTCTGGCCACATTAGCCCCCTGTGAAGAGTCGTTACATTACCCGAACATCTGAGGTCATTCCAAGCAATTTGCCAGGGAAGGGGAGGTATGGCTAGGTCAGCATTTAGAAGAGCCCTGCTGGATCAGGCCAAAGGCCCATCTAGTCCAGCATCCTGTACTCACAGTGGCTGACCAGATGCTTGTGGAAAGCCTGCAAGCAGGACATGAGAACCACAGTTTTCTGCCCACCTGCAATTTCCAGCAACTGGTATACTGAGATATGATGCATTCATAACAGGGGAGGGATAAACTTTTGTTGTTTAGTCGTTTAGTCGTGTCCGACTCTTCGTGACCCCATGGACCAGAGCACGCCAGGCACTTCTGTCTTCCACTGCCTCCCGTAGTTTAGTCAAACTCATGTTTGTAGCTTCGAGAACGCTGTCCAACCATCTTGTCCTCTGTCATCCCCTTCTCCTTGTGCCCTCCATCTTTCCCAGCATCAGGGTCTTTTCCAGGGAGTCTTCTCTTCTCATGAGGTGGCCAAAGTATTGGAGCCTCAGCTTCACGATCTGTCCTTCCAGTGAGCACTCAGGGCTGATTTCCTTCAGAATGGATACGTTTGATCTTCTTGCAGAGTCTCCTCCAGCACCATAATTCAAAAGCATCAATTCTTCGGCGATCAGCCTTCTTGATGGTCCAGCTCTCACTTTCATACATCACTACTGGGAAAACCATGGCTTTAACTATACGGACCTTTGTTGGCAAGGTGATGTCTCTGCTTTTTAAGATGCTGTCTAGGTTTGCCATCGCCTTTCTCCCAAGGAGCAGGCGTCTTTTAATTTCGTGGCTGCTGTCACCATCTGCAGTGATCATGGAGCCCAAGATAAACTAAAACACTCAAATACCACAGATATGCTTCAGGCATTCAGAGAGAGAGAGAGAGACAGTGTGTGTGTGTGTGTGTGTGTGAGAGAGAGAGAGAGAGAGAGAGAGAGAGAGAGAGAGAGAGAGAGATGATTTTACTCAGGGTGCTAACGATACAAGGAACTGCCTTATACTATGTCAGGGCAAAATACTATCAGCAATAATTTGTAACAGCTTTCCTTGATCTCTGAAGCAAAGGTTTCCCCTGGTCCCAGGCTTTCATCCAACATATATTTGCTAACTAGATTTGTGAGGGATTTCTACTTGAGGCTTCATGCATGCAAAATATGTTTCATGACTCAACCGCAGCTCCCATCCTGCACTCTGTCCCTCATGACTTAAAATTTCCGATTGCTATTTTACTTCAGCTCTAGAACAGTGTTTACTCCTGTAAGCGCCCCATGTGACAGAAGAAAGGAAGGCAGATTTTCATAATTTATGGAATTAAATTATGTATTTAACCAGTGTAAACATGTTTAATTAATGTCACAAACAATTAGGGGAAGTCTGACTCTCTGCCTCATATGAAGGATATATGGTGCTGTCATGCTGAAATCAGACCATCACTTCTAAATAATATTTATTTGCCTGGAAGGGAAAAAAAACCTCACAGATCTTATCTCAGACTGAACAGACTGAAAGGATAGATGAATCACCAACTATGCTGTGCTGGCAGCAAATTAAAAATTTAGTGTTAGAACATAGTTCATAAGCGATAGTGTTAGAACATAGTTCACAAGCGGGATTGGGTTGGCACTGGCAGGTGTTATGTGCAAAACATGCACCAGTGTAAGGTATTAGTGCATACTGGTGCAAAACGCTACAGCCAGAGCCTACTGCTGCCAACGTTCTTCCCTAAAACATTCTCACCTACCTTCCATAGCATGAGCATACATGATGTCCCAGTTTGAACTGTATCCAATGGTTGTGTGAATGGGAGGCAGCCCACACGAGTGATCTTTCTAGTTTTCTCTTGCTCTTTACAGCCCGACAAAAACAAACCCCTTTTCAGAGAGATGGGGAGCCCTCCTGAACAGTATATATTGTATGGTAAGACTTACTCTGTGCGTGTGTGTGCGTGCGTGTGTGTGTTAGTGAGAAAGAAAGAAAGAAAGAAAGAGAAATATTTTGCAAGCCACTTACTAGCAAATAGAGATGCAGAGATATGTAATTTTATGTTATTCTTACTTTACTTGTATTTTACCACTTTTAGGTTTGTGAGCCACTCACAAAATTGTTACTTGAAGGGCCTCAAAACAAAATATAACAATATAATAAATTCATAAATGATGCCTGTCTCTTAACTTTTTGTTTGCTGATTTTAAATTCACAGGTTAAAGTTAAAACTGCAACAGGTCAAATGCCTACATGCAGCAATGGAAGGCTAAAAAGAGTGGGGTGTTTGGGTCAGCTAGACCTCTTTGGCCAGCGTGCTCTAGAGCGTTGATTGTGGCCACAGAAGGTCCTGGTTTGCATCCCAGCCAAATCCAACTCAGATGATAGATGGCCTTTCCTGATCATTATCCCTTTCTGGGGAAATTCTCTCGAGGTCAAGTTGACCACAAAACAAACTGGTGTCATTACATTGCCAAGATTTCCCCACACCAATCTAACGTGTGGGCATGTTTTGTTGATGACGCATGCAAGTCTGGTTGAGTAGGGTTTAAGCAGCTCAGTGCTCACTCTCCCAAGTTCAAGCTTTCAATAGCACCCGCAAGCATCTGGGCGACACAAAGGTGAAGCGGGCCCACTTTCCACAGTATGCTTCCAGTGCGGGAGTGATTTACAGGAGCCCTCCTCTAACTGGCATGCCTCATATAAGAAACAGCCTCCAGAGATAAGCAAATCCAAAGGATTCTCAGTTAGCTGCTGACAAAGGAATTGCTCCTGGCATCTGCTGCGAGGTTTCATCTATTCAGCACCAGGTGGAGACAAGTGCATCAAATCAGTCTACAGTTATCATTAATGCATTCCTAGCTGCTTTCCATGAAATGCAGATTATGAAGTGCAGGGTATAGTAGTGCTAAAGAAAGCTAATCACATTAACTGGCTTAGACTGCAGAAGATATCACATCAGCCATTTCTATTACAGTATTAAGCCAATGCAGAGGTCTCTCTCTCTGTCTCTCTCTCTCCAGAGTCTGACGCATTTGAGCCCCCAAGGGATCATATTTCCAAACCACTTTAATGTCCCATGTACAGACCTTGCAAACTGTTGAATGACAGCATGCCCATGTCAGCAGAGGGAAGATAAAAGCGTCACGGGGAACCTGTTTTTGCTTAACGCCCCTAGTTGTCAGGCAGACAATGACGACACAGGCATAGAAAAGGTAATTAGCAGGGGGAAATACAAGGCATCAAATCACTGCAAGACAGTCACAATATTGTCATACTGGAGAGGACAAGAAATACATGAAAGCTGGAAGCATCCCAAAGACCATAATGAGAAAGAGAAAATGAGGATGTGAAACCCACAAAAATGGCAAACAGGGGCTTATGCACTTAGATAATCCAGAAGCAAGTGTGTGTGAGAGAGACTACACAAAGGAACACACAAACATGGTATAGGGGGCCTTATATGCCTGGGTAGGTCAGAAGCAGCAAAGCTTCCCCTGAGAGGCTGCATTTTGCCCCCACTTCCAGGGCGGATGGCAGAGAGCACTGCAAAATGAATTTTGACAGATTTTGATGCATTAGCTTAATGTAGTTGGTTGTTGTTGAGCTGGCAGCTCAGCAATAATTTTGCACATTGATAGACAAAATATTCATGCAGGTGCATCAAATAATGGAGAGTTACTTCTCTGAACAGCTCAGTAGTCGGTGTAGCAAATGGAGTTTTCACAATAGAGAACGGTAAGCAAAGAAATGGAGCCAGTGTTATTCATAAAATGATCTGGACTCTTAAGAATTTTTTTTAAAAAAAATGTTAGAGGTGTTTAATTGCCTTGGCCATGCTGAAGAAGAAGAGGAGGAGGAGTTTGGACTTGATATCCCGCCTTTCACACCCCTTAAGGAGTCTCAAAGCAGCTAACAATCTCCTTTCCCTTCCTCCCCACAACAAACACTCTGTGAGGTGAGTGAGGCTGAGAGACTTCAGAGAAGTGTGATTAGCTCAAGGTCACCCAGCAGCTGCATGTGGAGGAGCGGGGAAGCGAACCCGGTTCACCAGATTATGAGTCCACCGCTCTTAACCACTACACCACACTGGCTGTACTCTGTAACCTGGGGATCTTTATTGTAGAGCCAGTCCATCAGTACAAGATCATAGAATTGTAGACTTGGAAGGGATCCTGAGGATCATCTAGTCTACCCCCTTGCAATGGAATCTCAACTAGATCATACATGACAAATGGCCATTCAACCCTTGCTTAAAAACTTCTACCTCTCATGGAACAGCTCTTCCTGTCAGAAAGTTCTTCCTGATGTTTAGTCAGAATCTCCTTTCCTGTAACTTGAAGCCATTGGTTTGGGCCCTACCCCCTGGAGCAGGAGAAAACAAGTGTGCTCCATTTTCCAGGTGACAGCCCTTTAGGAATTTTAAAGTGGCTATCATATCTCTTCTCAGTCTCCTCTTTTCCAGGCCAAACAAACCAGCTCCCTCAACCATTCATCATAAGGCTTGGTTTCCAGACCCTTTGATCATCTTGGTCACCCTCCTCTCCACACGTTCCAGCTTGTCAACATCCTTCTTTAATTGTGGTGCCCACAACTGGACACAGTATTCCAGGTGTGCTCTGACCAAGGCAGAATAGAGTGGTACTATTACTTCCTTGGACTGGGACACTGTATGTCTGTTGATGCAGCCTATAATAGCATTAACCTTTTTTGGGCTTTTATCACACTATTGACTCACGTTAAACTTGTGGTCTACTAAGACCCCTAGGTATTTTTCACATATACTACTGGCAATCTGAGTGTCCCTCATCTTATATTTGTGCAGCTGGTTCTTCCAGCCAAAGTGTAGAACCTAACATTTGTCCCTATTAAAAATTTATTTTGTTGGTGTGAGCCCAGTTCTCCAAACTGTTAAGGTCATCTTGAATCCTGATTCTTTCTTCAGCAGCACTGGCTACCCCTCCCAGTTTGGTGTCATGGACAAATTTGATGAGCATCCCCTCAAATTCTTCAAGTCATTTACAAAGAAGCTGAACAACAATGGGTCAAAGACAGATCTCTGCAGCACCCCACTTGCCACTTTTTTCTAGTATGATGAACCATTAGTGAGCACTCTTTGAATGGATAATTAAACAGTCTATGAGCACAATGTGAGTGTGGGGTTGCTATGTAAAGCTTTTAAAAATATTTTCTAGAACCAGTTTTAGGAGTTCTCCATTACAAAATAGCTGTCTATAACATATATCATGCCCCAAAGCCTTTGTTCCCTTCCTGCAGTAGAGTTACATTTTTTAAAAGGTTAGTGTTTTTTTTTTTGTGTTTTTTTATAATATTTTTTATTACGTTTCTTTCCAAATTTTATACATTACAAACAAATAAGGAGTTTACAAGAAACCATTTTTTTTTTTTTTTAACAAAAATCCCAACTTGGACTTCCCCACCCCTTCCGATTCTGCGTTCTTTATATTAACAATGTCAGCAATTTGTTACCTTATGTCATACCTTATTGTAACTTTTACATGTTATGTATCTATATTCAATGTATTATGTCACAATTTTTATACCTTTAAAATAAACGTAACATGTTCAATTTCATATTATCTCCTTTTCTCTTTTATCACTTAGTTTACTATTTACTTAATCATAATTGCTAAAGCGTATCATTTCCAAATCATGCACCGTCTTAAGATTCATACAGTTTGTAATACTTTTGCAAGTAGTCTTTAAACTTTTTCCAGTCCACCTCAATTGTTTCTACATCCAAATCTCGGATTCTGCCGGTCAGTTCAGCTATCTCCATGTAGTCCATCAACTGCATCTGCCATTCCTCCAGCGTGGGTAAATCTTGTGTCTTCCAGTTCTTTGCGATGAGTATTCTTGCTGCTGTACTAGCATACATAAACAAAGTTCTGTCCTTCTTTAACACTTTCTGGTCTACCATGCCCAACAGGAAGGCCTCTGGTTTCTTGGGAAAGGTATACCTAAATACCTTTTTCAACTCATTGTAAATCATTTCCCAGAAAGCCTTAACCTTTGGGCATGTCCACCAGAGGTGAAAGAAAGTCCCCTCTGCTTCCTTACACTTCCAACATTTATTGTCAGACAGGTGATGTATCTTAGCTAACTTGACTGGGGTCATGTACCACCGGTATATCATTTTCATAATGTTTTCCTTCAAGGCCGTACTGGCCGTGAATTTCATTCCGGTGTTCCATAACCTTTCCCAGTCTTCAAACATAATGTTGTGTCCAACATCCTGTGCCCATTTAATCATAGCAGATTTAACTGTCTCATCCTGTAAATTCCACATAAGCAGCAAGTTATACATTCTAGATAACAGCTTTGTCTTTGGTTCTAACAATTCTGTCTCTAGTTTCGACTTTTCCACCTGGAAACCAACTTTTTTGTCCATTTTGAAAACCTCTTGAATTTGAGCATAATGTAGCCAATCTCGCACCTTATTTTTTAGTTTGTCCTGGCTCTGCAACTTCCAATACCATAGGTATGCGTGCCATCCAAAAGCATTATTAAAACCTTCCAGATCTAGGACATCGGTGTTTTCCAACAAAAACCAATCTTTCAGCCAGCAGAAGGCTGCAGCTTCATAATACAACCTCAAGTCCGGCAGGGCAAACCCCCCTCTTTCTTTCGAATCTGTTAATATTTTAAACTTTATTCGGGGCTTTTTGCCCTGCCAGATAAATCTAGATATATCCTTCTGCCATTTTCCAAAGCAATCCACTCTGTCCACGATCTGTAAGGTTTGAAACAAAAATAACATTTTCGGCAACACATTCATTTTTATAGCTGCAATTCTTCCCAACAAGGAAAGTTTCAATCTTGACCAAATTTCTAAATCCTTTTTAACTTCCAACCAACATTTCTCATAATTATCCTTAAATAAATTCAAATTCTTGGAGGACAAATAGATCCCAAGGTATTTCACTTTTTTAACCACATTCAGTTCTGTTTCTCTCTGAAACCCCTCTGTTTCTGTAATTGTTAAATTTTTGGTCAGAACCTTAGTTTTTTGTTTATTCAACCTAAATCCCGCCACCCGACCAAATTCAGATATAAGTTCGAGAACTCTTTTTGTACTGGATTCTGGCTCCTGCAGTGTCAAAACTAGGTCATCTGCAAAAGCTTTCAGTTTATATTGTTTCACTCCGACCTCTATCCCTTGTACCAACCGGTCCTCTCTGATCATATTCAATAGCACCTCCAGGACTGAAATAAATAACAGAGGGGATAGAGGGCACCCTTGTCGTGTCCCTTTTTCAATTTTAAATTCCTCCGTCACCACATTGTTCACTATTAATTTAGCTTTTTGTTCTGAATAGATTGCATGTAATCCATTCTCAAACCCCCGTCCCACTCCCATCCCTTCCAAGTTCTTCTTCATAAACATCCAAGATATGTTGTCAAATGCTTTCTCCGCATCAATAAAGATTAACACCGCCCTTGTGTTCCTGTTAGTCTGCAAAAGTTCTAAAATGTCAATGATGTTTCTAGTGTTCTCATATAAATGTCTACCAGGGAGAAAGCCAGCTTGGTCTTTATGAATTACTTCATTTAAGACTTTTTTAAGTCTATTTGCCAAAATGTCTGCAAATATTTTGTAATCCACATTTAGGAGTGAGATGGGACGGTAGTTTTTAAGCTGAGTCTTTTCAGATTCTGACTTAGGTATCAATGTGATGAAGGCTTCTTTCCACGTTTCTGGTGCCCTCTTCCCATCCATAATCTGGTTACATACCTCCAACAAAGGTTGTATCAAATAGTCCTTCAGAACCTTGTAATATTTGGAGGTAAGTCCATCCGGGCCTGGAGATTTGCCTAGTTGCATATTCTGAATGGCACCTTCAATTTCCTGTGAGGTTATTGTAGAGTTCAAGATTGATCTTTTATCTTGAGTTATTTTTGATAGTCCATTTATCTTTAAAAATTGATCTATCTCTGATTCTTTCTGGGGCCCCTGTGCATACAGTTCTTTGAAGTATCTGTGGAAGCACCTCCTAATTTCTTCTGGTTTCTGTACGATCCTTCCATCAATCTCTAGATTTGTTATCGTGTTTAGCTTTTGTCTTTTTTTCAGCTGCCAAGCTAGCAGCTTTCCACATTTATTTGCTGATTCAAAAGATCTTTGCTTCATCTGTTTTATTTTCCATTCAATCTCCTGATTAATCAATTTTGAGTATTCTGCTTGGTGGAATTTAATTTCTCTCAGCACCTCCTTGGACTTTGGTTTGGTTCTCAGTTTTTTTTCTCCTTGGTGTATTTTCTCCAATATTTTGTCCTTCTTTCCGTTCCAGAGTTTTTTCTTGATTGAATTCTGTTGTATCAGAAACCCTCTCATAAGAGCTTTGCTTGCGTCCCAGATCGTTCTTTTTTCAACTGTAGTATTCAGATTTATCTCAAAATAGTCCTTTAATGTTTTTTGGGCCTTTTTCACAATCTCTTGATCTCTTAGTAGTGTGTCATTCATTCTCCATCTGAAGGAACCGGGTTGAGTTAATCTAAGTTCTATTTTCAAGGCGTTGTGGTCGGAGCATGTTTTTGGGCAGATTTCCACCTTTTTAGTCTTGGGTGCCAGCCCCCTGGAGGTCCAGATTTGGTCGATCCTTGACCAAGACAGGTGGGCCTCAGAGAAAAAAGTTCCTTCTTTACCTAGGGGGTTCTTTGTCCTCCATATGTCGATCAAATCCAGATTGTCAGTCAGTTCGAAAAAAGTTTTGGGCAGTCTGCCGTCTGATGTTAAGTTTTGGTTGTAAGACTTATCCATATGTGTAGACACCACTCCATTCATATCTCCCATCATTATGATGTTAGCATAATCCAGATAGTCCAGCAACGTCTCATGCAGCTTCTTGAAAAATTCTGATTTCCCGTCATTTGGGGCATAAATTCCTAATATCAATATTTTTTCTCCTTGGGTTTGAATTTCAATTGCCAAAATTCTTCCTTGTTCATCCTTAAATAGAAATTTGGGTATCAGGCTCTCCTTAGCGTAGATCACCACTCCTCTTTTCTTTACTTTGTCAGACGAAATAAATTCTTGGCCTAATCTTTTATTTACCAAAACCTTCCTGTGGAGCCTGGTCACATGGGTTTCTTGTAGGCAAATAATGTCCAATTGTTCTTTCTTCAATATGTGAAATAACCTCCTTCTTTTCTCTGGGGAATTTCCGCCATTTATATTCCAACTGAGTAGCCGCAGAGACATCCTGAACTATTCTGCTACACCTAGAGCGGTGTATCTTCTTTCTCCTCTGGTTCCGAAGGTGCAGGTATTGCTCCACCTGGGTTGGGTATAGGCCAATTAGCTGCTGCTTCTTTTTGGAGGTCTTCTCCGTGATCGTGCTGGAACTTTTGTAAGTCCTCTGGTGATCTTATTTTAACCTTCTTCTGTTTGTAAGTGAATGATAGCCCTTGTGGGAACTCCCACCTATAAGGAATTGTGTTGAGTCTCAGCAACTTAGCCAAATCTGAGTAGGTGGCTCTCAAGTCCAATAACTGTTTAGGAATATCTCGGTAAATTTCCACCCTTTTCTCTTGTATCACAATTGAGTTTTTGAAGTGTAGGCCTAGTATTTTGTCTCTCTCCTCCCTTGATCTCAAAGCTATTAAGCAGTCTCTGGATCTATCTTTTCTTACTAATCTTCCCAACCGAAAAGCCGATACAATTTTGAAATCAATTTCTTCTTTTAAGTCCCAGAACTTTGTAAACTCTGTTGTCAAAAGTCCTTTCAAATCTTCTTGTTCAATTTCTGGGACTGCCCTTAGTCTGAGGTTGGTCTCGCGATTTTTCAATTCCACCAACGAGAGATAGGTTTGTTGGTCCCCTATCTGTTTATGAAGAGGCTTGACTTCCGCTTTAACTTCCTCGACTTCTTTTTTAGCTGATGTTGCAATTTGAACGGCTTCCCCTGCCAGTTTACGATTCTCTTCTGTTGCTCCTTGCAATTTTTCAATTGCTTGGGTATGTTGGGAAACCTGATCTGTCAATTTCTGGATCGAGGATGTTGCTTGGTCAATTTTTGTTGATTGGTTATCAATTTTTTGATTTATTGCTGACAATTGTTCCAAAACTTGTTTCAGTACTGCCTCAGCTCCTCCTGCTGCCATATCTTCCTCTTCAGATTTTTCAGGCTTTTCGGTTTCTACTTTTTGTGTCGCAAGCACAGCTGGAACTGATAATCTACGTCCCTGAGTTAAAGTTGTTTGCAAAAGCTGTGCTTGCTTTTTTGCTTTCTCTTTCTCCTTAGCTTCCTTAGCTTTGGCTGCTCTTGTCTTTCCTGTGCCACTCATCAGTCAACATTCAAGGTCAAGTGTTGTAATCCCATGGGAAAGGCAAGTCCAGAATTAAAAACAGTCTATTGAGAGAAGGTAAACAGAGAAACTTTCCCAGGCCTCTATATTCCCAATGTCCTCTAGGGGGAGTGCCACCAAAGTTTTAGTAAGAAGAAGGTAACTTTCCGCAATTAAAGTCTCTTTGTTCCAACTTTAAAAACAATTTTAAAAGCAAATTAGTTCCAGCACGCTAAAAGAAAGGTCCTGCAGAGCCCTTTTAAACATATAACAAAGTTCCAGCAAGGTGCCTGCAATTGTATCCACTTCAGCTAGGTGAGCTCAAAATTACACTATCCAGTTACAAAAGTATCTGGAAGCTTGCAACAGTTCCGCAGTTTAAACAACTTTACCCGGCCACCCGGGGATTTGGGGTTAGAGTCTTCCCTTGCCCTTGGGGTGTCCGCTCCAGGTCAATTTTATGCTGTATTTATTCTTTAAAAGTAAAATTCAAATGTGCACGAAAGTCCCGATTTAAAGCTTCAAAGCTTCCCTGTTCACAGCGCTTTCCGCTCTTTAGACCGTCTGCTTTGATCTTGAAAGCAGTGTCGGAAGACGGACTTCCTCTTTCTCGTCTCCCGTTTTTAGCCAAATTTTCCGATTTGATTTGTAGAATCTTAGGTCCTTACTCACGGGTTTGATGTTTCAGCCCGATGTTTCTTGGAAGAAAGGTCAGCGCTCATCCGTGACAGCCGCGCGGCTTCGCCTCCGCAGAAAGAGCGATGAACCCACAGCACCGCTCCCCCTCCTTCACTCCGGAGCCCCTTACGGGGTTCCTTTTGTGATTTCGGGGTCGCTCCAGGTGCCCGCCGGGTCCCACGGCCACGGACTCACTCTGCCCGTGGTTTATCTTGATGGGTTGCCGCTGCGCCGTCGCGAGCAACCCTTTTCTGCGGTGCCCCTCTTCAGAGCTCGAAGAGGTCCGCCATCACGGTTTTGCGCCGCCTCCGGAAGTCTAAAAGGTTAGTGTTTTAAGCATCAGAGGCGTCACTTGACTGTTTTATTGCAATACCTGAGGATTCAGTAACCACAAAATGAATCAGCAGGGTAAGTTCAAAAGGGTAGCACATGTGGCCATTGAAGACTTTGATATCTACTTCTGTGCACTGCAGACTCTGGTTGGCTAAAATGGTGATGGTTTAATGGCTTAAGGAGATGTATTAAACAAAACAACTCTTACCTGATATTTTCCCACTTCACCTCAGGTGCTCTTTGCCAGCAGCCTGAGACAGATCTGCTCCATTCAGTCATGAGACGGGTTCAGATGAACTATCTACAAACTGTTGTTGCTACATTTAAGAAACTTGTAGTATTTTATCTAAAATGTCTAAGATCAGATTTGTAAACTCCCTTACTGGGAGTTAATTATCATTAAACTCAGCAGGATTTACTCCTGATTAAACAAGTATAGGATTGGACGGTGAGTTGCGTAGAGACTAAAACTTCCATGGATGAAATGATGCCGCAAATACATTTACTTGAATTTATACCACATCTTTTGGATTTTTCTAGTTATAATTGGGAGGTGGGGCTTAAGTGCTGAACTTTCCTTAGCCTCAGGACCAGCAACAGAGGACCAAGTGGGGATGGATATAGCAAGAGTTTGTGATGTAGCGCAGGAGAGAGATGGTCCCATTTATTGGGAGCAATGTTTATGAATTATCCGCCTGAAATGGGACTCTCATGAGGTTTTTATCTCCAACGTTCCTCAAAATCAACAGACATGAAGGCAAAATAAATGGAAGATTTTTGATACATTACAGCAACACTTTTCTCTAAGTCCCACAACAAACGCTGGGAATATTTGGATACTACTCAGCAGCCATAGAACATCGACAAAAATACATGCTGTTTGTTACACGACAGTTTCCCAAGGCTGTTTACACTGTTCAGTGCATGGTTCTTGAGCAGACAATTGCAATTGACTCAAATACCCCAGCTTGCAAATACATTTCCATGATGCTTTGTCTTATTTCAAGCATTACTTATTTTCATTATCATGAGCCGTAAAATAAAAGCATAAGGCACAATAGCTGCACTGCCAACCTACAGAATCCCTCCTTCCCATTTCCCTATAGTATTCATCTTTTTTATCACTGCGTACCTACACAAGTGGACTCTTCAGAGCATTTTCATTGTGTATGTGGATAATTATACACTTAAGACTGAAAATAAGAAGTGGTTCAGGATCTTTAAGAGCGTTTACAATGAGCTCTTTCTTCTACTATAGAAAAATGAACCATATATACCTGGATTGGTAGTAAAGGTGGTACTCCTCCTGGACTATTTTTAAAATCATGATTTAAAATCTAAAAGCAACCTAGTTGCATTTTCTCTGTGCTTTACTGTGAGGCTATATAATGGCAAGTTGTAGCTAATATGTCAATAGCATTTGTAATCTGCAATGCTTGTACGGTTGGGGAAAGGTATTGTTTCCTAAACCAACCAGTATCAAGCTATCGAGAAAATTTGTCTCAGAAATTACATACACTAGAGAAGTAAAAAGTGCACACATTTGGAAATTGTCTTATTTAACTGTTTGTCTAGATATATACAAATTGTTATTATCACAGGTCAAGATACAGGTGCACCATGCAAATATCTCCCTATCTGCACAAGCATTTTAGATAGCAGAAAATCCAGAGCAAAAACCTATTTTGGGGGGGGGGGGTTTGCATTTTGTTCCATGTATTTGTTCATTTTAAGCTGTATTTATGTTGCAGTGCTGGGTGAATTAGTCACACTTTTGCATTTCATCGCTAGAATCTTTTGAAGAAGTGTGGTTAAGAGATATTTTAAATAAGTAAAATGAATGCCATTGTATTATGGAAGATAATTTTTGTACTTATCTTCAAATACTTGAGCATGTGGAGCTAGGAAGCCTAAATGTGTTGGATTTAACCGTAGCTGAAGTAACAGCTTAGATGTATTGAGTGGAGAGGAGAAATCTGCCCTTGCCCTCCCTGAAATGATATCCATGCTTCCCTTTTGTGTCAAAAGAACAGCAACAACAATCAAGACCATGGAACAAAAGAAAAAGGTTAATCAACACAGTTGTGATCTGGATTGGGAGTGAGGAAGAAGTTGAAGAAAATTCCAGATACAGTGGTACCTCGGTTTACAAACTTAATTTGTTCCGGAAGTCCATTCTTAAACCGAGGCGCACTTTCCCTACTGAGGCCTCCCGCTACTGGTGCCCTTCCACCGTTCTGATTCCGTTCGGTTTCCAAGGCAAAGTTCGCTAACCGGAACACCTACTTCCGGTTTTGCAGAGTTTGTTCACCAAATAGTTCATTAACAGAGCTGTTTGTAGACTGGGGCACCACTGTATACAGTCTGGCATTTTGTGTTAATGAAAAAAAGGAAGAAAAATAGGAAGCTGTCTTATACCAAATCAGACCATTGATCCACCTAGCTCCAGAGTTTCAGTCTTTCCCAACCCTTCTTTCTGCATGCAGAACATGTGCTCTGACACTGAACTATAACCGTTTCTGATCATACCATGTGTAGTATGGCTCTATAAAGTTCTTAGTACAAACCTCAGCTTAGGTGTGAAAGCACTAGTAACTAGTAATACTGATATCTCACAACAGAGTCCAGTCCGGTCTTCCTCCAGGATGTTTCTCCTTGTAAGTAGCTCGAACAGGTCAATTAACCTCCCTCCCACCCACCCACCTCACCAGTTTCCTCTTTTCCTTTTTCAGCAGACATTCAACACCCCATGATTCTTAGATGCCACTGAGCATGCTCATTCCTCACTGACCTATTTAAGCAGAGACTTCCTCTTTGAGTTGGGATCCAACCAATGCCATTGCCTTTCTCTTGTTTCTCAGTGGCCTCATTAAACATGGGTGTGAGACACTACTATTTCAACATTTGCCTAAGTGTGGCTTTGCTACTTTTGTTTATAACTTGGAACATTCATGAGAAAAAAACAGGTCAAATGCAATGCAATTGTGATAATGTTTCATAAATACTTCTATTTTAGATCTTTCTTTTTAAACAAAAAACAAAACCTTTAGATCATGACTCAAGCCTCTTCTTTCCTTTTATTATACGTTTACCCAGAATAAGTTCTTTCTTCAACTCAGGTGCTTTGTTGCTGCAGCCGCCTCTTTAAATGACATCACCACAAGAGTTTCTCTCTACAAGCTTGGTTAAAACAGACCATTCAGGAATGACCTTTCCCCAATTTTAATTTCAACACTGTTTATTTCCCCGCACCCCAATAAATTAGGATTCCTTTGTAAATTGTGGTCCATCATAAATATTTAGCAGCTTCAATAAAGCAAAATTTACATCATCTGACATGCTTTCTTTAGGCAGTTTGTACCTGTAACACAAACCACTTTCACTGGTGTTTCTAAAGAGCAGTTAAGACTTCCTGCGATGCAGATACACTCATCACTATTCCATAAATCTATAGTTCTTTTGCAGTGACTAGTCTCATCAAATCCTCAGGATTCATTTTTGTAAAGCTGCCGTTGAATAGCTGATGCTCTCAACCCCCAAAGTTGATTAAGATATGTGCACAAAAAAATCTGGTGACATCATAATGTGGAAGATTTATAAAAACCGAAAATGCCCTCCCCCGATATTTAGTCAGTCTTTATATAGAGATTTATATAGATATATAGGTATGTTTGTATACATATGTGCATGATTCTTTTACGCCCTCCTCCCCCCAAGAGGTGTGAGCAGGTAATGATCAAGATTTGTGCAGATTAAGGGTCTTCATCCATCAATGGAATTTCTAGAAAATAAAAGAAAGAGTTAATTGGGTTTTAATAGTGAACTCTGTGAAGGGAGGACCTGAAATGTTATTTTGCTATAACATGCCATTAACAGGCCCACTGTTGCTAAGAGGTTAAGGCACTTTATGCATTGAGTCAGACAACCCATTTTTTTCTTTTACTTTACTACATAGCGACCTGGTGCAATTACAAAGTATGCTAAGTGGCCGCATACAAATCAGGCTAATTGTTCAAAGCACTTTGCAGGTGGCTGTGCAGTGAAGTAGTCCTCTGATTATTCTTTCCTAGGCCAGGCTAATTTTCAGAATGGGAATTAAATGAAGATTCAATTCCCCACCACCACCACCCGTTCAGCTTGTGTGCTTGAAGCCTGGCACACATTCATGACTAATTTGGAGTCATTTAATTAGTATGTTTCACGAAGCAGTTCAATGTGCAGAGGAATAAGAGGCCATGAAACCTTCAGCAAGCCAAATTTTAAAGATGGCCAAAAATCACATTGGCTGTGGAACCTATTCAATAATGTTGGATCCCAAGCGTGATCTTACTAGCTGGGGAAACCCAGCCAGATGGGTTATTATTACTATTAGTATTTGCTCTCAGCATAAAAGATGACTTAGCGTGTGTCTTCATTAGAGTAGGTGACCATGAAAATCTGCCGCTAACACCAGTTTGCCACTGACTCTAACTTTGAGCATTACACAAACCACAGTAAACTATACATAGCTCATTGAAATACACAGCTGGATGTTGAGAAAAATCAATATTACAACACGGTAATTGGATTGGACTTTCTGACAGAGTAACAAAAGACTAGGTATTTACTATGTTGAATTTTACTGTAATGTAGTGTGTGCGCTCATTACTAAAAAAAAGAAAGAAACACCAAGAAAAAAAGAACTAGCGCATAGGCTGATGAAACAGGGCATTTTTGGCTACTCTCATACTCCAGGCCCAGACTATAACTCCACATGTTTTTAAAGATGTGCCATGTACCCAAAAAAAACTAGCTAAGCTGACCTCCAGCAAATGTTCAGTCTTTTGCAGTGGGGAACACGTTAACCCTCTCCTGCCATAAAGGAATTTTTAGGCACAAATCCTTGGTAGAATCTGATGCAAGGTGGTGGTGAAACTTTGAGTTGTAAAGAATTTGCTGCTGCTGCTGTTGTGTTGGTTTGTTTTTTAAAAAAGTCAGAAGCAAAAGAGACATAGGCTGGAACAGAAAGATAGACCCAATATGCAGTTAGGTTCCTTCTCCAAAGCACAATCTCATGGCTTCTTCATATGGGGGGAAAAAACCTCTGACACTAAAACAAGCTCACATAATGTTCAAAAATCAAAATTACCATCTGCAATGTCAATGCTTGGGCTGGTTGATGCTACTTCCCCGGTGGTGCTATTGATAGCATCAGTTCTCTCTGAGATAGGATGTGCTCCCACTTGACACACAGAAGATGTGTACAAACTTTGAAGAAGTTCCGAAGAGCCTGAAATGCTGTCACAGGTATCAAATTCCGCCGGCAACCTGCCCAAGTCATCTGGCCCCGGATAAGCTGGAGGGTTCTGATCATCAGCCTGTAAAACATACCCCTGGCCAGCAGGGGACACACATCCAGGTGCCAAGGCATTCAATCCACTGCTCACAGCTTCATCGTAGGAAGGTAGCATCACAGGAACACCGTCCACCACCACGAAGTCGGGGCCACTGCTGCAATTCTCCTGAGCTCCTCTATATTGGAAGGAGAGGAAGAGTGTGCGTGAGTGTGTGTGAGAGAGAGAGTGAATGGCAGACTATCATCTTCCAGCAACGTATGAGGTTCACCACTTAGAAAGTTTTTAATAACCTGAAATTGAGGCAATGCATCATTAATATTTACTTCAAATGTGCCCAGGTATCTGTTCAGACCGATAGCCATGTGCAATTTGTCACAATAAGCTAAATAGCTCCAGCAAACCAGGGAAGAGGTGGGAGAAGGAAAGCAAGCAGCTGGGTGGCAAAGATAAGGAACTCTCTTATTCCTCATTCCGCACTGTGAACACCAGCCTACATTAAGATTCCCAGAATCACAAGTTAGGCTAGGAAATCCAAGGTTGGCAGTGAGAAAATCTCAGCTAACTTTCATGGTATACTGCATCTGTATTGTACATTAAGGCAACGGACACATCAATTGCGAATAGCAACTTTATTTACTTTTATTAAATTTGTCAGTTGCTTTATTTTGCCCAGGGCAACCCAAAGCGACCTGCAACTAAACAAATAGACAATAAATCCCACATGAATACATTAAAACCAAGAGGAAAGAGAAATACTTTAAAAACATCCCACCCACTTCTAAAAGGTCACAGATAGTTAAAGGCCAAAGGCCTGGTTATAGATGAAGGTTTTTGCCTACAGATACATAATGATGGTGCCAGGAGAATTTCCCTGGGGAGAGCATTTCACAAACAGGGAGCCACCGCTGGCAGCCACCCTAGTTTAAGATAAGAGGGTTGAAAGGACATTATTGATTTGCTTGTTCATTCAGGGCTTTTGTTTACCACCCTTGATGATACATATAAGAGAGTGGTTCGCAATGTTTATTTAAAAAGAATAAGGTAAAGGTAAAGGTACCCCTGCCCGTACGGGCCAGTCTTGCCAGACTCTAGGGTTGTGCGCTCATCTCACTCTATAGGCCGGGAGCCAGCGCTGTCCGCAGACACTTCCGGGTCACGTGGCCAGCGTGACAAGCTGAATATAGTGCATTAAAATCAAGTAAGGATTAAATACAGTGCCACACTGCCAACTACTGGGAGAAGGGGAAGGAGGAGAACATAAGAGAAAAGCGTTACTAACCTTGGAAGAAAGTGTGCCTTAAATTTGGTCTGGAACATTCTGGCAAGGATAACTAAGAGAAGCACCAGAAGAACACTGGTAGCAGTGAATGCCACAATCTTCCATGTTGTCAGGAGAGTTTCCTGTGTATTTGGCCAAGTTTGTTCTGTGGCACAAACGATAATGAAGAAGTGTCATGTTAGGTAATAATGGTTTAATACTTACTTTTCATTAGAGCCATAAAGGATCAGGGCCCAAATACTTTACAATCATGCAGATGACACAAAACTGGGAGGGGTAACTAATGCCTCAGAAAACAGAATCGGGATTCAATATGACCTTAAGAGATTGGAGAACTGGGCCCAAACTAACAAAATGAATTTCAATAGTGATAAATGTCAGGTTCTACATTCAGGCAGGAAGAACCAGCCCATATAAGATGGGGGACACTTGGATTGCCAGTGGAACATGTGAAAAGGGTCTAGGGGTCTTAGTATATCACCAGCTTAACATGAGTCAATAGTGTGATGCAATAGCAAAAAAAAAAAAGGCAATGCTAATCTGGGTTGCATCAATAGAAGTATAGTGTGCCAATCAAGGGAAGTAATAGTTGTGTTCTATTCTGCCTTGGTCAGACCACACCTGGAGTACTGTGTATATATAATATGACCTTTAAAAATTATCTGCATATAAACACATCAACATAACAACAACCAAAGCCAAAATACATGTTACATTGGTAAGATTGTGCACTGTTAAATAGGGGACCCCACCATTCCACTTCTATTTGCCTGAATGTTTACTGTCTAAACCAGGGGTTATCAACCTGGTCCCTACTGCCCACTGGTGGGCGTTTCAGGATTCTAGGTGGGCGGTAGGAGGTTCTACGGCACAAGCTGAATCCTCCTTCCATTGAGCACTGGTGGAAGGTAAGGAAATTTTACCATCAAGAAAGATGCATTAGTGGGCGGTAGGTATAAAAAGGTTGACTACCCTGGTCTAAACTTTCATGTACAAGTCAGGTTTTCAAGTTGTTGTTTATTACCTGTTTTGACACAGTATACTTGATATGACGGAAACCATTCTCCATACTGGCAGGTGATATATTTGTAATCATTGGTGAGAGTGTAGCCAGGATCACAATAGAACTCAACCACAGTCCCATGGTTGTAATGCTCGCAAGGCCGCGGGTGGCAAATGTAATCTCCATGAGTCACCATAGGAGGTAGTGGACAAACTTGGACACAAAAAGACCAAACATATGTGAGGATGAGTGAGGTACAACATTGCATGACCGACATCAATAAATATAAACTGAATGCAATGTTGGATGATAATCATAATTTATACCCCCGCCCATCTGGCTGGGTTTCCCCAGCCACTCTGGACGGCTCCCAACCGAATATTAAAAACACAGTACAGCATTAAACATTAAAAACTTTCCTAAACAGGGCTGCTTCAGATGTCTTTTAAAGGTAAGATAGTTGCTTATTTTCTTGACATCTGATTGCATGCAATCTCAATACACAAACAAGCTTGTGCACATCCCTTTATTTATGCCATTTACAAACCAATATATTAGCAAACTACAAGCCTGAGCCCTGTGCATTGGCAATTATAATTTTCATACCAAGGCAATAAAACTAACAAGACACAACCCAGCAGACTACAGAGCAATTTCTACCTCTATTCTCCCAGACATTATAGTGATTATTTTGAAATGGTTTTGTGGTATCTTGTGCTTTATTGCACCTATGTATATGATTTGGCACAAGCTTGAAAATTTATATGAGTGGGCAGTCTATAAATATTTTCATAAATAAGTAAGTAAATAAAATGAAGGTTGTTTTTTTTAATAGAAGAGGACTACCTAGGCATTCAAAATTCAGCCTTGACATCTCTAAAGTAGTTCAGGCAACAGAGGTTTATCACCTCCAGCTCTTAAAGACTACAGAAAGCTACAAGTACACAAATAATTATTTCAGGTGGAGGAAGGGGAATAGTAGTTCAATTAGTTTATTGGTTTCGATAAATGTTTCTATCCCTACTGGAACTTGCTATTTGTCTGTGGTGCAGATATACATACACCAAACATTAAATGCTTCCTTGGAACCACATAAAGAAAGAAAAGTTCAGAATACAGAAGCACTTCCTAATACCACCAGGAGGGGATGAATGCGGAGTGCAATCCAGCACAAGGTAGGCATATGTAAAACTCACTGAAATTGATGAAATTGATGAAGTGCACAGCAAAATACTCATCCCACTGATTTCTGATTTGTTAAGGAAACCTAACTTTCAATGAATTGTACTATACACCTGCAACAGATGTTAAGGACTGACCAAAAAGGTACATATGAAAAGAAACATCAACAGTTTTATATTTCACCACAATTAAATGTGAAGGGATAGCCATCAATGCATCACCATTTACACATTGCTCCAATCCACTAGCATTTCATTTATTTTATGAGGGTTATTTTACAAAGAAAAGAAGCAAGCAACAGGTGTCTAAATTGACATTTTGGTGTGCAGAGTATTATATAAACATTCACTAACACATCAAGTAAGGCAGGTAACTGGGATTCCTATTTTACGGATACAATTATTTGAATTCATAGTATTTTTACTAAATATAGTTGTACATGCAACATTAGGAGCAGTTTTGCAGCTGTTTAGAAAGCACTGGATAATTTAGCTCCATACCGTATCCACACAGACTCCAGAAACTCTCCATTTACTCATTGCTAAATAAAAGGTAACCACAACCACTCTCACTTAGATTAGGGCTTCCAGGCAAGAGGATAAAACTAATGGGCTGAATTCAGCCCTGGCGCCCTTCCTTTTACAATTTAAGAATCACCTGTTGCCAATGTTATATGCTGCATTAACCATATACACAGACTCAAAAGAACCTTTTTTTTTTTTTTGGTCTTAGCATCATTTGTGTAATGGATCTTTAGAGACTAGAAAGCAAATCCGCTACCTCAAGCCAAAATAGTTAACAGAACCACCCCCTTCAGATAAGTTCCAAAAGGACTTACTCTCAAGTAAGTGTATGATTGCACTCTTTGTGTCACAAGCTCTGCATGCTGAATTCCTGCTCCTAGCATTTTCATTTCAATAGCTGAACTTGCAGAATATTAATTTATTATTAAACAGCAGCAGGTGCCTAGTGCACTGGAGATAGATTTGGGTTACCTAAAAAGGGTCAGGCTCGGCTCCTTTCCAGGAAAGAGCAAATTTGTTCACTGTTTCCTTCCAACGGCTGCTGTGTTTGGATTTCATGCCTCTATTATGCAGTAAAGACCTACTGCATAGATATAAATAATGCACGCATCAATTCACAACAGTAGATTTCCCACAGAAATCACAATTCAGTAACTTCTCCCTATGCATCTACTTATATGAATAATGTATTTCAAAAGTAATTCCCTACCCCACCTACCCAAAAAAAGCACAACAAGACATTAAACGAACCTTCAGAAGAGCCTGATTGTAATGTGCAACACTTTCTATTCTGCATGCCCTGGAGACATGGCTTTGTTTGCATTTTCACTAGGCAAAGCTTTATAAATTATAATATCTGGAAACTAGAGCACATAATTCACACAGAAAGCAATATTCTACATCTTTTCCAAGCTGGACTCAACCTAAGGGAATGCAAGATGATTCATTAGGAAGGTCTGAAACGCTTTCCTTGTTTGGCTTAAAACAACTGCTCTAAATGGGAAGGAACCAAGGGAAAGAAACTGCTGATAAGCTCTCTCAACGAGCAAACCTCTCTGACAAGAATAATCTTAGCTGATTAGGGGACACTCTATTACCTGCTGTCCCTAGCCATTTCTCTGCTTCTCTATCTAAACATCTTTGCAATAGTGTTGATTTGCAAGGGTCTGGCATAGATAACAGGCTGTCAGAGATGTGTCAATACAGAGCAGTGATCCAACGCCAAGAAACATGAAAAGATTTTCCACCAGAGAGATTAACTACTTTAAAGAAGCAAAATTTCAAGCCTGCAGCAATGCCACCTGCTGCCTCTTCTGACATTCAGAAAGGCTCAGTGCATTCACCAAACTGTGAAAAAGACTCCATGAACTGAAAGTGAAGACACTAAACATACTTTTCCTTATTTTTTTGTTTTGTAACACAAGAAAATCTTTTTTTAAAAAAACAACACAAAAATTAAAAAAACCAACAACAATATTAAGGAACCAAAAACAATAGAGTGGAAGTAAAATGAACAATGCCACACAGGCTCGTTTGTCTATTAGGAATTTCCATTTCCAGTTTTTGATTACAGAACAGCAGTGTGCAGGGATGAGCTCCCACAATCACCTCCCAATGAAGCCCTACTAGCATAGATCAGCTATCAAGCCAAATGTCTTCAGAAGACTACAAGAGGAGAGTCAAGGCACACACTACAGTGGAAAGAACAATACTCTCTATCTGTGGTAACGAAAAGCAACAATTATGTTAGCTAGCGTGTTGTTATCTTTTGGAGAAAAGAGGATATGTGTGTATTTTGGACCTAGAACACATTGGAAACAGACACAAATAACAATATATACATTTTAAACAGGTACGGCAAATGCTATTTCTCTATTATTATTATTTTAAAAACAACAACAACCTCTTGCCTGCTGCTCCCCCCCCCCTCAAGTAAGGACGTGGGCCACAGATGAAAGAATAATGGAGCAGGTTTGAAATAACCAAGTTATCCTTGATTCAAATTGTACTTCGTTCTTATTGTAGTTACACCCATGGGAATAAAGGCTTTCCATTCACTCAGTAATGAATTTTATGCTAATGCAGGCAAATTCAGTCTCTTGCTTTCCAAAAAATCTGTGTGTGCACTAAGAGACGCATTGTTATATTTAAGCTCACAAATTGAGATATTGATATTTTAATTGATAACCTGCAGGCTCGCACAGGCCTTTTCAAAAGAAGTCAAGCAAGTGAGCAATTCTATGACTAAACCTTTTTAAATCCAAGCAGGTGCTGGACATCAAACAGCCTGTAATATTCCCAATTCTCTTCCCAATACGCCGTACATCAATAATGCTAGAAGACTGAGCCATCATCTGTCAAAGCCACTAAAAACATTACTGCTTCATTCAACATTATTAGCGTTAAGACCAATCTTTTGCAGACTATTAATTCAGAATAGAAAGAGCCGGTTAGGCGATGCCTTTGAGATAGTCCTGTGCATTACAAAACTTCTAACCTAACCAAATGAAGTGGGCCCTGCTGTGCAGAGTGCTTCTGCCCAGAGCTCTAGTCAGCTATGCTTTCTTTCATAATACTTATTTCCACCCTCACTTGAGTCTTCTGATTCACCCTGACACTTTGTATTGTGTAACACTGAGCATGCTCAGTCACAAGAATGCAAGATGAGCCTACTGGATTGGGCCAATGGTCCTTCTAGACCAACATCCTGTTGCCACAGTGGTAAGCCCTCCCATGTTTCCCAGTGGAGATAGGATATAGTTGGTCTGAGCCTTTTAAGCCATCTAAGTTTGTGGCCATCACTGCTTCCTTGGGGAGTGAATCCTCCATTGGGCTGAGGTTTGTTGTTGTTTTTGCAGCAGGGGGAGGGGGGCTGCCCCTTAGCCTGTACTCATAAGCATTTTTCAACTTCTACAAACCTAACCCTGTTTTGGCTACGTAACCTGCAAAAACCCTGAGCTCATTAGTAGCTCAGCGGTGCCTCCGGTTTACCAACAAAGGTCCGTATAGTTAAAGCCATGGTTTTCCCAGTAGTGATGTACGGAAGTGAGAGCTGGACCATAAAGAAGGCTGATCGCCGAAGAATTGATGCTTTTGAATTATGGTGCTGGAGGAGACTCTTGAGAGTCCCATGGACTGCAAGAAGATCAAACAGCCCCATGGACTGCAAGAAGGAAATCAGCCCTGAGTGCTCACTGGAAGGACAGATCGTGCAGCTGAAGCTCCAATACTTTGGCCACCTCATGAGAAGAGAAGACTCCCTGGAAAAGACCCTGATGCTGGGAAAGATGGAGGGCACAAGGAGAAGTGGACGACAGAGGACGAGATGGTTGGACAGTGTTCTCGAAGCTACCAGCATGAGTCTGACCAAACTGCGGGAGGCAGTGGAAGACAGGAGTGCCTGGCGTGCTCTGGTCCATGGGGTCACGAAGAGTCGGACACGACTAAACAACAACAACAACCTCGGGTTACATACGCTTCAGGTTACAGACTCCGCTAACCCAGAAATAGTACCTCAGGTTAAGAACTTTGCTTCAGGGTGAGAACAGAAATCGTGTTCCGGCGGCGCGGCAGCAGCAGGAGGTCCCATTAGCTAAAGTGGTGCTTCAGGTTAAGAACAGTTTCAGGTTAAGAACGGACCTCCGGAACGAATTAAGTATTTAACCCGAGGTACCACTGTACATTGAAAGCTGCTGCCTGCTAGGGCTGGTGGGAGAAAGGACAGGACAGCTTACAGCAGGTGGCGCCAGCGGTAGGCAGAACACACTGGACAGAGTAGTTTAAGTGGTGGTGAGAAAGAGGTTGAGGAAGGGGAGGGAAAGAAGCAGCAGCTTTTAAGGCATGAGAGGGGGAAGGAAGTGCAAGACAAAGGGCTAGGAGGTGGCAGAAATTGGCTAAAAGATGGTGCTGGGGACTTTTTTGTGCTGCATTGCAAGAAAGGAAGGTGCTGTCTTGCAGTGCTCACTGAAACCAACATGATCTTGTCGTGGTTCCCCCCCTGCTCCTGCTTTCAATGAATTCAACACCACCTGCCTCTCCAAAGTGGAGTGTTGGCTATCAGTTTCACAACTAAAATGCAGCAGTGATCGGTTGAGGCATCCTGCGTGAATTCTGATTTGGTCAGAGGCAGCAGTGCTTCTGAACACCAGTTGCTGGAAACCGCAGGAGAAAAGAGTGCTCTTGTGCTTGGGTCCTGCTTGTGGGGCTTCCTACAGGCATCTGGTTGGCCACAGTGAGAACAGGATGGTGGACTTATCAATGGGCCACTGGCCTGACCCAGCTGGCTCCTCTTAGGATTAGTCCTAGGCTACAATCAGAATAAGATAGGTGGATATATTTTTGAAGAGCTTCCTGTGGATCTGTTGTGGGAAGGAAATAACTGTGTCATCCTGACTGGCTAGGTGTTTCCAGCGTCAAGGAAAGAATCACAACGCTATTTTTTCTGAAATACAGTACATCCTTCCCTTTCCCTAGAGAGTAATGGGGCAGTGCCAGGTCAAGCAACAGAGACTCCAAAGCAGAAAGACATGCAGAGAGTGATCAAGACATGGAAGAAGGGGAGAGGTTAAGCTCTGGAGCGGGGGTAGGCAACCTAAGGCCTGTGGACCGGATATGGCCCAATTGCCTTCTCAATCTGGCCCACAGAGGGTCCGGGAATCAGCATGTTTTTACATGAGTAGAATGTATGCTTTTATTTAAAATGCATCTCTGGGTCATTTGTGGGGCATAGGAATTCGTTCATTTCCCCCCAAAAAATATAGTCCGGCCCACCACATGGTCTGAGGGATGGTGGACCGGCCCATGGCTGAAAAAGGTTGCTGACCCCTCCTCTGGAGAGAAGCGGGAGACTGATTGCTGCTGGTGAGCTAGTGCCCTTGTTGTTCTTATGAAAAAGCCACCACTGATATTACTGTCCCACAGACTGTAGGGTACTTGCCTAATCTATTACCCATTAAAAAGGGATGTATATTTTTTGTCTTCTTGAGAAGGTATCTAGGAGATAATGGGCCACTTTTGGTCTTCATTCTGATTTTACCAGGCATTGTGATCCAAAAGCATCTTCCCACTGTACAAAAGAAGCAGATGGCAGCAGAAAAAGCAATTCAAGTTCAGCAAGAGATCCGCCTGCATGGGTTTAGAACCAACCAGATAATCTATTTTATTAGCCGCGGAAATGCACAGGAGCCCTTGCTCCTTAAACCTTTGCTTCCTTTCGTGAGGTTTATCACCCTTCAAAAATGCTTTAGAGCCTTTGAATAAAAAGGCATTACATTCCTCTCAAATCCAGATTAGCTGCTGTATTACAATGCACTGGAAAACTGCTGCTCAAAATTCTCTGGAAATTATAGAATGCTTTTCAAAATAAGTCCTGCCTAACCTATTATCCCAAACAGAGGGACTCTTTCTTCCTGACAGATGCATCCAGCAGTTAATACCGAATTTTTTTCTTCATTCTGGTTTATCAAGTTTACAGTTCCATTCCTTTTGCCTCCAAGATTATAGTGCAAACACACTCACTAAGACCAAAACCTGTGATGCCATAGAATATTCATTACATATAATTGATAAAAACAAGGTCCATTATGGGATATTACAGATTTAGAAAATGCAATGATAAAAGGACAAAGGTTAAGGTTATGGAGCAAAATGTATGGAATTATTAATTGCTGTGATATTTCCATTAATACATATCAAAACATGGGTTCAAAACACGAACCTTGTTATTTCAAATGATGTATGGAATGGGGGCTGTGTACAAACTATATATTTAAAGCACATGACTTCCTCAAAGACTTTTGGGAACTGTAGTTTGTTAAGGGTGTTGGGAATTGTAGCTCTGTGGTGTGGTGGGTAAACTACAGTTCCCATGATTCATGTGCTTTGAATATATGGTGTGTACACAGCCTGGGTGTGGCAAAATGTCCCACATCAAACACTAAGTTTTGTTGATGGTGGTACTTGACACCTGTCAGACTGAATCAAATATACTCAGGAGTGGATAACAAATGTAAAACATCAAATGATGTATTTTGATCATAATCTAAAATAATGGTTTTCTGGACAAAAAGCTTTACGCAGCAGAGCTTCATAATAAAATTAAATATATATTTGTCTCTAAAATAAAAAAGATTCATTTTTTTAAATGTAAGTACTGTATATAAAGTCAAAATGTGTTCTAATCAGTTTTTTCTGTCCTTCTAAGCAGTGCAGAATGTTATTCATGCAAGCTGTTATTCATTAAGAAATAAAGCAGAACAATTAAAACAAAATGTACATCTCTGTATTAAAAAGTGCTACCAGAGCCATGAAATGGGAATCTCAATTTAAAATCTCAATTTATATTCCAAGCAACCTGGGTACAAGATTTGCATCTGAATACTCATTCAGGTGTGCCAAGGCAAGTTGGAATATCCTTGCATGTGAGACTGATGCTCTGAGTGGGAGAGAGATATTATTCCACAGACTGTCCTAAGAAATACAACATCCCTAATTAAAGAATTGATATGACTGCATTGCCATATTTAGTTGCCTCTAGCACAAACATAATAACAGTAGCAAAATCTAAACTACTGCCATGGTATTTTCTGTTATTTGACGAAGTACTAACCAACTGTATAGAGGTATAAGAGTCTGTACTGGCTGTGTGTGAGCTGAATAAATAAGATGAATAAGGCAGATTCAGTAATCTCTACCAAGTCTAAATGTGATGTCAGTACTCCCTACACACACACACACAAACAGAGAGAGAGAGAGAGAGACTCGTTGCTATACTTGTATACTGTTGTGAATTTGTGGGTGACAGACCTTTTACCCTCTGGACCCAGAAATTTCCAAAGGACATCATTTATAACTCTGAGGAAGCTCCTGAACCCCCTGGAATCTCACCCTGCTATAGAGACTGGGGTGGCATGTAACAATAATTTTCCCTGCCATATAACTTTGTTTAATTAGGTATCTATGTATCTCTAGGTCCGTGGGCTTTGTAAGCAGCAGAGTAGTCCAAAATGTTGAGGCTTTGGGAGTTAGAAGAAATGCAGATTCCTGTGTAGGCATTGAAACAACAATAATGTAATTTATCCAGTAATACCAAATAAAGTGGAACTTAATCCAATCTTCTAAAAAGAAGCAAACATCCTGTAGCAAAAGATCAGAGGAAAGATGGAACTACTAAACTATTCTTTCACAGCAATGTTGTCAACATTTACGTGAGAAAAATCATAACCCTGTTGAAATATAGACTAGATGGGGCTCATTATTTCTCTCAAAGAATGGGCACGAAGGGGAAAGGACAACAGAAAGGAAAGATATCGCATCAAATTAGGGGATCTATTCCTAATGTTGACAGACAAGTTATATAAGGACAGTAGACATTTCCCCTTCAGCTTTCCATAGAGATTTCAAAGTACCAAGATTAGTCTCTCAAACCTCTGACTGGGAGAAGGCTAATCTGACTAGATTTTGTGCCTTATTTACTGCTAGCATTTGCAACATTTAATATAATTAAAAACCAGACCACACACCTAAAACTACAGAGAAAGCTGTAAAATGGGGTTGGTAAAGGGAAGCTTGAGAACAATTATTTATCCAAGTGGGTGATTATGACAGGCACTCTCCCCATCATAACCCCCAAACTGAGTGAATTCAGGCAACCACCACCTACTGTTAATTTGTATGTTCCATGGCTTGATGGCTCTCTTAATAGCTGTTTTTTAAAAAAATGCTAATTATACAAATGTCTGTAGTGGCAGTTGGAGGTTTAAAATTGCTTTGGATTTATATATGATCACTTTTAGTTTGTTGTTTTATTTAATTGAACCAATTCTTATGTTTTCTGTTCTATGATATAAATTGCCTTCAGATCCCATAGTATAAGGCAATAAATAAAGTACAGTGGTATCTTGGGTTACATACACTTCAGGTTACAGACTCCGCTAATCCAGAAATAGTGCTTCAGGTTAAGAACTTTGCTTCAGGATGAGAACAAAAATCATGTTCCAGCGGTGCAGCGGCAGCAGGATGCCCCATTAGCTAAAGTGGTGCTTCAGGTTAAGAACAGTTTCAGGTTAAGAACGGACCTCTGGAATGAATTACGGTAAGTACTTAACCCGAGGTACCACTGTAGTAACAGCAGCAGCAGCAGCAGCAGTCTGGAAAATGAAATAATCTGAGTATCATTCAAAAGTAACTATAAACGGCATAATATTGACTTTTAAATCTCTGTGTTAGCTGAGTTTGAAGATTTGACCTACAATATAGCTTCTAATACAAGGGTCAGCAAACTTTTTCAAGAAGGGTCAGTCCACTGTCCCTCAGACCTTATGGGGGGCGGACTATATTTTGAAAAAAGAATGAACGAATTCCTATGCCCCACAAATAACCCAGAGATACATTTTAAATAAAAGTACAAATTCTACTCATGTAAAAACACCAGGCAGGCCCCACAAATAACGCAGAGATGCATTTTAAATAAAAGGACACATTTCATTCATGTAAAAACACGCTGATTCCTAGACCGCCCGCGAGCTGGATTTAGAAGGCAATTGGACTGGATCCGGGACCTGGGTCTTCGTTTGCCTACCCATGTTCTAATACGTACAAAACCTTTAGTGGGAATAAAGCAAAGAAGATTTATCCACTGACCTCATGCTCAATCAATCAATGTGGTCCAAGATACAAAACGGTAATACAGCTCTCCCTCCATGACAAAAAGCAAGCATGCTTATCCTTACATAAAATGTAAGTCCAATATTAAAAGGCAGGCCTCAGGGAGTAACCAGCTCTTCTCTCTTATTGCCTAACCCTTTAGCACAATTTGATAGTCCAGGGAGGAGGGGAAATGGATTTTTCAAAAGATATATGTTGCAACACTTTGGGGAAGAAAATGCAGCTTAAAAAAAAAAAGATGCTTAGAGATTTGATTAACTAGAAACTGTACCAAGGGGTTTCTACACAGAACACACAGGTGACAGTAGTGATTTAGTTTGACAATCCTATTATCAAACTGGAATAGAAGCCATAAAAAGGAGACGCAGATAACAAGCCAATATTTTGTTCTCTTAGCACTGTATTGTGTGCATGGCTTCAAGCATTATAAACATTCAGCAATGGAGAGGTGGGGAGGGGGGGAACTGCTGTTAGGACATGCAACAGGAATGAGTCACTTTGCAGCCTCTGCTCCCTGCCTATACAAGCCTACAATGTCCACAGATGGGGGGGAAAACGTGTTTGCAAACTTACTACAGTATGGCATATTTCAAAACACTTCTATTATTTCAGCAGTAATATGCTTTCCAGGATGCCATAATGGAGTGGATGGGGGGGCAACCAAATCGGGTGTTTATATGCACAGATATGACAGCCTTCAAAAATTGATAATATAATTTCATTTTATTCATGCGACACTAACTCAGTATTATTTTATTTAGGTTTATTACCAGTTGAAATGCGAAAAACTGTCTCCGAAAGAAGAAAAAGACAAACCTTGCAAACATGTTATTATAGAGTAAGCTAGAATCCTACATAAACTAGGCCGATTTTGGAATTTTTTTCTTATCTCCGGTGTTTTTATTCGACATACAAAATACTTTGCACTTATCTGTTAATACTGAACATTTGTGTATGTATATACAAGCAACAAGCAACAATACAATACAGGTGTAATTCCATAAATATTTGCACCAGTGTTAATGCACAGATCAAGATAAAAATGGACACAGTAAAGGCCAACTAAACCAATTTTCCTGACCTTCAGCAATACCAATTATATCCAAATCATTCCTGACAGATCATCTAATTATCCTTTTTTTTAAGCCTCCAGTGTTGAAAATCTACATGTTCACATGAATATTTGTTCCTCTGCCAAACCATTCTTGATAGACAATTCTTCCTGGTTATTAAAACCTTAATTGATCCATCTTCCAATTTAAACCTGCTGCCTTTATCCTCCCTTCTCACCACTAACCACAGGAAGCAACTTTCCCCCATCTGTCCATGTTTAGGAACATAACAAGGAAATAACGAATGTAATTTCTGGAGCCAGGGGCTAAAGGAAAAGAACAACCCCTCTATCACAGACACACTATTCGTTTTTAGAAGCCAAGGAGGGGCACTGAACAAATTTCACAGGTGTGTTGTTTGTACAGCACACTATATTATGTGCACAAACAAGAATAAACTGCATAGGTATTAAGTTAGAAAGACCCTGCTTGCTCAAATCTCCTTTTGGCAAAGCTTGACAATTGGGACACAGAAAATCAGTCACAGGTACTCATTTTTCTATTCGACAATGCATAAGTTTAAGACAAGTTTTTTTTACTACTTGTATTATCATTATCTGTAGAACTCCAGAGTTGTTTATACTGTTTGCTTTTTGTAAACTCTCTGAAAACCAATAAAATACAGTTATGAAAGAAGAGGAAGGAAAGATGTGAGAGAATCAATGGGGGCTTTGGACAACTGAAGGACAACAAACCAAGGAAAAGCAACACTGAAGACATATTGCCAAAATATTACATTGTAAGACTGTCGTGCTCATTCTATAGGACTGAAGGTGATACAGTTCAACACAGTGCCCATGAACATGATCCCTCCATCTTCACACAAAAGTGAGCACCTACACAGGGCAATTCTTTTCAGTTGGTTAGTTGTGCTGAACACTATCACTAATAGAAGTTCCTGCAGAAAAAGGTTTCAGAGCAAATCAATAGGTCCAACAGCAATGATCAGATACTGTTTCATCCAGGGTTTTGAAGAAACTTAGATGTATGAAATTGTTGAATGATTGGAAGTGATATGCAATCTCTACACCCCCCCTCCCATTGGCCTATGTACTGGAAGGTTAGGAAGTAGATAATGCACTACAAATTCTTGGAATAGGCTTGAGAAATGATCCTGAAAACCAGGAATACTATTTCAGATGCCATGACTGAGGTGGACATATTCTCAGCCAAGTTTAAATGGAAGCATTCTTTTTTATACATTCACATTTAAATTTCAAAAAAAGCAGTGTATTTTAAGGGCATTTGTTTGTACCTCAGAATAAACTATATTAATGTTATTACTATTCAGACATGGACTCATATTTGCTGGACTTGTCAAGAAATGCCAATTGGTGGAAAGACCGAAGGACAGAGGAAAAGCAGAAACAGTCTGTTCTCATGGGCATGTTTTCAGTGAGGCACTGCAAAGAATGTGAGAGGGTCATGGGCACACATTTTGATAAAAACAGGTGAGAACAAATGCGGGCAGGGTGGGGGGAATAGAGACAATAAATAAATAGTTAACCCGGGGCGGGGGTCATGTTCAGAAGAATCAAGTGGTGTCCAGTCCCCTTGGAATTGTACCACTTCAGAATGAAAATACAGTGGTACCTTGGTTAAGTACTTAATTCATTCCAGAGGTCCGTTCTTAATCTGAAACTGTACTTAACCTGAAGCACCACTTTAGCTAATGGGGCCTCCCGCTGCTGCAAATAGAAGGCATGGGGGGGGGTGACCTGAATTGGCACTGCAGCAGCAGGGAGAGGGTTAAGGGGCTTTTTTCCTCCCATGTCAGACTGGGCCCACTTTTGGATCCCTCACCCCAACACCTGCAATTTATTTTTTTAAAAAACCTTCCACATAATAGTTAATTGTGTGAATAGAACATCTAAGTTTGGCTCTAGAGAAAGGTGAAGTGGAAAGTCATTAAATGAAGTAAAAAATATACCAGATATTATCTGACAAGTAATAAATGTTTTAAAAAGATATAAGATGTTTTACCTTCCACATCAAGGCACCTAGGTGGGCTATCTGACCAGATAAGGTTATACATGCACTCAAGGAACTCTGTCCCCTCTAGTTTATATCCAGGAAAGCACTGAAAATATATCATAGTTCCTACTGGGAAGGAGGACTCGAACTCAGATATGTTAATGTAACTATGAGGAAGAACCAATGGCCTCAGGCAACCTGCAAATTAAGAAGAAGGAGGTATCTTATTATGAGACGCTTATTTTTAAAACATCCCAATTACAGCTATCAGGCTAAAATATATTTTCCCTTCTCTCCCCACAGCGAATGTTACTCCTGCTCATCTGACTCGACTCTCAGATTCACCCCGCAATGTGCCAGATCACTACTCCTAATTGTTTAGTGTACAGCTGCAGCAAATTATAATATACTGTCTGCAAAATCAGCATAGGTTTAATTAAAAATGGCAGTATTTTCTCTTTTTATACATTCTGCCCCTCCCCTTCAGTTTCTAGTTTAATAATTATTCTTTTTCACATGGAATCCTTCATTTTCAGACTGATACTTATCAAAACAATTGCTTGTTCACTTCAAAGGTGTGATACTCAGCATCTTATATGTATTGTAATCGGTGAATGCAGTTAAGAAAGGAATATTGGCTAGTTCCAACTAGTTGCAATGGGTCTGAACATCCACACTAAGAAGCTTCCACAGTTACCCACTAACTGCAAAAATATTTAGGCAAGCAAATGAATGCTGCTTGAAAGGAGAGCTTTGTAGTGGGCAGCAAACTTTATTCTTACTTTCTCCATCAATCAAAAATTTGTAAAACGATCTCAGTGAGCACCACGTGCATTTTGTGGGCCTCCTATTCTGAGCTTCATTTAATATAATAAATTTAATGTACTCTTACAGCCATACACCAACATATTTTTAGCTGGCAACAAAAGATCCCCAATGAGGATATTTCAAATAGGAACTTATAGGTTGCACCCAGTGTTAGCCATCATAGTCAAAGTATTTCCACTGAAGTTAATAGACAATTCATTTCAGTGGATCTACTATGAGTAGAAATTAATCCAATACAACCCTGTGTGAACATACCAAATAGGTACTTAATTCTGTGACTTTTGTGACTTTGCCATTAAACACACATAACACTATATTATCTGTTTTGAGGAGTACACTTGGTTTAAGTTTGCTTACAGTGTCAAAAGGCACTATGGCCTTGTCTATTATTTTGCATCTAGTCATAGTGCAATTTGTGCCCCCTCAGCCAAGCGTAGCCCATTTATTGTAATTTGCCCTGCTTGGAAACTTTAGCTAACAGGGCATGGCAGATCCCCACCTGACATGGATGGGAATGTCAGACATCTATCTGCACTGGCATCCAATTCCACAGCATGAGACAAGCTCCAGATTTACCTCAGAAACCACCTCTCCTCCTTATGCTACAAAATTTTCCTAGACACCAAGAATACATTTTTACCACCACCCCGACTGTGCAGATGCTTATAACTGACACTAAGGTATTCTTGCAGGCCGCTTCAGAAATACGCAACTTTCTTTTTCTGGACATTTAAAGTACAGAAACTTAACTGCAAAGGAATGCTGCCACCTTGGTGTTGGTGATCAGAGTATGTAAAACCTGTTCTTCATCAGCTTTGTGTTTCCAGGACCAACTGAAAGTGTAGGTTTTGACCTAAAGTACAATTGGGGACCAAGGAAGGACTTACACCCAAATGGCTCTTTCCCAAGCATGAATATTTGCTCATCTTGTTTCCTTGGTCAGTGCCATGGGAGAGAAGGCCTTATTTGTGGTTGCCCCAGTTTATGGAGTGCTCTCCCCGTGGAAATGGAGAGTGCCTCAACTTCTCAAATTTATAGGAGGGTTTATTTCAGGCAGCTTTCCCCCCTCTTTTAAGTGTTTATTTTATAAGCTTAAAATAGAAAGCTACTTTAAGAAGTATAGCTCTTTAGCAGCGAGAATCTGCACAGCTATTTATTTTTAATCGAACTGTGTTTTAAAAAAGTTTGTACAGTTGCCATTTTAATTATATAGCTGTGTTTTAAAACTGTATTGTGTTTTTATGATACATAGGGTGCCTTGAGTGGGCTATATCTAAAAAGGCAGTCTATAAATAGATTTTATAAGCAAAAATGCAAACACCTCTCCCTTCTAGGAAAAGAACAAGAGAATGGGAGCATGCCTTAGGGCTCACTTTTTCCTTACCTGCTCTCCAATACTTTTAAAATAAAATATATCTGCTCATTTTCACTTATGGCAGGAAAGCATAATAGACACTGCATAACTCAACCAAAAGTAAAATCTGAAACCTTTTTTAAAAGTTTAAAACCTAAAAGAAAGCAGTGCACACCTTAAAATAAAGCTTTCTCTGTCTAGCAACAGGGGCAACTAAAATGTAGCTAGAACTATTCTCTAAATATATATGCAGAAAAGTTATTCAGTGTACAGTAAAGGTAAAGGGACCCCTGACCATTAGGTCCAGTCACGGACGACTCTGGGGTTGTGGTGCTCATCTCACTTTATTGGCCGAGGAAGCCGGCGTACAGCTTCCGGGTCATGTGGCCAGCATGACTAAGCCGCTTCTGGCAAACCAGTGCAGCACACGGAAACGCCGTTTACCTTCCCATCAGAGCAATACCTATTTATCTACTAACTTTGATGTGCTTTCGAACTGCTAGGTTGGCAGGAGCTTGGACCGAGCAACGGGAGCTCACCCCGTCTCGGGGATTCGAACCGCCAACCTTCTGATCAGCAAGCCCTAGGCTCTGTGGTTTAACCCACAGCGCCACCCGCGTCCCTTCAGTGTACAGTAGGCATATGCAAACTTTATACAAATCTAACATCTTCCATCCACTCTTTAGGGGGCATTTTATCTTCTGCGGTGATGTGCAAGTGGTCATCCTAAAACAGAAGTTGAATTTTTTTTCCACACCTGTGGTTGGTGCAAGACATAAAAATGGATGTGGCCAGAGACATAAATGGACAAAGTAATGGATGTTACTTTTTGCTTTGTATAGTAAAGCTACATTTCAGCCACTCAAAAGCCAGAGGTTTCTATCCACACACTGCCCCGCTCCTTGCATCCTTCATCCAGGCAAGCAGAAGACACTGCCACAGTTCAAGGACACCTTGCAGCCAGGCAAGAGTATTTGAGGAATGCCCAGCACAGTGTGTAGGGAGAGAGGTAGGGCCTTGGGACTGAGCATGGCCTGGGCAGAGTCCTGAAGACTGGCCAGAGTGGCCAGGGTGCTGAGCTGAGGTTCCCTACCTTTGTACTAAACCAAGTGGCATGCAAATATGTTTTTTGCCCATGTTCATTGAAAAAAAAAGTCATTTGGCAAAAGGTACTGTATTACTGTACTAAGAACTATAGGTAACCATTTTCTCTTTCAGCAGTAAAAGAAGAAATAAGAAAGATAAATAGGCATGTTACACTGAGACAAGGCGTAAGGTCTATAAAAGAGGATGTTCTGGTGTACTAAACCTTGACAAATGGGCAGATTATCCCACGCTCCATCGTCTTGACACACTGAAACCATGTTGTCTAAATCAGGGTAACGGATCTGGAATCCTTCATGACAGCTGATTATTAATTTATCTCCAGTCCCGTATGTCTTGTTATGAACCTCTGCATCTTCAACAACAGGTGCAAGGCAATCTGTGGCTTCATAAAGAAATTATATATTATTAACTTAAACGTCAAATGTTGACCAGCTATGTGAAAACACTCTTACACAAAGTCAACCCACAATAGCAGTTATTCTTAGAAGAATCTGCGAACTTTTGTGCCTAAGCTGATTTAACACCACACTTCCATTAGCATCAAGACTATTATAGGATATTACATCCTGTGAATTATAGGCAAGTTCTCAACAATCTTTAATATTGTATGTATAGTTAAACTACCTTTACAGCAAAATAAAAATACAACCACTCCATCAACAATATTACTATAAAGAGTAAAAAAACAACAACTGGAGCTATATGAAGAAGAGTTTGAAATCATTTGTTGTTGTTGTTGTTGTTGTTGTTGTTGTTGTTGTTGTTGTTGTTATTTACCGGGGGGAGCAATGGTGCCTACCTGAGAGGTGCCAGAACTGCACTCCAGCTGAAAAAAAGCACTGCTCACATACCAAACTTATCTCCTACAGTATTAGACTAACTGAAAGCTAGTAATATGTCTTCCCTTTTATGAAATGTATTTCTAAATGATGTATAAATTTATAATGCGTCAGTCACATCCATCCCCATCCTCAGTCATCTTCAAACCTCAGAGTGCCTCCACAGCATCAGATTATTTCAAATCCCTATTTACTTCTTTGCATCACAAGTGGCATTAAAAGGAGTGTTTGCATATTTATACTTTAGTTTCCTTCTGCTCCACATTACTATGGATTAGTTTACTCATTCCCTTTTCCCCCCTTTGTGATTTACACAAGAGTCTATTACAAGCTGCAGCACAAAAGGACATTTAAGGTCAGGAGCTCAACCCTCCACCTCAGCTCTATATCTATCCTATAGATTAGTCATAAAGCGTGTATGTATCAGTTGATTAATAGCAGCAGAGGCTCCTGCATTCTTAGCTGGAAAAGGGGCGGGGGAGGGCAATTTTCACAGATTCCCATCTCAGCAGCAGCCCCCAGAACTGCATCTGACAGCACTCTGGTTGGCCTCCTAATTCCCTTTTTGGGAAACCAAGGAAAATCTGTGATATGCTGATGTTTGGTTTGTGTTGGGTGACGTGACCGGTCTGCTGAAATAATCAGTTACAAATTTTATGGATTTATTAATTTATTTTGGTATTGTACTGAGTGCTGTTTGTACTGATTTGCATTTTATAGTTTCATTGATTTATTGCGGACTGCCTTGCAATCATAGTACAGAGCTGTCTATAAACGAAACGAATCAATACTAAATTGTGGGTGTGAGAATCCTGTTCCACTGTGCAGGTCAATGCTGAGGCTGAATTTGGTTGGGATTCCCAGTTTAGAATCCTCTATACCTTTCAGGTGGCAAAAAGGTCAATTTATTTAAATTGCTCCCCCTCAGACCTCTTCCTAGGCCAAATCAAGCACACATAAGCCTCAGGTTCCATTGACTTGCATGAAGGCTGGTCCTTTGAAATGTTCCAGAACTCTTAAAAAGAAATCAAATATTTTTTTTTCTTCAGAAAGAAAACCAAGATAGAGCAAAGATTCCTATCTTTTCTGCTAACTTTTTTTTTCAGCCTCCCTAGGCTCAGGTGACACATACACACCAGGAGTACACGGCAACATTTTGTTGCAGAGCACCACTTGCTTGTACTCTAATATTTTTAAATATTTTAAAATACAGTAGATAATAACACAACCACTTAAGAAGGGCTTGCAGCATGTCAAGTGTTATAAAGGATACTAGGTGTTCTATGTCGGCTCTTACTGAACTGTGCCTGGGTTTTTTTAATCAATTTCTTTTTATACGTTACATTTCTATTGCACTCCTTTCTCCAAATCAGCCTTTGAGAACTACAATAGTCAAGTAAGGTTATTTAGACTGAGAGGTAACACAATTTGCCCAAGGCCACTCAGCAGTCTTCTTAGGCAAGTGGAAATTGTGAAGCACAATTTCCTCACGCACAATGCCAGCACTCTATCCCACTGCATTATGCAGTGTGGGGAGGATATAGGGCATGGACTCTATCCACAGCAAGCAGTGGGGAGGGGGCACAAGACCAAAGAAGCAAAACTAAGAGGGGAAGAAAGCACAGCATCTTTGATCTCAAGAGTGACATATACAGACCAACTGTGAGCAAAAACATCAATGAATACATCATTGACTTGTGGCTTGCTGTTGTCTTGGAGTCTTGCTGTTCCACAAATAGACACGGAACATAATTGAGGTGAAATATAAGATTTTCATTTTCAAAAGCAAGAAACATTGATCCTGTTATACAATGACTTCACTCTCATTTATTTCAGATGATGGCTTGTAGATCGCACCATTTTAATTGTGTGGATGCTGGCCAGAAACACTGCTTCTTTCACTGAGCTGTTAGTGGACTGCCATCCCTGCAAATAGCTTCTGCTATTAAACCAACTTCAAAGCTTCAGCCAGAGGAGACTTGTTCAAGGAGGAAAATCTGCTGAACACTTATGTACAAAGGATGAAACTGTACAGTTTGTTTTTTACCCAAGACTCTAAAATATTTGGGGGAAAAACCTGTAACTACTAGCTCCCACTTTAGCAACTGGGGTAAGTAAATACATATTCTATATGGAACAGCTCAAAGTTAAAACAGAAAATTTAAAACTCCTCATTTGCTGAAAAGATGCTTAGCCCCTCTATTTTCTCAGTAAACACACTGTTGAAAGCCCAAAACACAATCTCTAAGCGGCAATGGAAATGAATATTAACATGCTTTTCTCTAGACTATTTCTTTTAACTATGATATCTGTGCCTTAAGATATGCAAGAAGCAAAACAAAACAAACCCAGCTTTAGCAGATCAATGTGGTGCTTACCTTTTAACAAAGATAAACAGAGAAAATGCAAGCTATGAAATCCCAAGTGTAATATTCTGTTATGACAGAAGTATAGCACTAAGACATCCAACATTAACGAGCCTGAGAGATACTTTGCACATTACATTTTGCACATGACCTAGTCCACTGTGGCCATGGTGGCCATGCACAGCGTCCTGTTTTGTGCCCCCTTCTCCCACTTATGCACATAAGTAACACAAGGGTTGTTAGGGAATAAGAGGTCTGTGTGCATCATTCATATGCCCACTCAGCCATCCTCTGCTGCCTCATGCAAGTTACTTGTGTTCCATAACATGCATACATACAAAAACCAGAGAAGGGGGAGGAAGCAACAGCAAAGAGAGCATCACAATGTATAGGGATAGTGAAGAGGAGAGGCATAAGCAAAGCAAAACATTCACATTCTGCTCCCTCTAAATAATAAGTTGAGTCAGGACATGAGTGCTGCGAGAGTAGTAAGTGCAAATATATTGTGTTTTCTGTTTCCCTGCAGATTGATCACACTTGAACTATTTACACAACACAGATGCTTGTACCTCCTGTCCCCTCTACATTTGAAACTGCTCAGAAAGGTGTGTTTCTCTGTCAGTGAATAGAAGCAGTCTAAATCCCCAGCTTCTTTTAGTCTTAACAGGAGCATAGCCAAGTTTGTGACTTGAAAAGCAGTAGCATATGTTAGTTTGCTATGTTGTCAAATCACCTATTTGCCTGGTTTTGGCTCCAGTTTGTAATTTGAGACAGCATACCAAACTGAGTTCCTTTTCTGGGAGTATTTTTCTCTGGCTAAGAACGTAAAAAAAAGCTTCTGAGCTTGTGCAGTGCAATTGCCTTCCTAGAATGGGTTCTTTGTATACGGAAAGGATTGTAGCAAAGCTAATGTTGTCCCACCTAGTCTTGACATATCAAGTACCAGAACTGTTTCCACAATAGGAATTTAGTGCACAGTTTCCACACTTTGTTCACTCACTTTTTACAGGGCATCTATATGACACACTGATGTTTCCCCTATGCTCATTCCATAATCTGCCCCGCACCCCCCCGACAGAAGAAAATCCAACTTTTAAAAGGATAATGGAACAGTCACACAAATCATCCCAAGGGTAGATTGACATGGGTTGGTCCAAGACATTTTGGAGGCTGCATTTTCACATGCAGGGGAAAGTCCCTAACTCACCGAGGGTTTGAGACCCAGCGGCTACCCTCACCTGGTTTAGCTGGCCAGTCAAAGCAATTTCCCAAGGTGTGGCTGCTGCTGCATGCTGACAGCTTCTAAGAGCCACGGGTGAGAACTGAGTGCAGGATGGGGACCAAAGGTGTACAAACTACCCCAGAAGAAGCACAATGTGACCCCCGCCAAAAGTAATGCCCCTCCCCTAACACCCATGCACCCTGAAAATGTATGGCAGGATTATTCCTAAAAGGAGGAGTTAAGCTCAAAAGTGTTTATTCCTGATATAGATACCTTGGTTGATAGTTAGCGTTAAAATCTATTAGCAATCTATCAATGCAACTCAGCTTGTTTTTTTAGGTATTCTTCTACCAATGAACCAAGGACATGGTTTGATCAAAAAATTACAAGCCAAGAGTAAGACCTCGTGACCTGTATGTGTTATCTAATCCAGACAACTACAACTAATCCAGAATGCAGCAGCTAGACTGGTGACTGGGGGCGGCCGCCGAGACCACATAACACTAGTCTTGAAAGTCCTACACTGGCTCCCAGTACATTTCTGAGCACAATTCAAAGTGTTGGTGCTGACCTTTAAAGCCCTAAACAGCCTTGGTCCAGTATACCTGAAGGAGCGTCTCCACCCCCATCGTTCTGCCCAGACACTGAGGTCCAGTGCCAAGGCGGTTCCCTCGCTGCGAGAAGCCAAGTCACAGGGAACCAGGCAAAGGGCCTTCTCGGTAGTGGCACCCACCCTGTGGAACGCCCTCCCACCAGATGTCAAAAAGAAAAACAACTACCAGACTTTTAGAAGATATCTGAAGGCAGCCTTGTTTAGGGAAGCTTTTAATGTTTAATAGACTATTGTATTTTAATATTCTGTTGAAAGCCGCCCAGAGTGGCTGGGGAAACCCAGCCAGATGGGCGGGGTATAAATGTTTACATTTCCTCATTGACAGCAATTCCAGATCACATCAGAGCATTGGTGGGAGGCCAGGAGGGGGCAGCACATGCTCACACTGAGAGTAAGTGGGGCCACATCTAGGCACCTAGAAGGCTGGAAGCAGTTTTTTTTTACTTGTTAAAAATAACAAGAACATAATTACAAGGCTGTAATATGCAATCTTACATTGTGAATATGTGGATACATCATTTGCCGCCCCCGCCCCCAACCATTTAAGGCTTCTGCATATACTGTATGTCGCTTCATCCTTTACCTTGATACTATATGACTTCAGTGCCAGTGTCTGCAAAGGTGTGTGGGCATGGACGAAGAACAGTGCACAAGTGCAAAGCAAAACATAAATAAATACCTTTCATGAGATTACTACCACAGCATAAAATGCACAACCATCATCCTAAAGAAAAATTGTCTTCTAGGCCTAAGAAAATTTGATTCTGTTGTCCTAGAAGCTTCAAATTTATGCCTTTTTGTTTTGCCTTCAGAATGTAATAATGTGGAAAACAAACTTAGTATGCACACAAAGCTTGCTAACCTGAAGCAAGAAAGATAAAGCGTAAAGTGTGGTAAAGAATCTCAAATATAGTGTCACTGCCATGCAGCTAATGATCATGGCTCAAAGAAAATAGAACCACCTGCAATCCCAAAATCATTGGGTTCTACACATTATTCAGCTGATAGAAACAAGGAAGGCTTCTGATTCTGATTGACTTCTTTGAAGAGCTGGTGCTCCTCATGATTTCACTATTCTCATAACACACTATTGTTTGGGACTCCATGCTACTGATGACAATACCTTGTCATTCCCCTCTTTTGAACCATTACAAATGTACAAAATATCTATGCCAATTTTGCTTTAGCCAATGGCAACTTATGAAATAAACAGTTCACACCTCCAGTTAGGCCAATACCACCTTGTTGGCAGCTGCAACACAAGGAGAAGACTTAAAACATGACAATACTTGAAGTGTCACAGAGGAGGAAAAACAGGTTCCTCACCTCTCTGCCCCCCCCCAGTGTTCAATTGATCTAATTTGCTGCAAATGCATGTATTGCTCATGACAAGGGCTTGATCAACACTATTAAAATACATAGCAAGCTGATTCTTCCAGCAAAATGGTATCTGAACATTTTTAGTGGTGTGTTTATCCATGTTTGCACATTCATGCACAAACACACTAAAGACAGCCCTTATTTTTAAATTTCTTGATCACAACATTATCATTGACAAGCACCCAATAAATCAAAGAGCTGGAGTTTTAGTGCATGTTGTTTAATAAATAGTAAAGCTTTTCCACGGACAAAGATTTTTTCCAAAACTACTGCTGGCAAGAGCCAGAGTTAGACCAGCAAAAATTGTCAAATATGTCTGAAACAGAAAATGAACATAAGAAAATTGAACTAATTACATACAAAAGAAAACAAGTTCTTTTATTCCCACAGATGTGTTCCTAAATATAGAAGTAAAATTGCATTATTACTGCATTTTATAATCTGGCTGCCATTCTTTTCCGAACCCAAATGAATAATTTATAACATCCCCCGCAATACATAACTGATTTAATACTCCATTTAACACATACCCTTATCATCATTATAAATTTAACCATAATGCCCAGTAAAACATAACATTAAAATTTTACAAAGAGCATTCATTTGTCAGAATAGTAATTAAATACAACTAATAACATCAAATGAACTTTTCATCTGTTCATTAAGATGTATCAAGAGACTCCTGAATCTTCTGCCCCAATTCAGAGCCCACCAAACACACAGGGATAAAAATGTACCAAATTTGTCAGCACACAACATTCTTTATAAATATTTTAACTCTAATGGTTGTTTGCTCAAGAGGAATTGAAGGTTTTGCCTGGGGAACCCAGGATAACCTGGAATACTACTGGTCAAAATGAAAATGATATTGCATTTATTGCCTGGATTCAGCTAGGTCTCCAGTTTCCACTTGTTGTAAAAAAGTCTTCTCAGAAAGAAAGAAAAAATGAGCATAATCCTGTGAGCTGGAAGCAGAGATATGATAGAAATATGGAGTTTTCACAAGCAAAGTTTGTCGGCAGTAAATAGACTTACCTTCTTGGAGGCACACGGGTTTCTCGCTTGGCTTCCAGCTTAGGGAGCCGTTGAAATGTCTCTCACAAAGCTTTTTGGATGGGCCCTTAAGCCTGTATCCTTCTTGGCAATGGAACCGGACTACTGAACTTTCAAAGAAAACACCTGCGCCAGGCATCTTATATCCATATTCAGGGAATCCAGGATCAGCACAGGCATGGAGTTCATCAAAACCTACGTCAACAAAGAGGCAAAATATTTGATGTTTGGTCAGAAATGTAGACAGTGTTCTTCTCATCTCCAACATCTGCCAAACTGAGATTCCAAGGCAATGTTACAGTCATACTAGTTTCATAAAGTGACAAGTGGGGTCTGCAATAAAATACTGTGGCTAATTCCCAGGTTACTCTATGTGTTAACTTTGTTTTGCCAATATACAATCCTCTCCACTGCGAGGCCATTTTAATCCTATTCCCAGCTTCCAGCCTTTGTTTGCTAAAATTACATCTTTTCAAAAATGGTTTCAATGCAGTCAACAGCAGTAAAATAAAGATTAACAGGGTTTTTTAAAAAAGCAAATAAAATGCATCAATGAAACTAACAGAGACAACAGCCAGTTTAACAAATTGCAACACATTTACCCCGGCTGTAAGAACTTAATCAAAGCCCTGTCTGACTAAGACTATCTCTGTTTGCTGGTGGAAGCTCATCAGAGAAGAGGTTAGGTGGGTCTTCTGTGGTACGTTGGCTGTAGATGCAGCTATCAAAAAGGTATTTCTCTTGAGTTTCCAACAAATGAACCTCAGCTTTTGGTGGAAGAGAAAAAGGAGCGTCCCTCAATGATCTTAAAACATGAGCAGGCTAAGGCTCTTACGGAAGAATATGCTCTTTCACTGCAGCAACTTTCCCTCTGACCCCTCTCTTTGATGACTGCCTTTCAAAGGCTTTTTCTCATCCACAGACATTGAACCCCTGACCTCAATAACCCCTCCGTTGAACTCTCTCCCAGGTTTCCAACTCCATGTTTCTACTGCACCCACCCCCACTCTGACCTAACTTTTTGTCTTCTGCCGCATCACTTTTAACACCAAAGTTACATTTTACAAGTCTCCCCACCTTTGCACACATGTACACCCCCCCACACACACAGCAGAGGTAGCAATGTGCAATGCTTGTGGACTTCCCATGTACATCTTAGAGTAGCAGCAATTATCATCATATAGGATCCTGCAGACACTGTTACCTACATACTTATCCTGGTACCCTGATTTCAACCAAGTGTTTTGTTCTACAGTACAGTTTTGGTTTCCTGTCAACAGCAGATTTTTGCCTGACTTCTACCAAGCTGCAATGGAAGCTGGTCCATTAGGGCAAATGTGGCACCATCCTCAGCTCACCAGAGATCTCTCTGCTAAGCTGTCTCAGAGCCTAGTTTCTACAGCTACCTGAGCTTTATTTAAAACCTGGGCTGGAAATACTCCAGACTCTGGCAGGCTGAGTTTTTGAGCAAAGAAAAAGCAAACAACAAAAAAATTGTATTTGTGAAACCTAATGTAATATTAGGAAAGTGAGAAGAACAACAATAAAAACAGTATGTTGACATGCTAAACTCTGGAGGTAAGGAACAACCATATCAAGGCAAGACAGCTGGAGTTACAGCAGCTTCTTAGAAGGCTTAAAACCAATTGCATTTTTACTCTCAACCAGAGAAAAGAAGAGCCGTTCTCAAACTCATCTTTCTTACTGCTGCCCAGAAAAAGGAAAAACAACTTCCTTTGTAGGAGGAGAACTCAGTTAAAGGTGCAGAAAGGGCCAATTGACACAGCTACCAACCTGTCTATTGTTAAACTGGCAATTCAATTGTTTAACTAAAAAGGTCAGAAGACCTGCATGTGGGCCCATATTTCATGCACAAAATATAATGTTGTGACAGAGACTAAATCCCTGTGATTCAAAAAGGAGCTGATTGCAGCGCATTGTGTGATGCATGTGTTTTGCCTCCAAGATTGACTTATTTAACTTATTTAACTTATATGCAGAATTCATCATTCGAAAGGCTGGGCTGGATGAATCCTAAGCCGGAATTAAGATCGCCGGAAGAAATATCAACAACCTCAGATGTGTATACCTGTGAAGAGATCCAAGATTTAGAACCTCAAAGCCAAAGTGAGAGCATTTGGGTCAAAATTAAGGGAGAGAAGAATAACAGTGACCTCATTGTGGGAGTTTACTATAGATCCCCAAGCCAAATGGAGAACATAGATGATGCCTTCCTGGAACAGATGGCCAAGCATGCAAAAGGAAGGGAGATAGTAGTAATGGGGGACTTCAATTACCCGGATATTTGTTGGATGTCAAACTCAGCCAAGAGCATAAGGTCAAACAGATTCCTCACTGGCCTTGCAGACAACTTCATTGTCCAGAAAGTGGGAGAAGCAACAAGAGGAACAGCCATTTTAGATCTGGTCCTAACCAATGTTGATGACCTGGTTAGTGGGGTAGAAGTGGAAGGATCATTAGGCGCGAGTGATCATGCTCTTCTGAAGTTCACTATACAGCGGAAAGGAGCAGCCAAGCATACTAGGACTCAATTTCTTGACTTTAAGAAAGCCAACTTCATAAACTTAGGGAAGTGCTGGGTGAGATCCCATGGACAGTAATACTAAAAGGAAAGGGAGTTCATGATGGCTGGGAGTTTGTTAAGAGGGAGATAGTAAAAGCACAACTTCAGGCAATACCAATGAGACGGAAACATGGAAGGTGCCTAAAAAAGCCAGGGTGGCTATCTAAAGAACTTTTAACTGAGTTAAGATTAAAAAAGGATGTGTACAAAAAATGGAAAAGGGGGGAAACCACCAAAGAGGAATTCAAACAAATAGCCAGCACGTGTAGACTCAAAGTCAGAAAAGCTAAAGCACAGAATGAACTCAGGCTTGCTAGAGAGGTTAAAAGCAACAAAAAAGGCTTTTATGGGTATGTTCATAGCAAAAGGAAGAACAAAGAAACAGTGGGGTCACTCAGAGGAGAAGATGGTGAAATGCAAACAGGGGACACAGAAAGGGCTGAACTCCTGAATGCCTTCTTTGCCTCAGTCTTCTCCGATAAAGAAAACAATGCCCGACCTGAAGAATTTGGAGCAAATGATTCAGCAGAGGAAACACAGCCCAGAATAACTAAGGAGATAGTGCAAGAATACTTGGCTAGTCTAGATGTATTCAAGTCTCCAGGGCCAGATGAACTGCATCCAAGAGTATTAAAAGAACTGGCAGATGTGATCTCAGAACCACTGACAGTCATCTTTGAGAATTCCTGGAGAACAGGCGAAGTCCCGGCAGACTGGAGGAAGGCAAATGTTGTCCCTATTTTCAAAAAGGGGAAAAGAGAGGACCCAAATAATTACCGCCCAGTCAGTCTGACATCAATACCAGGGAAGATTCTGGAGCAGATCATTAAGCAAACAGTCTGTGAGCACCTAGAAAGGAATGCTGTGATCACCAATAGTCAGCATGGATTTCTGAAAAATAAGTCATGTCAGACTAACCCAATCTCGTTTTTTGACAGAATTACAAGCCTGGTAGATGAAGGGAACGCAGTGGATGTAGCCTACCTTGATTTCAGCAAGGCATTTGACAAGGTGCCCCATGATATTCTTGTAAAGAAGCTGGTAAAATGCGGTCTTGACTATGCTACCACTCAGTGGATTTGTAACTGGCTGACTGACCGAACCCAAAGGGTGCTCATCAATGGTTCCTCTTCATCCTGGAGAAGAGTGACTAGTGGGGTGCCACAGGGTTCTGTCTTGGGCCCGGTCTTATTCAACATCTTTATCTTTTTTTTTTTTAAATGTTTTTATTAAACAATTTTTGTAATCATACAAACAAAACATACATAAACAAACAAGAGACAAAAACAGAACCATTTCATATCCTAATTTCTTGAACCTTTCTTCTTCGACTTCCTCATGCCTCCCATTTCTGTATTCCAAATTCTAATCAATTGCTCAGCAAATCTTCCCTTATTTTACTATAAATTTAAGCTAATCATCCTTATTCTCCTTGTCTTAACCATTACTAATAGTAACCATTTACTTTAGTCCAACATCATTCTAACTGTCATTAATTTTATAATATTTGTCGGATAATGTAAGGAATATAATTGACATTTTGGAAAAGTTGGAAGTGAACATAAACACTAAGGCTGTTTTGATATTTGTGGACGCCGAGAAAGCCTTTGACAACATTTCTTGTAGTTTCATGTTGAAGAACCTCCGGGGGATGGGGGTAGGCCAAGGGTTCGAGAATGGTATAAGTGCAATATATTCTGAACAGAGGGCAAAATTAATTGTGAATAATGTGGTTACAGAAGAGTTCAAGATTGAAAAAGGGACACGACAGGGGTGCCCTATCTCCCCATTACTTTTTATATCGGTCCTGGAGGTTTTGCTTAATATGATCAGGAGGGACCAGTTGGTTAAAGGGATTCAGGTCGGAGTTAAACAATACAAACTGAGAGCATTTGCAGATGACCTAGTACTTACATTGCAAGAGCCAGAAGCTAGTACGAAAAGAGTTTTGGAAATAATCCAAGAGTTTGGTCAATTGGCAGGATTCAAATTGAATAAGTTAAAGACTAAGGTATTGGAGAAAAATTTAACACAGGTTGAAAAAGAAAGGTTTCAGAATGAGACGGGGTTGACTGTGGTTAAAAAAGTGAAATACCTGGGTGTGAATATGACAGCTAAGAATGTGAACTTATTTAAAGACAATTATGAAAAAACTTGGACAGAAGTGAAAAGAGATTTGGAGATTTGGTCAAACTTGAAGCTTTCCTTGTTAGGTCGAATTGCAGTTATAAAAATGAATGTATTGCCAAGAATGTTGTTCTTATTTCAAGCATTACAAATAATGGATAAAATGGACTGTTTCAAGAAGTGGCAGAAAGATATATCTAAATTTGTCTGGCAGGGCAAGAAGCCCAGAATTAAATTTAAGATATTAACGGATTCAAAAGAAAGAGGGGGGTTTGCCCTGCCAGACTTTAAATTGTATTATGAAGCGGCAGCTTTCTGCTGGCTAAAAGATTGGCTGCTTCTTGAAAACACAGACATTTTGGACTTGGAAGGTTTTAACAATATTTTTGGGTGGCATGCATATTTGTGGTATGACAAGGTTAAAGCACATAAAAGTTTTAAAAACCATATTGTCAGAAAAGCACTACTAAATGTTTGGGTCAGATATAAAGATTTGCTGGAAAATAAAACCCCAAGGTGGTTGTCGCCAATGGAAGCAAAGGCAGTTAAAAAGTTAAACATGGAACCGAAGTGGCCAAGGTATTGGGAAATCTTGGAAAAGGAAGGGGATAAATGGAGATTGCAGAGTTTTGAAAAATTAAAAGGGAAGGTGAGAGATTGGCTGCATTATCATCAAATAAATGAAGTGTTTAAATTGGATAGTAAAATTGGCTTCCAGGTGGAAAAATCAAAATTAGAGACCGAACTGTTAGAATCCAGTACTAAGAATTTGTCAAAAATGTATAATTTGCTGCTGAAATGGAATACACAAGATGAAACGGTTAAATCAGCTATGATTAAATGGGCTCAGGACATTGGTCATAATATTTTGTTTGCTGATTGGGAAAAGTTGTGGACCACCGGGATGAAGTTTACGGCATGTAATGCCTTAAGAGAAAATATTATGAAAATGATATATAGGTGGTACATAACCCCAGTCAAGCTTGCAAAGATTTATCATTTGCCTGACAATAAATGTTGGAAATGTAAAGAAAAGGAAGGTACATTTTTTCACCTTTGGTGGACGTGCCCGAAGATTAAGGCATTCTGGGAAATGATCTATAATGAACTTAAAAAGGTATTTAAATATACTTTCCCCAAGAAACCAGAGGCCTTTCTCTTGGGTATTGTCGGCCAGGGGGTGTTAAAGACAGATATAACTTTCTTTATGTATGCTACAACAGCAGCAAGAATACTCATTGCAAAGTACTGGAAGACACAAGATCTACCCACTCTGGAAGAATGGCAGATGAAGGTGATGGACTACATGGGCTTGGCAGAAATGACGAGCAGAATCCGAAACCAGGGAAGAGAAGCGGCGGAAGAAGAATGGAAAAAGTTTAAGGACTATCTAAAGAAATATTATAAAAATATTCAACATCTTTATCAACGACTTGGATGATGGACTCAAGGGCATCCTGATCAAATTTGCAGATGACACCAAACTGGGAGGGGTGGCTAACACCCCAGAGGACAGGATCACACTTCAAAACAACCTTGACAGATTAGAGAACTGGGCCAAAACAAACAAGATGAATTTTAACAGGGAGAAATGTAAAGTATTGCACTTGAGAGGCACAAATACAAGATGGGTGACACCTGGCTTGAGAGCAGTACATGTGAAAAGGATCTAGGAGTCTTGGTTGACCACAAACTTGACATGAGCCAACAGTGTGACGCGGCAGCTAAAAAAGCCAATGCAATTCTGGGCTGCATCAATAGGAGTATAGCATCTAGATCAAGGGAAGTAACAGTGCCACTGTATTCTGCTCTGGTCAGACCTCACCTGGAGTACTGTGTCCAGTTCTGGGCACCACAGTTCAAGAAGGACACTGACAAACTGGAACGTGTCCAGAGGAGGGCAACCAAAATGGTCAAAGGCCTGGAAACGATGCCTTATGAGGAACGGCTAAGGGAGCTGGGCATGTTTAGCCTGGAGAAGAGGAGGTTAAGGGGTGATATGATAGCCATGTTCAAATATATAAAAGGATGTCACATAGAGGAGGGAGAAAGGTTGTTTTCTGCTGCTCCAGAGAAGCGGTCACGGAGCAATGGATCCAAACTACAAGAAAGAAGATTCCACCTAAACATTAGGAATAACTTCCTGACAGTAAGAGCTGTTTGACAGTGGAATTTGCTGCCAAGGAGTGTGGTGGAGTCTCCTTCTTTGGAGGTCTTTAAGCAGAGGCTTGACAACCATATGTCAGGAGTGCTCTGATGGTGTTTCCTGCTTGGCAGGGGGTTGGACTCGATGGCCCTTGTGGTCTCTTCCAACTCTATGATTCTATGAGTCTATGATTCTATGAGATATGCAGATGACACAACCTTGATGGCAGAAAGTGAGGAGGAATTAAAGAACCTTTTAATGAGGGTGAAAGAGGAGAGCGCAAAATATGGTCTGAAGCTCAACATCAAAAAAACTAAGATCATGGCCACTGGTCCCATCACCTCCTGGCAAATAGAAGGGGAAGAAATGGAGGCAGTGAGAGATTTTACTTTCTTGGGCACCATGATCACTGCAGATGGTGACAGCACTTATGAAATTAAAAGACGCCTGCTCCTTGGGAGAAAGGTGATGACAAACCTAGACAGCATCTTAAAAAGCAGAGACATCACCTTGCCAACAAAGGTCCGTATAGTTAAAGCCATGGTTTTCCCAGTAGTGATGTATGGAAGTGAGAGCTGGACCATCAAGAAGGCTGATCGCTGAAGAATTGATGCTTTTGAATTTTGGTGCTGGAGGAGACTCTTGAGAGTCCCATGGACTGCAAGAAGATCAAACCTATCCATTCTTAAGGAAATCAGCCCTGAGTGCTCACTGGAAGGACAGATCCTGAAGCTGAGGCTCCAATACTTTGGCCACCTCATGAGAAGAGAAGACTCCCTGGAAAAGACCCTGATGTTGGGAAAGATGGAGGGCACAAGGAGAAGGGGACGACAGGACAAGATGGTTGGATAGTGTTCTCGAAGCTACAAACATGAGTCTGACCAAACTGTGGGAGGCAGTGGAAGACAGGAGTGCCTGGCATGCTCTGGTCCATGGGGTCACGAAGAGTCGGACACGACTAAACGACTAAACAACAACATTGACCCACCAATGCCTGAAACTACATACCTTTGCAGTAGCCTCTCTGACCACTGCCTATAAAGTTGACAATTCTATGATTCTATTATGATCTAGTTGAGATTCTTGCATTGCAGGGGGTTGGGCTAGATGACCCTCAGAGTCCCTTCCAACTCTACAATTCTAGATTCCATTAATATTCTCTCTCTGTGTGAAAATCCCAATGTGTCTATGCCCATATCAGATAGGAAATTCCCCGTTTTAAGCTGGGAGAGTGATCATGCTGCTCAGGTTTACATGCTGGATTTCATGCACATTCATATAACCTCTTTCCAAGTGTTACTCCTCTGCATGGGCATCAAGTGGCCTCAGAGATGAGGCAGCTGCATTACGTGTGAGCAGGAAAGGGAAGCAAGATATGTGGCAGACCAATCAGGGGAGTAATATCTGTAGTGTGGTAGGGTCAGCAACACGATTCAGTGCCAGGCTTCATTTTCCACTTACATGTTAAGATGAATTACCAAGGGACGACCTTTTGTAAAGTATGAGGTGACAACTGCTTTATGAAGCTTATTTTAACATACACGCTGGAGGTTTACAAAGAAGCTTTACAGGAAACGAATAAACCCCCAGAAAATGAGGTGCTGAATGTTAAACAGCTTCACAACTGGCACAGCAGGAGGGCAATTAATGCCAATGGGGGAGAGACCTGGAAAGTTTGAAAGCTACCAACTTCTGACTTTTAATGCTTTGATTTTGAATGAGATGTATCTTAGGGGCTCGCTATTTTCTGAGCATTAAGCATCAAGAGACACCAAGGGAGAAAAATATCATAGTGGCTCAACACAGAGAACAATTTTCTCCCAGACACTCCCCCCAAAAAAGTCTGTATTGCATGGTATCAAGTATCAACAACAACAGAAAATCCCACCACCACACCAGGCTAACAGCTTAGAGAGGAACATCGGTTCCCCAATGTCCCCAAGTGCAAATGATGCTGAAACAATTAACTTTAACCAGGATGGGGATATAATGTTTCCCAGCCCTAGGCACATAAATTCTCTGGTGTATAAAACTGGAATCCAACATCATTTGAAGAGCCACAGGTTCCTCACCCCTGGGATAGAGCCTATTTGTGAATTCATAATCCAAGGTCACAGTTTATTAATGCAGATAGTGTCACATTTATATAAAGGTCAGCCTTAGGAAGAAGTGTCCAGTAACACATTGCTGTGTATGTATATGTTGTAATGTTTTTCATATGTAGACTCCTCTAAACAAAATGTAAAATATGACCACACTGGACTTCATATAACTTGAATAAAGGAAATATTAACAGAGATATTTTTACAGTTTACAAAGTAGTTAAAACTCAAAGAACCTCAGCTTGCCAAGAAACAGTATTAGCAAGGCCAGTTACTATTCAGAAGAGAAAGATGCCTGCAGCAATCTTAAAATACGTTTTTAAATGGAAAGAAAAGGGGAGGTATCATTAAGACTGCCTGGATAGGTTATCCACTCATGGGTGTTTCTTCCTCCTCTTTTTCCCTCTGAAACATAAAGCCTGCCTGTTCTGTTAGGCAATTCACCAAAAAACATAGATAAAATGTAAATATAAATGCTTTTAAAGCTGCTAAGTAGTCCCAATGTTAAAGTCAGTTATCATAACAAACCCTTAAAGGCCACTAAACATGAACTACATTAAAGAAATGTAACATAAAATGGGCTGCTGCAATTCTTAAAAGTCTGCTCAGGAAAGAGCTAGCGTGCTTCTAGCAGAATACAACATTGTGAATAGTCACTGTGGGTTACCCCCCCTCAATATTTTAAGTTTTAATATAATTATCAGTATCTGTACTTTTTGCTTCTAACATGACTGCTTACAATTTGCCTATCACTCTACAACCATCAGCCCTGAGTGCTCACTGGAAGGACAGATCCTGAAGCTGAGGCTCCAATACTTTGGCCACCTCATGAGAAGAGAAGACTCCCTGGAAAAGACCCTGATGTTGGGAAAGATGGAGGGCACAAGGAGAAGGGGCCGACAGAGGTTGGACAGTGTTCTCGAAGCTACCAGCATGAGTTTGACTAAACTGCGGGAGGCAGTGGAAGACAGGAGTGCCTGGCATGCTCTGGTCCATGGGGTCACGAAGAGTCGGACATGACTAAACGACTAAACAACAACTACAACCATGCAGCTCTACCTGCCAACTCAAAATAACACTTTGTGTATCTGATGAAGCAGACTCTAGTCACTGAAAGCTTATGCCATAATAAATGCATTAGTACTTGTGGTGCATAAGTAGCATGACTACACTCCTGGAAATTCTTAAACAATCTAACTTGGTGCATATTTAATTTTCAAATGAGGCACCCAAAGGATTTGTGCATTTTGCTCCAACTTAATCCAGAGAAAAACATAAACAGATGCCTCTTTAAAGCAGCTTTGTAAATAATCTCAGAAAAGTTACTAACCTGGGGGGGGGGGGACCCAAACCCTAGCCCACTCAGAGGCTAGTAGCCTGTATTTTTATGCTGGCCTCAAAGAAGAGGAAGTTCTCTCCCCTATAATAGCATCTTACCAAATAGGCTGGTGGAAAAGGGAAGAGCCGAGGGATGTTTCCTTCATTCACAGCCAGAACAGAAACCATATGATTCTATCATTCCCCCACCAGTCCACTCACTCACCAAATGGAATTCCTAGCTAACTTTGCTAGCTTTTACATAAAAGAGTTCACTGGCAGAGGGTCTGAAGGTCTTGTATTCTTTTCAAAATTCCACCCTAGATACGCCTCCCACAGTGAAAGCATAAGCACCTGATCCAGTGTACACCGAGAGCCATTTTGCAAGAATGAGACACCCACATACTTGCTATGAAAGCAGGCCAGCCCAAGATGTTATGCCGCCTCAAGTAGACAAGCAAATGGTCCCCTCTCACCTGCAAATCAAGGTGCCTAGTACCCACAGCTGACCAAATTATTCTGGCATCTGGGGCAGAATAACTTTTCCCTGGGGGTGAAAACAAAAAAATAATAAATGGTTGCAAATGGACTGCCCTTTCATAAGACCCAAAATCAGATACCTCCCTCTGCCTAAGGGTAGGACCAGCACTGGTGAAAATAACACAAATGATGCACTTCAGAATATATGAGATACTCTTATCTGTACGCAGAGATTACCACTACATAGGAAAAATATAATGTGAAGCATTGGGTGTTAAATAGAGGATTAGAAACTAGCTTCCCACCCATACTGCTTACTGCATTTATCTGGTGCAGCTAGTTATCATGTGTGATGAAAGAGAATTTTTCAACATATCAGGCATCCTATTACTAAAGATATCCTGGAATGATGATAGTATCAAGATATCAGGCTTCCATTTTATTTAATAGCACATTTTTACCATCTCAATAACCTTCTTTCTATCCAATCATAACAGAAAAAATGTGCTCCCAGTAATCAGTTTATATAATGTTATGACATTTAGCGCTTTTCACTGACTATTCAAAAGCCTCCTGCTATTGCTCATCAGCAAATTCAGAAGAGTTAAAGTTTGAGCAGCTCTTTCACATTAAACATATTAAATTAACTCCAGTGTTAGTGTAAAGGCCTTGACATCTGTTGCCCTGGTCACTATAGAACATTTTTAAACCAGCCAAGAGAATTTTCAGAGATAAGCCTTTGAAAAGAACCATGGAAATGTTGTAAGCATGAAAACTAATTGAGCTGGTTCCAGCTGAAAAGCCTTATCTTGCAGAGAAGGTTATATCCAGCTAGGCAAGAATTGCTTTAGAACCAGGTCTGAATCCATTTCTCTGTAAACTGATAGAGAAATAATACAAGTTTTTATTCTATTTTCCGGAACCCTTCTTGTTGCTGTACAGAACAGCCCATGACCTACCAACAGAATAAAAACCCACAATATCAACTGTGAAAGCCCTCACAATATTATAAACTTAGAACTGGGTTGCTGTTTGTTTATCTACTGCTACAATGCTTGTAATCTAAAGAGGTTAAAAGTAATGTCAAAAACCCTTAAGGATAATAAATATAAAATCAGCAAAATTAAATAAGAGCAGTAGTTTTCTTCCCTAAAAGGTAAAGGTAAAGGACCCTTGACAGTTAAATCCAGTCGTGAACGACTCTGGGGTTGCGGCGCTCATCTCGCTTTACTGGCCGAGGGAGCCAACGTTTGTCTGCAGACAGTTTCTCCAGGTCATATGGCCAGCATGACTAAGTCGCTTCTGGCGAAACCAAAGCAGCACACAGAAACACCATCTACCTTCCTGCTGGAGCGGTACCTATTTATCTACTTGTACTTTGACGTGCTTTCAGACTGCTAGGTTGGCAGGAGCTGGGACAGAGCAATGGGAGCTCACCCCATCACATGGATTTGAACCACTGACTTTCCGATTGGCAAGTCCTAGGCTCAGTAGTTTAGAACACAGCGCCACCCCTATGTAACCACAAAAAGCGACAGTTGAACAATGTCCAAAGACTATATCAGATCCAGCAGCCACACAGCAGCATCTTGACAGCATTTCCCTCCCAGCAAAGGATGGAAAATAATGGCTTAAAGTTAGACAAGGTGGGGGAGTACAGTCCACACCAGTAACTTTCTCATGAATGTCTGTGTTTGTCATTTTCACATTCATTCATTCATTAATCCGTTCCATCCCATGTCCATATTACTCTGTGAATGTTTTTAAAAATCTGTATGAAAATGCAGATCTAAATATGTATTTTATCCAAATACATATAAAATAATATTTATCTCAATGTATGAGATATAGCCACAAGGTGACTACATTTAAGTGTGTTTGTGGTAAAAAATATTTGTGAAGGCTTTATCAAGAGTGAAACTCACTTTTTTTGACAGCGCAAACAGAGAAGAGAAGCTTGAGGGTTGAGTAACATTACTTTAAGTCTCTAGAGACTGACTACAGAGGAATTGCGAGACTGCTATGATGTCATAGTCAGAGCCCCAAGAGACAATCCTCATTTTCAAAAAAAGATGGGAAGCAAAGACATGTATCCAAGGCAATTCTGTCATCCTTAAGAACAAAATTGTGTAGATCTGAGCACTGTCCATCTTTCTACTTGCCAAGGGTTCGCCTTGGTTGAACCTACTTTTCACAAGCAAGTTTTCTCTGAAACCAATTCAATTTTATTTCTTGGGCTTCCAAATTCACCTGGCCTTTTTTCTCTGTTGCTCTGCTGTGTCAGGAAGCATAGGCTTTGCTGCTGACAGCAGGACATGATCTTCTGCTCATGCTTCTCATATTCACTCAGTGTACACTGCAGCTGAAGGGTTACCTCAGATCAACTTGGAACAAAATGCTGCAGAGGGACTACAGCAGAAGGGGCACAAATGTGCCGTGTGTCACACTAAAAGAGAAAGAAGCCATTAGAGCCTCCTGAACAATCGC